>NC_073693.1:176871537-177190664 GCF_029784155.1 Uranotaenia lowii
CATTGTTTGTAGTGTTCCGCCCTTCAGAAAAGCCTGTTTTACGACTTACACCGCACTTTATAAGATGTCAAAATCCACGCGATCAACAACATCATCATCATCTTTGCTTGTTGACACGGATTCGCAGGCAAAAAAACGAGCCCGAGAAGATTTGCATCAAATTGGATCTGAGACAATTAATAGTTTCGATGAGCTATGGAAGAGAATTGAAGCTAAAATCAATCAATCTCATTCTAGCCTAGAAGAAAAGATCGACGACTGTCGCACAGAGTTAGTGAAACGTATCGACTCTATCGAACAGGAGGTAGCTTCTTTTCAGAGTGAGTGTTCTTCCCACATCACCTCTATTAAAACTGCAGTCACCACACTACGCGAGGAAGCATTTTCATCAGCCGAAGCCCTGGAACGTGCATGCAAAAGCCGAGAAATTGTTATCTCTGGAATTCCTTACGAGCCTCAAGAAGACCTTCTGGACATCTTTCGCAAAATTGCAACCCAGCTAAAATACACTATTTCTCCAATAGTAGAGCTCAAACGGTTAGCCAAATCTCCGATCGCATCAGGCTCCAGACCACCCATCCTGTGCGAATTTGCTATGAGAAGCTCAGTGTCTGAATTCTACAAAAGGTATATATCCCATCGCAATCTGTCCTTACGTCACGTAGGATTTGATTCAGACCACCGCATTTACGTGAATGAACACCTCACTCCGCATGCTAGAGTAATAAGAACTGAAGCCCTTAAACTAAAAAAAACAAGGCATCATCGAAAAAGTTAACTCTAGAGAAGGCATCGCTCGAGTCAAACTTTTACATCAAAACGATTTGATCTCCATAAAAAGCAAAGATCACCTCGCTGCCGTCTGCAAATTAACCCTATCCAAATAGCTTTTCTCTTCCTTCCCGCATATCCTTTGACTCCCATCCTTATGATCCCTTGACTCCACACCCCCTCCTAAAAGTCAACAAAAATATGAAATAAAACCCTTCCTTGAAATCTCATACTTCCTTTCATCATTCCTTTGATTCCGATCCTACGCTTCCCTTGACTCCTTGTCCTTCCTGAAAGTCAATCATCGTCATCGCCGTCATCCGTCATCCATCATCGTGAACCACCTGCTGAAATCGAGAACCAACCACGCCACCAAAAACATCGCTGATAGAAGGAGAGTCAGAGAGAGATATAGAGAGAAAGAGAGAGAGAGAGCTGATCCCGACCCCCACCCGAGTCTCCAGAAACACACGATATCTACTTTGCAGCAACCTAGAACGAGAATACTTGATCGCAACCACAACACTAGCCGTTGGTAGTTCGAAAGCATCCCGAATCGCAACCGCCGAGAGCCATCGTCGTTGGCCCCTGAAACTACATCCATGATCTTGCCAACTCTTCTATCCATCATTTAAGACAAGCCGACGAACACTGTCTCCGAAGAATTTGCAATCTCAACTTCGCCAGCGAAATTCAAATATTTTATCGCTTTCCTGCCACTGATCCCGAAGAAAATATGATTACTGCTTCGACACCCAAAAACGAAAATATACGAACACCACCGCCACCACCATCACCATCGCCACCTCCACCATCATTTGCCACCACACCAACCGATCCTCCGAGGGACATTCGATCATCGTCATCTGGAAATAATTCTGCTGAATGGTCATCTGGAAATAATCGACAGGAGCTAGTTCGAGAGCCTGTTCCGAGGTACATGCGATTCCAACCCCAACCTCCCGACTCCCGAGAAAACTGAGGAGAGTACTCGAAAGTTTCCCCACGACAGCCATCACCGCCACCACTGCCACCACCACCACTGAAACCACCACCTACCATCCAATCATGAGTCATCGACGCTGGCTCCGATGAGCGCCCGATCATCGTCACCCGAGAGCAACCTGCGAAGGCAAATTGCGCCGTGAGTATCCCCATCGTCGCCATCACCACCACCGCTACCTACCATCCGATCGAGAGCCATCGACGCTGGCGCCAAGGAACCTCTGATCATCATCATCATCCGAGAACAGCCGTCAGCCTGTTCCAGAGGAACATGCGTTTTTATTCTCCCAAGAAGACCTACTATTCGTGCCGTTTCGCTCCCGATGAATTACTGATGGCAAATGGATTTGGAGCAATACCCGTCGCAAAGCTGTTGTTGATTAACCCCAACTATGATAGCTGATGATGGTTTATCGTAAGATTTGCTGCTGTTGCTGATATAAACCTCGTATGTCAACAAACTAGTGCCAAGGAAACTGCCGAGCTGCCTACATGTTCCTTTCTACGATCCGTCTGTGAATTGCGCAAAGGTATATATTTATATTTTTTTTCTTTTACCTTGTCATGGATATTTGGCTGAATTGATCACATGAAACTTCAAATCTTTTTTTATATACATATATCTTCCGTAAGAGTATTTCCGTTCCGTTATCCTTTGATCTGAATAGTCAGGAAAACTTTTGTTTTAGAAATTTGTTCATCTATGCAAAACGGAAGTTTTAATGTCGTTCCAAACATGAATTCCTTTAGTAGATACCTTTTGAACTTTGAATTAGATTTAGTTTATCCCAATGGATAATTATTCTAGCTACAATGCCTCAACGATAAATATGATACCCAGAGCTGTACTTCATAGTGTACTTAGTGAAGATATGCTTAACATTTGTCATATCAACGTGCAAAGTCTTTGCGCACGTCGCTTTTCTAAATTCAGTGAACTCAAAAATCTATTTCTTGAAAGTAAAGTTGACATTATTTGTATGACCGAGACATGGCTTGGTGAAGTTGTCAACGATACGGTAATAGCAATCGACGGCTACAACTTGATAAGAAATGATCGTAACAGGCATGGAGGGGGTATTTGCATTTACTTCAGAAATAATCTGAAATGTAAAATTCTTCTGAAATCAGATAGTAATGAAGGTAATTGTACTGAGTTTATTATCATGGAACTTTTCTTGAATGATACTAAACTCTTGTTTGGTGTTTATTATAACCCTCCCGAACGCGATTGCTCCGAGCTTCTTCTTAATCATGTACAACAGTTTGCTTTAACCTATAACGCATCTTTTTTCATTGGTGATTTTAATGTGGACCTTTCAAAACATTCTTTGAGAAAAAATCGATTCAAAGACTTCATGAATTCTACCAACTTCAGCTGCATTAATAGCGAATCCACCTTCTTCCATTCTACCGGCTGCTCTTTACTTGATTTACTTATATCAGATTCACCTGATAGCATACATCGTTTTAGCCAAATTTCTCTACCAGGCATTTCTCATCACGATTTAATCTTTTCTTCATTGAATTTTCCAAAAGCTAATGAACCAGACGGTTACTGGTTTCGCGATTATAAAAACTTTGATGAAAATGCTCTTTACACAACTTTCTCTAATGTTGACTGGAATACCTTTCTAAGTATTGAAAATTCTGATATGCTTGTTGAGTTGTTTAATAGCTTTCTGCTGAATATTCATGAAACTATATTTCCTCTCAAATTCAGAAAACATCGTAAGAATGTTTGGTTCTCTAATGAGATAAATCATGCAATGATAAACAGGGACTTGGCTTACAACACTTGGAAACATTCAAAGTCAGTTGAAGATAAAAATAAATATAAAATATTGCGAAATAAAGTTAATAATCTTATTATAAAAGCAAAAATGACACTCGATAAAAAACGATTTAACATGGATGTTCCAGCAAAGACTTTTTGGAATAATTTGAAAAAAATTGGACTAAGTAAATCACAAGGGAACACTGATGCAACCAATTTTTCTGCTGCTGAGATTAATGACTATTTTACTTCAAATTTTTCAAGAAATTTCACTGAACAATTGCATTATCCAAATAATTTGAACGGTTTCAAGTTTAAAGCCTTCGAAGATTATGAAATTATAAATGCGATTAATTCAATTAAATCAAATGCGATAGGAATGGATGCTATTCCTATCAAATTAATCAAAATATTACTGCCCTACATTTTACCTGCAATTAGTCACATTTTTGAAATAATTTTAAAAACTTCCAAATTTCCATATCAATGGAAAAAATCTAAAGTTATCCCCATTCAAAAAAAGGCTAAATCACACGACCTGTCAAACTTAAGACCTATCAGCATATTAAGCGCAACTTCTAAAATTTTCGAAAAATTGATAAAAAATCAGATAACAGATTACCTGAACCAAAATAACATACTATTCCAATTTCAGTCTGGCTTTCGTTCTTCCCACAGTACTGAAACTGCTCTTATGAAAGTTCATAATGATATAGCGCTCACCTTGGATAAAAAAGGTATTGCAGCTTTGCTTTTGATTGATTTTGCAAAAGCTTTCGATCGCGTATCGCATTCTAAACTCATCCTTAAACTGAAAACTAAATACAATTTTTCAAGACCAGCGGTTGAACTCGTCCAGTCGTATCTTGAAGGTCGTTCACAAGCCGTATTCTTCAACGGTTGTTTTTCTGAGTTTACTTCCATTGAATCAGGTGTACCTCAAGGATCGATTTTAGGACCACTATTTTTCTCGCTTTTTATAAACGATCTTCCATCTGTTCTACAGCACTGCTCAATTCATCTATTCGCAGATGATGTGCAGATCTACCTCTGTGAGAAAAATGTTCCAAATTTGAACGAGTTTTGTTCCAAAATTAATCAAGATCTTGATAAAATAAAAGTATGGTCCGAAGTTAATCTTTTACCTATAAACCCCTCCAAAACCAAAGCTCTTTGTTTCGGTAGTAGGTACATATCCTCGCCAGTTTATCCTCCATTAGTTCTCAATGACACTATTATTCAATTTGTTGACCACGCTGAAAACCTCGGAGTCATTTTCGATCGGGATCTTTCTTGGAACCGTCAGATCAATGCTCAATGCTGTAAAATCTATGGTGCACTCAAAAGATTAAACCTAACGACAAATCACCTGGACGTTTCTACTAAACTTAAACTTTTCAAGACTTATGTTTTATGGAGATTTTCTTTATTCTAATGCTTTAGAAAGATCCGTAAGCAGAATGCGCATTGCTCTTAATTCCTGCGTAAGATACGTTTTCAATTTGTCGCGTTTCTCTCGAGTGTCACACTTGCAAAAATTACTCATCGGCTGTTCTTTCGATAACTTTCAGAAATATCGCTCATGTGTGATAATGCATAGGATTTTAAAAACAGGAAAACCGCTTTATTTGAAAACTTTACTAATCCCATTAAGGAATTCTCGAACTGGTAATATTGTTATCCCTCCGCATAGTTCGACTTACTACGGTAGATCCTTTTTCGTTAGAGGTATTGTTAGTTGGAATAATCTTCCTCTCAATTTAAAAACAATTCAAAACAAATCAGAGTTCAAAAGGTGTTTGCTAGAGGAATTCGTGGAGTAGAACGACATTTAAAACGTAACAAATTAGGAACGATTAGTTATTAGTTATAAAAAATACAAGAAAACAACCTACCACATTGTAACAATTAAAAAGATTGTAATCTTACGCTGCAAGAATGAAATAAAGAAATAATAATAACTGCTAAACAGTATACCTAATAATTTTCAGAACGAATGCGATAAGGAAACGGTGCATGATGGTGAATTAGCAGTTTCATTTTAGTCCTACTAATAATTCCGTTAACTCTTCTGAATGTGTACCATCGGAAAATCGTTTTCGATATTGAACCCTAAACGTTCCCCTTCCCTCTTCCAAATTAGAATCAAAGCTGACACTTAAGTCACCGCAACTATTACGGCTCCTTCCTCTACAAACATGGATTAAATAGTGATTCACTCGGCAAAATGAAACTTATAAGTAAATTGCCTTAATAAATAACCTATGATTATAAAAATTCAACAATAGTTATATGAGTGCATTTTGAAGGTATTTTATACATCTGTTTTCTTTATTAAGGAATATTGAAAATATTGTTTTTTTTTGTTTTTTTTTAATTATTGGTGTTTTAATAAACAATGCAAATTGTTTCTTTAACAATTTGTATTCCCTGATTTTCAAGTTTATTGGTTCTTTGCAAATAAGTGTACCATGTATAACAATCACTTTTTCTGTAATAATGGTTTTATAGTTCGTTGTTGTCAGCCAGGGGCGGTCCTAGACCTGGCTCTTGGGGGGGGTGATTTTCCAATTTTGAAAAATCAGTCAATTTAAAGGAACGTTAACATCTGATAAAAAAAAATGATAATTTGAGTGAGCGAAATGAGGGGTGACGGGTCGCGGGAGGGAGGGGAGGGGGGTGTGGTGGGTGGAGAGATGGTTAGTTGCAAATGAGTCTACCATATAAGCTGCACACTGCTCCTTCTTCCCCCATGAATTTCACTGAACAACATGTATTTAAAACGTATGAAACAAGAGATGAATAATGAAAACTTCATCAAAGTTTCTCTATTTACTCATTTCAATATCATTCTGCACAACTTACACATTCTGTTATAAAACAACCAGCGAATCTATATGATATCCTCTGCGAAAATTGTTGATTAAATTTTTATTTGTAGGTACAGTGAGGGGCAAAATAAAGTGTCTACATAATTTTTTTATCATTTCTATTATTTTTCTGGTTAAAATTCACCGAAAACACATCGTAATCATTTTTAAAATATTTTTTATTATGTTCTTTTCAATTTTTGTTAATGTTGCGCTGGTAAAAAAAGAAAGTTTTTCTGATAGAAAAAAAAAATTAATATTCCAAAAAAAAAAAATGGGCAAAATAAAGTGTCCAACTCAAAAATCAATATTATTTCGATAAGTTTCCATCGCGAGGCCCCTCGAATTTGTTTGTTTTGTGTATTTTGACGTTTCATAAACAACTGGCTTGGCTCTGGAGTATTCAAACAGGTGTCTACATTCGAATAAGTTGTAAAACATCGAGAACGCATAAATTTCTGGTTCCATTCCATGAGAAGGCCTTTTCATCAGCCAGGTGAACAAGGCTAAGCGGCTCAAGTTCGCCAAGGAACACGCCGATAAACAGCTCGAGTACTGGAAAACATTGTTGTGGGCCGACGAATCCAAATTTGAGCTATTCAACCGGAAGAAGCGGGATCATTTGTGGCGCAAGTCGGGTGAGGAGCTCCAAGATCGCCATATCCAAGGAACAGTCAATTACGGAGGAGGTAACGTGATGGTATGGGGTGTTTTTCTTGGGGTGGGGTGGGCAATTTGGTAAAAATTGAGGGAATCATGACAGCTGAGTCATATTCCAATATCCTGCGGGAAAACCTCGAGGTATCCCTCATTAAGACGGGCCTCGAAGAGCGCTTCGTTTTACAGCAGAATAACGAACCGAAGCATACGGCCAATCTGATAAAGTCATTTTCCTGTTCCTGCCGCATCAAACCCCTTGAATGGCCCCACAAAGTCTTGATCTGAACCCCATCGAAAATCTGTGGGTCATCCTCGATGCTCTGATTGATAAGAATGGTGTGACAAATTAAAAATACTTATTTTGATGCCATGGAGCATGCGTGGGAGGAACATTGCACAACACTTGCACAACCTTGTTGAAAGTATACCGAAGCACTTGCAGGAGGTGTTGAAGGCCGAAGGAGGTCATACCCATTATTAAATCGTTCTTGTTTGCCTTCAGTTTGAATCAATTTGAAGCTGTACCGATCTGGACACTTTATTTTGCCCCTGTTTTTTTTTTGGAACATTAACTGTTTTTTTTTTCTTTCAGAAAAACTTTTTTTTTACCAGCGCAACATTAACAAAAATTGAAAAGAACATAATAAACAATATTTAAAAAATGATTACGATGTGTTTTCGGTGAATTTTAACCAGAAAAATAAAAGAAATAGAAAAAAAATAATTTGGACACTTTGTTTTGCCCCTCACTGTATATCTGGTATTTCAAAATTGTCGCTTTAAGAGCTCGTTATAAAATGTCTAGTTATAAATGTATTTTTTTTTCAATGGAAAATAATACACACGTTGTTGAGAGATGAAAATGTAAATGTAAATGTAAAAAAAAATTTCAAGCTTAATTTTTTTCCTAAGCTTCTAAATATTAGCGCTCTGAAATTTAATAATTTTTCGGAAGTATTTTACTTTTCACCGATAAGGCCGATAAACTAATTAACAAACATAACGTACGGGCAATAATTTCTTCATTCGGGTATTTTACTGAATCGTGATTTGAAAATTTAGTATTATTATTTTCAAACTTGCAAACACAATATATAAAATCAACACTTTAAATATAAATTAAGTAGATAATATGATTATCAAAATCAGTTTTTGAATATGAAGCTTCTGGAACCTAATTTAATTTCATTAGCTTTTGAATTAAAAGTTATCATTCAAAAATTTCAATTCTAATTGTACTACATTAAATAAATTATAAAAAAGAGATTAGTCTTTTTTATTGTTCATGTAGGTACCTACACATAATTCCCATTTTTTTAAAATAATTTTGAATTATAATAAAAATTATGAAATGAAGGGTTAATTCTGAAAGTTAATAATTTTTTTTACATAGTGAAAAGTCTCAATCATTTGCAATTGAAATAGCCAAGCTTTCAGATTCAGACTATCAAACCTTAAGCTAAATTTTAACTTAAAATTTCAATATTATTGTGTAGATGAGCTGATAGCATTATCGATGACATAATTGCTGTAGATCTTGAAATCCAGGAGTGTTGGTTAAATATCACTAAAAGATCTTCTGACTGTTTAGCATGATAGATTGCCTTGTTATCGAAAAAATAGTGGAATGATAAGGGGATAGTTTTAATTCACAAGGGAAAAAATAAAACCGATGCAAACTGATTTTGGAAGATATTTGCGTCCCAAACTCGTTTTTTTTTTTTGTCAGATTTTTTCTTTCCCTTCTTATTTTCTGGCATTTAGTAATTTTAAAACTAACCTACATAAACAACAAAAAATATGTAAAATCTTTTCATAATCCTTTATTCATTCAACGATGCAGATTCGAGGGAAGAATGCCAAAAAGTGACAAATTCCCGGAAATAAAACAATATAAATTTCATCTAGATAATCTTCGTATTTTACAAAATGGGGAAACAAACTTAATTCTATAATTTTTTCTCAACGTAAATTACACACAGTCTTCATGAAAATTGATCATTAAGTTAAAACCCTAAACCCACTTTTGCAAAAAAGTGCACAAATTTTTTCAATGAACCTTTTATTTTCACCAGAAACAAGAGCCCATAAAAAAAATACAAACTTGCTTTTAGTGCTCTCAAATAAGTCGAAATCAGGTTTCAAATTCTGAGCACCTTCGGATAAATGTGAATTTTGTTACCTTGTGTTATAGTTTTGAATGCAGATTTTGGGTTCTGGAGATGAATTTGAATATCTATCGTCAACACCAATTCCTTCATATTGAAACAGCTTTTATAAATACTTTTTTGTCCCTTTTTGGCTCTTAAAACTCATAGGGAATGCAAATGTCATAACACGTTATCTCTTTTTTCGATTTATTGCTGCTGAAATCTTTTGTGAAGATTTTTTTTAATTTGAGCTCTAACTACAAATATTTTATGTTTGATTTCTGTTTGGCAGTAAATACTTGTATTTTTTTTCATGGTCATACATAATATGAATGTTTGATGTGATACATTTTAAACAGAATAAAATAAAATCGGATCTGAAATTTAAATTTTTGGTTTTGAATTTCATAAAATAGGTTATTAATTTAAAGTTTATAATTCATATTTGAATGGTGGAAAATTAAGGGTGAAAAAAACTCGCGAAAGAGAATCTTTACTGTGATTCAGAAACTGAATTCTTATTTTGCAATAGGTCATGAGTTCCTTGTAAACGCAAGTGAAAATAGCACTTCATTAGATTTTAAAATGAGGTTAGCATTAGACATCTGTTATGACTTTATAAAGTTTACAAATTATCAATAAACCATCTGTAAACAAAAAAAAATTGAAAAGAATTTAAAAATATATTTTGAAATACAAAAAAAATCCTAATTGGAAGCTTTTCGCTGCACAAAACTTCATCAAAAAATGAATTTAATGCGGCATCAACACTTGTTGTTCATTACGATTGAATTTTTTCAGTCAAATTTTAGTGAAATCCATTAAACATGGTAGAACTTTCTAAAATAAAGAAAATTGAAAATCACATGATTCCGTACGTTTATAGTTTAATGATTTTTTCACCCCCTATGTTACTTTTTCCATTTTGTCATTTTATTAAAATTCAAAACAAAATCAAGAATATAGAAGCTCTGAATTTGAAGCAAATATAAAATTTATTACGATTTGCTCGTGTTAATTTAGGCATATGTGGGAAATTAGTGACAATTTAAATAAAAGTTGTCCTTACATTTCATTAACAGCAAACTCAAGATCAACACTCAACAACACACTTTTGTTGAGTTACTTATCAAAAAACGTTATGTGGTATAATTCAGTGAAGGTTTGGAGTTTGGTGGACCGACATTTTTCAATATTGAGCCTTTTGAGTGATAAATTAACTTTTCTGTTGAATAATCACCCCCACGGAGTGGAAAATTTTGAAAATTTCAAAGCACATCTACTAAGAAAAGATGTAAATTTTTATAGAAATTCGAGCTTTTGCTGGTATTTTATAACGGTTTTTTGTCGCTTGGGGGGGGTGATCACCCCGATCACCCCCCCCATAGGACCGCGCCTGTTGTCAGCCGAGAATGAACTTTTTTTTAAATTGTTGTATATTGCGCTTAAAAACCATCAACACGAAGATTTTAAAACCACATAAAATCTTTCACAAGAAATGAAGTTACTGAAAAAGAACTGGAGATTTGTCGATCTAATTAATCTCAATAATGCATGGATGGATCTAATTAATCTCAATAATGCATGGAACTGCGGTGAATCCGTGCACCCATGGTGGATAACCAGAATACATAGGTTCTACCCCCAGCTAAATGGTGTCCAGACACTAGGTTTAAGAAGTTTTTGAGCTAAAACTATGGTTAGTGCAAGATAAACTAAGAGTAAACATTTATATCTAGCTGTCTTGTGTGAGGAACAAAAAGGTATAACCATTTCATGTTGTTGCAAATTTGCAACAATTAATATTTTGACTAAATACTCGAAATGTGTGAAAATTATATTTTTTTCATTATTTTTCCCTTCATGTATTCATCATTGCGCACTATTGAGAATTTTTTCAAGAAAAAATAAAAAATCATGAAATGAAGGGTTAATAAAGAATCCTTATCAGCACTTTCTCTTGTATATTATAAGTTAAAAAGTAATGTGTCATTTTTATGATTCCAATTCAATAAAAATAAATTTTGAATCTGGATCTAGTATTAGGGATGGAGGAAATCATAATTTCCCTTATCTAGTGTTTTCTGATAGATTCATTTTTTTTCTCCAATCCTGATTCAGAACCTCAATACGCCTTACCCAAAGTTGTTTAGAATTTAATCTCTCAGGAGACATTCGATTTTCAGATAGGGATTAAAACAATAATTATAATATAAAAACGGGAAACATTTTTTTCTTTCACTTACGCCATAACAAATATCAATTTCTTTTTTTGTCACAAACAATTTAGTTGCATACAATCTTCCGTGCAATTTATTCCAATTTATTTTTTTCGCATTATTTTTTATTATCCCCCCTCGCGATGTTTCAACTCCGAGTCACAAAAGAAGGATATGATTTTTTTTCGGGCTTATTGATTCTGATTATATCAGATTTCTATTTCTATAGCGCCAACGACTATATTTTGATAGATTTGCGACGTTTTAAGTGAACTGTACTTACACAAATGTGTTCCTAAAATCAATACCTTGTTATTTAAATGAAAATAATTACCAGATGTTTAGTGAAACGCGAATAACAGTCAAATTAAATTTTAAGGCAGCTATTCATCACTTTAGTTGCCAAACAAGTTGAGCAAACAAAATAGGCTTTTATGACAAGGTGACTGCTTAAAATATCCTCACCATTGATTTTATTGGTTGTTCCGAAAATAAATCAAAACTCTCATTTGATGAAAAACTGCTGTGAATTTGTTGATTTAAGTTGAACAGAAAATTTACCAAGCTTTAAAAATCCGTTCAAAATGCCCTCATTGATTTTTTGGACAAATCGCTCTCCTCTCAAAGTTCTGTTCCTTAAGATGTGAACAAAACCACGTGAACAAAATGATATATCGATCTTCTTAGTCCTAAACTATCATAAAATTGCATAACGATCACAACTTTCGATCGGAGTTGAGTAAAACGAGCACTGAAAATCGAATCGGTTCACTAAATTTGTCACCAACAACAGCAGGAAAATTTGGTTGAGATTGACACAGTTGAAATAAAAAAACAAAAAAAAAATTCCAGTAATTTATTTTTTCATTAAAAAATGTTTAAAAAACACTTGTTTTCATGTGTAGATTAACTTCGATTATCACGAACTAAGAATAGCAAAATTCAAAACTCTAGCGTGGTTTGATGATGATCTAGAAAGCCTACATCCAGACTTTTTTTTCGTAGAAATTGGAATTACCCTGATTAATGAGGTAAAATAGCTTTTTTGCATAAAAGATGTAATACTTAACATAACGGCAAATATGTTTAAGCAATCAAAATTCTTGTTTTCAATGAAAGTGTCAATGTGGCTATTTAGTTCTTTTCAACAACTTTCAAATGACGATGGGAGAATTTCGTCAATGTGTCTCGGCTTTGCACAATAAACTGTGAATCACAAGAAACCTTGAAGGGGCAAAAGTACGACTGATATACAGGGTCCACGGAAGTAAATCTGAACGGAAAGTTTTTACTTAAAAAAATGCAATGGCAACATTGGCGCATCACGGTGTGTTTCGTAGAAGGACTTAAAGAAAAAAAATACCGTAACGCTAATTTTTGCATGGGCAGAAAGAAGAGCTTTTCCCGAATAGTTTCCACCAAAAATTAAAATATTTGGTCGGTGACCCCCCATACAAATTTTTTTTTTGAAAATTTTCGATTTGAAATCATTGAAAAAATGCATATATTTTAAGGGTTTTTTTTTTAATTCAGAGGTGCTAATTCTCTTAGTTCTTACTTTCAATATTTTGAAGTTCAACTGGTAGCTCAACAATCATATCTAAACTTTGAAAATTTTTAACAACTATTTCAAACTAGTTACATAGCCATTAAAACGAAGAAAAATGCATAACAATATCTTTTAATCCTGAATTCAAAAATCAGCTGGTGAATCCTGTCAGCAGTCTCAGAGAGTTAAATTATCTGAAATTATTTAAATTATCTGGAATAATTTGAATCCATTATCTTTAGATTTTCTGATTGTGGAAACACTGAAGGGAGTTTTATTAAAAAAGCTCAATGATTAAAAAAATCACTAATCAAATCTACTAAGAACCGCTATAATTTTTTTGTGATAACGCGTATCGTGATGCGATCTGGAGTAGAAAAGTTGGTCTTAATTTAAGCTTTTCAAAAGTTATGAAAATATTCTCCTCCTGAGTCAAATGTCTTAAATGCCATTCGCACTTCAGACTCAATGGAAGTCACTACAGCAGTTTTAAATTTTGCATGTTACTTTCTCGTGATAAAATGATCTTTATAAGCCTGGAGTGTTTTATAAAACGTTTAATTTCTTTTTTTAAGCCTTATTTTGGTAACCCTCCTGTACACTGTGATTCTTCAATATTATTCAAAGAGCAAGCATTAATTTGAAGGTTAAATAATCCTACCTTCTACAGTTTTCAACCCACTATATTATTACAATAATCTCTGGAACTCTTTGTTCAAAATTGAATTTTAAAGTTTGTACGATTTTTTTAAATGGATGAATCTAGTCTAAAACTGTAATAAGTTTGAAATTCTTCCAAAAAAAAATGCATTTCTATCTTTTTGTCGATCTTAAATTTACAAAAATCAACAGTATTGTCGGCAAAAGTGAATTGCAAATGAGCGATAGCAAACTAACCTAAAACGTGTAAGATTCATCATGTTTTGTTCTTCCCATTCTTATTTTAATTACACTACTGAACACTGCCGCTCTTCTTTATTATTTATTAGAACATTGATGAAACATTTATGTAAAAAATATAATTTCTACAATTTTATACCTGTTGTGGTAAAAACATCTTGGAATCTTTTTTTTTATAACATAAGTTTGAATGAACCATAGAAATCTATAAAAACTAAAATATTTAAGATGCAAAAATTTGGTCTAAAACCGTCGATGAAATTGAAACTTTTCCTGAAAAAATAGTTCTTCATCTTTGATTCATTAATTAATATCAATAGTATTAAAATTCTTACGCAAAAATGAAATTCGGATGATTGATAGAGAATTTATTCACCTCTAATATGAAAAAAACGTAATTTGAAATTGAAGTTATTAGCCGAAGATGTACAAATTTTAGTGCAATTACTTTTACTTTTAACTTTTCTTTTTATTTTAAATACTATTAAAAACTGGTCTGCTTAGATTTGTTTAAATTTTAATCTGAGGTAAAAGTAATTGAAAAATGCGATAAACGAGTTGTATCATAAAAAAAAATCTTTCCTTAAATGCGTATGCACATGCATCTGAGCATACAAATATTATGGAATTAACTAAAAGAACAAGATTGAAAAAAAGTTATATTTCGTTGGGAAACAATCACAGGATTTTGGAATGATGTTATTCATATATCCTATAAATTTCATTAACCCACAATTAGCTTTCCAAGATATACGCATATGGATATAAATTAAAGTTACATTTGGATAACACCAATTATAACGAGGATATTCCAAATGATAAATTTCAAATAAAATTTTCTTATAAAATAAGTTTTTCAATCCGAATCACCAATCTTTCTAGGCGTGGATTTTTTTTAAAGTTTCAGAATGACCAAAACTTGAAAAAAAATTTTTTTTGAGTAAAACATTGCTTTTCCATAGCACTGGGATAATTTTTCAGATTGAAAACAATTAAATATAGACTACAAATCTTCAAAAAACCAAATCGAATGGGGACTCACCGACCAAATATTTTAATTTTGCCTGGAAATGACTCAGAAAAGGCTAAATTTTCAATTACTGAAAAAATTAGAGTTACTGTTTTTTTTCTCTTAAACATCTTCTAGAAACACACCGTGGCATATTTTTGTTTCTACAAAGACCAGCTCGCGCGAAAGATTTCTGAAATACGATGTGAACTGGATAGCGCTAATGGCGTACTTTTACGTACTTTTAAGTATCTTTACAATCAGTTAATAATGATTTCATTATAGAATTATTTATGTAATTTATGTGGTTTATTTTTTCAATATTTAGATTTGGAAATAAAAAGGAGATGAACGGTAAATGAACTGCACATTAGACTGCCTCAAATTTGTATGAGAAATTTCAAGCTTGTGAAATGTTATGCGATGCAGGCTTAAATTGATCCTAGGGCTAGTAAAAGGTCTCATGCCAAATTTGGGCCAGATCGGACCACGGGAAAGGGTCGCTCAACGAGCCTAAAGTTTGTATAGGATTTTGAGACATTTTTTTCGGGAGGAACATGAAAATCCAGATTTTCATGAATAATTTTGGACTCCTTCGGCGAGGTTCTGGAAACACTGCCAGAGTTGCGGACGTAACTTCTAATCGGATAAAAAGCATCGGGAATTGTGATTGTTGTGAGTGTTTTATTATAAAGTTTTTACGTTTTCCTTATGTCTGAAGTTCATGTTCTAATGTGGAAAAAGGAGTTTGAAAGAAATGATTTTAAATAAGTGGAAAATTAGTGAAAACTTGTGGTGTTTTTGCCGGCTGTATGGATGACGCATTGCTATTTTGGCGAGCTGAAGCTACTAAAAATGAAACACAGATGGCACTAATGTTGCGAAGCTTGTCATGGGTGATCAAAGGTGGCGCAAACGCATCGGAGTATACCTTTAGGCGATTTTCTCACCCTTAAAGCTAGAATGATGCAAATCTTTGAACTGGAGAAACAAACTAAGTACAATTATACAATTATTTCTATTTCTAATACAATTTTTCCAGTTTTTAAATTGTTGATGGTACAATGTCTTAACATATATTTTCATCACTCTAATTCAAAATACTCCCTAATAGGCAATTTTTTTTTCAAGAAGTTGATGAGTGATGCTTTAATTCTAAACAAAATCTCTTAATCTATTTTTGTTTATTTATTGTGGTTACAAAATCTAAAAACTGTTAGGCATAGCGTGATAAACCTTTTTTACTTAGAACTGTTATTACAACCAAATGAATCCATGAATAAAAGCTGAATAAGATAAGTTATCGAAAAAAAAATAATTAAAAAGTTCACACTTAATTATGATTTACAATCGGGTAGAAGTTTAATGAAGTATTTAGTATTTTTCATTAAGGTTTAGTATAGGAATTTTATCAAATAGACTGAGTGATTTCAATTCAAACATCGCGCTGGCCTTGAAAGAGACAGTGTTCGGAATGAGTAAATTGGGAAATATTTTATATTTTGGCAAGATTTCTAATATTTATAGGCTTATTATTGTGATTGTAGCATAGCTTGAATAGAATCACACGAAAGATTTCTTGTAAGGGACTTTCATCTCTTGATTCACTTGTGACAAATAAATTTAAAAAATTTCAAATTCTTGATACATACACAGAAATAATGTTTTTGATTATGTAAGGGTGTTTAAATTCAAATATTGAATCAAATTGACTAACAACAAAACCCAGGTGAAACAAATACCTAAGTCAAATAAAAAATAGAAGCTTTCTCTATGACAAGTGGCTTTGCAAGTAATAACACTGTATTATTTCGATCATTCCAAGCATTTTTCTAGTTCATTAAAATTCTAGCAAATAGTTTGTTTATTTCGAACTCAAGGGTATTGATAAGAGCGTCAAAAATAGGTTAAAATATTCGATTACACTAGTCAAAAGTGTCTCCTGATTATATCCTTTCACCCAAATCTCCGAACCAATTTTTTTGCTAGGATGCAGAGGTGACCTCGGTCCTAAAGCACGAATTATTTCTTTCATCCCTTTCTCTCTTTCCAAACTATCATTTGACTACTAGGACGTGGCCGGCGCCGTTATTGATGATGAAAGAGAGAGCATCAGTTTTGGGCATTGTGAATGTGCTGTCAGTCCCAGACACCATTCATTTGACCTTTGAACAAAATTGGTGGCCTCGGTCAATCACGGAGTAGCAACCATTGGCGATGTGGAATTCGTTCTACTGAGCCACGCCAGCAATCATGGTGTTCGAAATGCAGAAATAATAATGATTTTATTCAAAATATGTTTCCAAAACACGGTCAATTAAAAAATGAGGTACCATTAAGAGAACAGAGATTTTTTTCTCAAAGCAGAAGCATTTCGGATTCAATGATTTAAGGTGGATGTGAGTAGTCAATCAAGCTAAGCTAAGCTAAGCTAAGCTAATAATTTTGGACTCCTTCGGCGAATTGCTTTTGAAAACGGTTTTTATGACAAATATTTCATCCGAAGACTGCATTTCGATTCGATTTACGATTAAAAAGTTATTAAACTTCAAAAATGGGGTAACTTTTTTCAGGGTGATATTCATCACTGTTAATGCTGCGTCGAAATTTTCGAAGTAGTGTCTCTCATCAATGTTGATGAATATCACCCTGAAAAAAGATAAATATTTTTTTTTAAGCTTAATTACTTGAATCGAAATGCAGTCTTCGGATGAAATGTTTGTCATAGTTTAGGCTTTAAGAAACACCGTTTTCAAAAGAAATCGGCCGAAATGGACCAAATTTATTTATGAAAAACTGAATTTTCGTGCTTCTCCCGAACAAAATGTCTTAAAATCCCATACAAACTTTAGGCTCGTTGAGCGACTCCTTCCCGTGATCCTATCTGGCCCAAATTTGGCATGAGACCTTGTAGGCCTAGGATCAATTTAAGCCTGCAGCGCATAACTTTTTCAAATGTCCGGTCATTTGGGGCACTCTACTGCACATAAACATTCTTAAGGAGATCTTGTGATAATTAATAACAAAAAGGTGGCTCCAGAGAGTTTAACGATAGATCAGTAGTTTTCAAACTTCTCCCACTCACCGTTTTCTGCCTTGGTATTTGAGGAACCTCACTGCCCCTCTAAGAATTAATTTGAACAAATTTGTTCAGAAATTCATAGAAAATTGGTAGCTCTGAGCTCTTTCACCGCCCCTTGTAGGGTTCCAACGCCCTCAAGGGGGCGGTAGGGACCATTTTGAAAACCATTGCGATGGATGGAAATTATTGAAAGAATTTACTTTAGGAATCCGTTTTCTGATGTGGCATGTTTAGCAACTTTGACTTTGTAGAGTTTAACACGTTTGTCGCCATAGGACCCATATTCGGTAGATGATGAGTGTTTTTTTCTCTGTGGGGTCTTTTCACAAGTTACTCTTACTCAAGTTAGCTACTCAGTTTCGCCATGCGTTGGAAAACTTGGAGTTCTTTCTCTTTTATTTCACGCTCCTAGAATTGCTTTGGGCCCGGCCAGTAAAAATAACTAAATTGGTGACGAACGTGTAATACTGTAGAGCTAGAGACTTATAACAAAAAGGTGGCTTCAGAGAGTTGAATGTTTGTTGAGAAAAAAAGGGATGATGTGTTAAAATAAATTTTAGAGTGATTTGACTGAAGCTTAACAGCATTGTTTTTTCTACAAATTTCATAAATGTGAAGACAAATTTGGTAAAAATTAAAAAAAAAAAAATGATTAAAAATTCTTTGTATTTTGTACAATTTTATGCTTGGAATTATTCAAATTTTTAAGATGAATAATAAAATTAGTTTATAAAATACAAAATAGTTCTACTGAAATGTGAATATTTAACTGGTTGTTCCTAGAAAAATAATCTTTAAGAATCTGACTTGACTTTCAACTTATATCTACAGTTGAAAGAACTTAATCGGTTCATCACATGATCTCAATACCTTTTAGTACAAATCATGTAATCGATTACTATTCTATCCAAATAATTCCAAGACCAGAACGATATTATTTGTTAAAGGCTTATTCGATAATGACCTAATGATATGCCCTTGAATGGCATTGAAATCGAACTTGCTAGCGAAGTATTTCACATTGCCCCTATGCTAGCGCTGCTGTGTTATTTTTTAAAATGAACCAAACATTCTCTACCGGAACCAGGCTACAATTTAATGTAGGATCATTACCATGCCTCATAGAATGGGAAAAAGTACAGCTCTTGTCGGGAGCCGTTTTTAACTTGGAGGAGCAAAAAAAAGTTATACACAACAAAATTTTACAATGTCCCAACATCCGGGTAACGAGAAGTGTTCTACTGCTGCTGGTGCTGTTGCCATTGAAAAAAAAGTAAACCGTAATGAGCTTTTCCACATAACCGGTATGACGCCTTCCTTTCTTACCCCTCTTCATCTGTCCAGCGTCAGTTGGGATCCCGCTCTTGATCCTGGGTGCATAATTTCGTTGTTTGCCCTTTGCTCGGTTGTCGATTTTGTTGGCTTAATTTGCACTGAACTGGAGAAAAATTCATTAAGCGAATTTACGACACTTTAGCGTAATTAGTACAATTAATACAAACAAAGGCGAACGTAATTGAAAATTGTTTCTTCGCTGTTCATGCACGACAGCATTGATACAGGTGTTCGTGCTCCAGCATGATTGAATCTTGAGTACTCACGAGAGCGGCAATTAAACTTATTTCGATTCTGAAAATGAAGTCTTGTGTTGATAGTAGGTTAGCGTGGTTCATGAAATGTCTCCGAGAATCATTAAACCAGCATTTAGGAATCAGAAGCTCATACAAATCACGTCGAATTTAAAATCACATTCAAATACAAATAAAGGCGATTATAAGTTCAGCCTCTTAAAAGTCAAAAAGACATTTGAAATTAAAAAAAATGAAAACAATTGCAAAAGTGTTTGATTTTGATTTTTTCAAATGATTGAATCTTTACAGCGTATGTGTTCCATACCTACGTCGGTACATGTTTTACTGAATCAAAAATCTCACCACCAAGTAGCAACCATCAGCACATTAGTGACGCTTTGTTTCTCTCTTCTTTCATTGCCCGCAGGTGGACGAAGGACGTTTGTATCAGGAAATCATCCGTGTGGAAGCGACAGACAAAGATTGCACGCCACTGTTCGGCGATGTGTGCAAGTATGAGATTCTCACCAGTGACCAGCCATTTACGATCGATAATGAGGGCTCAATCCGGAACACGGAGCCGCTGTCCCACAAAGCATCGCACAACCATATTCTATCGGTGGTGGCCTACGATTGTGCTATGAAACAATCTGCCCCGGTTATGGTCAACATCCGTGTCAGGCGAGTGTGCGAGGCCCACGTCATGGGAGTGGCCGAACGCATCGATTACATTGCCAACTCAATGGAAAGTGTATCACTGTTCCCCAAGATTCACCTCGAACTGTGTGATATGCAGTGCAAGGGGGAGGATATGGTTATCCAATCTTCGGTGTCACTCAAGACTAAGCATATCTCTTTCGGATGCGATCGAGACGCCAGTCAGTGTCTGAAGAAGCTCAGTGAAGAGGAACGAATCGAAAGTGGCTTGGTGGATTTACTTCAGAAAAATACAGATTGGACCAAGGATTTAGTATACGATGAAGGCAGTGAGTCTATCTTCCATTTTGATGGAAGCTCAGGAGCAGTAATTCCGAGAAGTCTTTTGAAATCAGAAGATTTTGCTGCGCATTCGTTCAGCATCATGACAATGTTCAGGCACCACAGTATTGCATCTAATGATAAACACAGCAAGGAACATATTATTTGCAGTGCCGACGACCATAAAATGAACCGTCATCATATGGCACTTTTTGTTAGAAATTGTAGACTTATTCTTTTGTTGCGCAAAAATTTCAACGATGGGGATTTGAACATTTTCAGCCCTGCCGAATGGCGTTGGAAGATTCCACAGGTTTGTGATAACGAATGGCATCAATACACAATCAATGTTGATCTTCCGAAAATTGACCTCTACATCGATGGTGTCAAATTCGAAAGCAACGTTGAAGATCGCCACAGTAATCCAGAAGTCATTGATGATTGGCCTCTGCATGCAGCCCATGGAATTAATACTACGCTTACAATTGGAGCTTGTTATCAGGGTTCTGAAAATAGATTAAAACATGGTTTCAGTGGAGATATTTCTGAAATTAAACTGTCACTTAAAAAGGTTCTAACGCCAAATCAAATTCGGTGTGGAACTGACTGTTCCGAAAAGCTTCTACCTCCAGCAGATCACTATCTAGAACCAGAACAGCAAATCCAATCCAACACGCAAATGAATAAAATAATTATTGAAGGCAGTAACAAAAGTAACATTGAACAGCTATTGCAACAAATCCAATATATCAACAACAAAGAAAATCCAACAATAGGCCGCCGCAACATTCAAATTATGACTACAGTGAGTTGCCCAAACAAAAAAGCTATCCGATTGCCCACAATTGATACTTATATCATGATCACGTCTCCTTCTAATTCATCAACAATGGCAACTGCATCTCCAATGTACCAGAAAATTCTCGTCGATAAACCTCTGACCATTGACCAAAAGCCACAAATTGTAATTACCGGAAACTCTAACCATCTGGTATCTTATCCCGATATCAAAGATGGAGTTAAAATTCTTGCACAAGTTAACATCAGCATCTACACGGGCAAAGAAATCCGTCCATCTTTACAAAAGTTAGACTCTTGCAATGTTAACGTTTTTCCAAGTCTAAATCCCGACCATGAAGAGATAACTGTAGATGACAAGGATGGAACCGATGAATCTCTGTTCAAGTTCGACATCAAAACCAAAATCAGCAAAGACGGTGTCGAAATGATTGGCTACGACACTATCGAAAACTATCAGTACATCATGAAATCCTTGGTGTATATCAACAAAAAGCCTGCTTACTATCTAAACCGGGTATTCAAGCTTACCTGTTCACAAGTGGATGATCATTTCCGGAGCGCCGAATATACACTCACATTAACGGTGCTTCATCCAAAGCAGCAACCGACACCTTCGTCAACTCTGATGGCCGTGCCTTCAGTGCTGTCAACTGCCTCAAATGATGGTCAAGCACATTCGAGCATCGCCGTAGCAGCCGATTCGCATGGTGAGTCTCAGAAGGTTCTCGTCAAATTTTATGAACTCTATACCAAATTTTGTTTTTGTTTTTCACAGATGCAAACCAGTATGCCCATGCGATGCTCCATTCGCACGACATCCAGGAGTCGCAGTCTAAGGTTCACAACATAGCGCACGAGAAGGCCCAATTGGCGTCGTCTCATTCGACCATGTTGATCGTGGTCATATGTGCGTCGTTTGTGTTACTGATCTGCGGCGTCGGGATCGCTCGCCTGCGGAACAATGGCGGCAGCAGCAGTAGCCATTCCCGAAATCTAGACAAGCACCAGCCTTGTCCCAAGGTGGCTCCAGAACAGCAACTGGACTGGGACGACTCAGCCCTAACCATAACCATCAACCCCATGCAGAACGACAACCTCTCAGATGAAAGTTCCGAGTCGGAAAACTCCGACTCCGAAGATGAGGAGGTTATCAACGGGCGTTACAAAAACGTCAGCCAGCTGGAATGGGACAATTCAACAATGTAAGTGATTTTCTTTTTAAATTATCAGTTTGTTTGTGTATTTGTATTTAGAAATTTATTTTACGTCTTGTCATCATCATCCATTCTCACCCATTTTGTCATACCCGAAATTATTGGTTGTTAAGCTGGGGGAAGTGTTATTCCTTTTCCAAATAGAGTTAAGCCAAAAAAATACAAACCGAGGATGGAAACTCAAAGTTTCCAGAAAGAACATTAAAAAAACTCAATGTCCATAGGATCGTATTTTGCAATTAGTACCAGAACATTTTTTGGGCACAAAACTAAATTGCAAAATCGTTGTTGGAGAGCATGGTGTCAGTGATTTTAACACAATTAAAAAAAAATAATTGCAGTTGATGAAATTTTATTTTCAGCTGGGGAGTATTAAATAAACTAAATTTAAACACCATCCGAGTATTGATACCAACGTAAGAATATAACACAGAAGTTACTTCTAGTCTCAAAGGAACTTAATCATCTGAAGCCGAGCTCTTATTTCATGTACTGTACTACCTTAGATGAATTATTCATTGGTTAATTACGAGAGGATTTTTCATTTTTTTCACCAAACTTGGTCAAAGAATGTACCTAAAGCGTAGAAAATAACGAACCAACCCGTTCTCACTACTTTGCTATCGTTGTGACTGAAAAGTCCTTTGAGAAAGCGCATTTGCAATTCGATTTCTTCTCGTGTCTTCATCCGTCAATGCCCTAAGCCATCAGTGTCGGTCGATTCATGGTGACGTTTCCATCAGCTGAACCGGGAGTGCGGGAAACACTGATAACTGTGCAATGCAGGTGAAAATGAAATTAATTACCATGGAAAAGGAAACTGTTGTCGTCGCTCGTGCCCTCGCAATAGAAGAGGGGGTGTGTTAAGTCGTGAATTGCAGATGCGACTGTGTGTTGGGTTGGGTTGAGTTGAGGTTTTTAGCAGGATGGCCGAAGCCAAGCAGCATGTTGATAATGGAGATGAGTCAATTTAGAGTAGGTAGAATGTCAATCAAAACTTTTGACCTTTATTGCAGCAACACAGTTTTATTTGGCGAGTTGAGGGTAAAGGTCATCAGGTCACATCTGCTCAATCTGGAGACAGGTGACAAATACAGAATCGAGAATGAGTTGAGGTAATGGAGCAGTATCCGATTGGTCATAAAATGTGTACCTACTCGTCTGTTTGGTTTGAATGATTTTTTGTGTGAGTTTCTGAGTGTGTCGTTGGGGTTGTTCTGTTGTTGGAAGCACTTTGGGCAGTGGAAAGGAGAGACCTTGACTACTTGGTGGTAGAACTTGGAATACTTTATTTGACTATCCTAACATCCTATTTATAGGAAAACCATCCCTATGGTTACATATGTGATTGTTTATTTATTATGTGTATGTTGTTATTTGTCCCATCGATTGCTTCGATTGGACAAATCTCAACACTCCTCCTCAACATACACATTCGCAGTCTTTTAACTACCTCCGACGGCTCCTCCTGAAGTTGGGGCTACTTCTCTTCAATGCACGCTCTCGCCCCTGTTGCAACGCGATGACCTTCCATGGCTCCAGTTCGACGACCTCCACCGGGATCTGGCACGACGACCTCCCAATGACTCTGGCCCGACCACCTTCCATGGCTGTGGTCTCTGCGCTCTCCCTGTGGTTCGAAGCTTTCTCTTTAACCTCTACACCTTTCCTGAGGCCTGCGCCTCCCAGTGGTTCCAGCCCGACGACCTCCACTTGGCTTTCCGGTCCGATTACCTTCCATGGCACCGGCTTGGCGACCGTCCGTGGTACCCCGCTCGCAAGTCCACCAGTGACTCCTGGTTCAACGACCACCACCTGGATCCTGACTTGACCACGTTCCATGATACCGGCCCGCCAACCTTCCATGGCTTCCGGTTCGACGACCTACCAGTGGCTCTGGTTCGACGACCGCATTCGTGGTTTCAGCCCTACGACCTTCCATGGCACCAGTCCGACGACCTCCCAGTGGCTCCTGTCCGACGACCTTGTTTGGTTTCGGCTCGACGCTCTTATATTGGCCCGACGCCTCACCAATGGCACGACGACCTCCCTCTGGCTCCCGGCTCGCCGACCGTCTTATGGATTCGGCCCAACGACCTTCCTTGGCACCTGTCCGACGACCACCGTTTTTCCTGGCGTGTCGACCTCCACCTGGCTTTCCGTTCCGACGACCTTCCTGGTGGCTCCTGGTCCTACAACCTTCCACGGTTCCTGGCTCGTTAACTTTCCATGGGTTCAGCTCGTTGTCCTTCCATCGGCTTCCTGGCTGGATGACTGTCCACTGTTGATTCCGCTTCTTCTCCTCCTTTCCACTAGTGCTGGGCCCATAACCTGTTGTTGGAAGCACTTTGGGCAGTGGAAAGGAGAGACCTTGACTACTTGGTGGTAGAACTTGGAATACTTTATTTGACTATCCTAACATCCTATTTATAGGAAAACCATCCCTATGGTTACATATTTGATTGTTTATTTATTATGTGTATGTTGTTATTTGTCCCATCGATTGCTTCGATTGGACAAATCTCAACATGTTCAAATAACATCAGATTCAGATATCATATACATTCTAATAGTAGAGATTAAATTAAACGATAGTGCTCAAATTGATCACTCAAGATAGTCAAAGTCCATTATCTTAGTAAAAAACCAACTGGAAAACGTTCATCATTCTCCAGACAAAGACAAAGCTCAATTAAAATATTCTTTAACTATTAAGGTAAAATGCGCTAGTTCTTTCATGAGATTAACCCAGCTTTATCAGTTTTGAAGCTTATTATTCATCCCAGGAAGCTTAAACATTTATATAACCTTTTTATACAAATGGAATATTTCACTCTTAAAACCTAAAATGAAAGCTTTTTGTCGGTTTAAAAGCTCAACCATGACTAAAAGTTCACAACCAATCAAAGTGGCTCACGCTCCTTTATTTAAACTCAAAGTTAAATACGACAGAGGTTCAAAACATAGTTCGATTCTATGAACTTTAAGTTAAATACCCCTTTTCCCCTTTTCCGAACTGCGAACTCAAAATTGATCCCTTTTCTTCCTTCGGCGAGGGATCAAAGCTGAGTTCGACCTTATGAACTAAAAATTGAACTCTTTTTGTTGAACTGAAAACACTTCGAACCGGAACCGCAACCAACGATCACGACGCAAAGTTTTGTCGTTCCGGAACAATTACCGGGAGACTATTAAGGATCTTCATAATGGAATGTCCACCGTGTCAGCGTAGAATTCTGTCCGTCATTGTCATCATATGGTGAGCGGCTTGGAATGTCCGGGAACTTCCGGATGTAATTTACTCGTTAGTGTTAAAACTTATCACCGCTCTGTAATTGCAATGCAATGTAGCGGAACAGCAACATCTGGGTACAAAAAATTTTAACCATCCTTTAATTCCCTGAAAATAAACAACCCTCCAATAAAAAGGATAAAGGAGTTCGGCTGCCGAACTTAGTATTGAGTATGTCTATCAGAACTTAGTTTTGCGATTGCCCAGTCAAACTCAAAGTTGAGGGCTGCCACTGAAGTGCTGTTTTGAACCAAAACTTCTTAATTTTGAGTTTAAAAAAAGGAGCGTGCAGAAAAGCTTATTTATAACTGTTTTTCCTATTCTTGGATTGTAATATGTATCGCCATTTTCTGGTGAAAATAAAGATTTTGGTACATAAACATGAAAAAATGCATAAAAATCCACACTTGCAAAATTTGGTTCCATATGAATTAACTTCTCTCGGAGTGTATAGAAAATATACTCGGAAATTTAAAAATCCCTTTTTTTTCTTTTTCGGGATTTTCATCCCCTCAAATACATTTCTATATATTTACGTCCATTTATTGATTGTTTATTGAAGGTTAGAAAATTAAATGATACTACAGTATGTTCCATAAAAATGCGAAAATCTGTCATCAAGGTTCAAAAACACTTTTCTTGATGTTATGATTTAAAAAATTTTTATTCATTCAGGTGTGTAGATAATCATATGAAAAAAAACAATCACTCGACGTGTCCACTTTCGTTCTCAACTATTCTCTCCATACCATAAGCCTCTAACATTGAAACTCACAACTTAGAGATGGAAGCTTCCAGAAAAATTTCATATTCCCCTTCAGCTAGGTTTGGGTCCGTTCCAAGGTATGGTATGGGCTCCATCTTGTTGGAAAATAACAATCTCGGGTTCACCGAAGTTTTCCCGAATCCACGGAAGCACCTGATTTTTCAAAATGTCCATGTAGACTTCAGTATTTATTTATACTAAGGCTTTTATGAAAACAGGAGGAATCTTCAATCCACACGAAGGAACCCCGCTTCAAATACCTTGACTCTGATGGGATTTTTGGATCCACACGTGAGTTAGTCACCTACCTACCAGGCCTAAGGGTCCGGCGTCGATTGAAAAATCCAGGAAAGTCTCAGTAGGAGGCCCGAAAACAGCTGGAAATCAACTATCTGACAAAAGTTCTCATAGACAATCGTTCAAGAAGTCCTAAAGGATTCAATAGTGAGCTAATATTTGAATAAAAGTAAAGATGATGGATTCCATAAAGTTAAGGAATGTGAGAAGTTCTTTCAAGCTCAATCCGAGAATATCAAAAGAGGAAGTGATGAAAAAAAAATCTGACTGTTTTGTCAAGTTGACTAATAATCACCTACAAGGTAGAAAAGCTGCTCACCGGTAAAAAGAAAATAAACTAAATGCGGTGGTCAAATCGTGCGCAAAATATTTGGACTTCTAGTGGGGAGATATTTTGAAAAATTTCGTAATGGACAGCAAAACCAACTCTTTAGCAGTCACCTGGCAGGTTTCCAGTAAAGAAACTTTTCATTGACAAGTCTCGCTTGTATTTTCTGGAGATAAACAAGATATATTTGAATAATTTGATGTCTAGTACTTGAGGTGGCTAACAATCTGTGAAAACTGCCAATCACTTAGTGTTTCATAACGATTGACACGATGAATGGATACTTATACAAAGAAAACTGCCTCCGAATGCAACTTTTTTCCCTACAAAGCACTTCAATGGGTCCAAAAAAATTTATACTCTATTTTAGTTGGATGTGGAATCGTGCAAATACTCAAAAACTGTGGTGAAGTGATAAGAAGTCAAAATGTTGTTTTGGTGCCGAAGGGGGGCAATCGGCTAAATTCGTTATAACTTCGACCGA
Source organism: Uranotaenia lowii (assembly GCF_029784155.1). Classification (NCBI taxonomy): domain Eukaryota; kingdom Metazoa; phylum Arthropoda; class Insecta; order Diptera; family Culicidae; genus Uranotaenia; species Uranotaenia lowii. Next base: position 176,899,261 of record NC_073693.1, read on the forward strand.
AACAAAATTTTTGAGCTATTTTTACAGTCAAGCTTCAGGAAACAGAAAACGTAATCAAAAATAGCCTTGATTTAAAAAAGGGTTCTTCATATTTAGCAAGTACCTATTAGAAATGTCGCATGTGTTGCCCAAAAATTAAAGACGGTAAACTTCTTCATTGGACGCTATCTCAAAAATCACTTGACAGAAAATCACAAAAATGTGCACATGTAAACACTACCAGGTAGCTTCGCTGAAAATTTCATCAATTCCATTCATGCATTCAAAAGTAATTCACAAAACGAAGTGTTGCATTTTTCTCGATTACACTGCCGTTCTAAGCAAGATTGTCCCATGTGGAAAAACGTGCAAACGAGAAAAACGCGATTGAAATATCAGCTATGTTTCAGCAATTTTTCTCTCAAACTGAAAATTCACCGACAGTTTTTTAGTAGTGACGTGTTCAAGTTAATCATTTTACAATGTTTTCTGCTAAAAGAATTACATTTCCTACAAAAAAACAGCAAATTAGAGCCAAAAATGCTCCGTGTGAAACTTTTGCGTAGAATCAGAACGCATGCCGATGCTAGTTCTACGAAAAACTGTCACACGGCTACAATTTTTCTATCATTTTAAAAGCTTGCGTAGTTTATTTTTCCCCAAATACTCATGCTAAACCGTAATTTGAGAAATACGTTCCTCTTTGTTTATAAAAATGTATAGTTGAGTATGGATCCTGTAAGTAGTGCCTACCGAAAAGTGTTTAGTGAAAATTTCTCTGAATAAAACACTCAAGGCTTCTCGTTCCTCCTCTGTCCTCTATTTTAGTGTTCTTTTCAGTGAATAACAACAAATTCAACAGTTTAAACTCATCTTAAGAGAATTTTTTGAGAAAGTTTGCATTTTTCATTGAATTTTCTCTAGTGTGACATTCTTGCGTAGAACTATCAACATAGAGACAACCAACTTGATGAAATTTTCGTATAAGTTCAGAACAAAGTATACTTATTTGTGTTTTTATTCGAAAATTAACACTAAAAGAGACCGTTTCCAGCAAAAAAGTAAAAAAGACCCAAAAGTCACATGGGACATTCTTGCTTAGAACGGCAGTACACTCCTTAAAAAAATAAATTTCAAATGGACTAGCAATATGTATTTAGGTAGCTACAAAGGTTTTTTTTTTAATTTTCTGATTTGGGAGTAATTGATTCTAATAGCAGCTCGTAAATTAATTATTTTCGAATGTCTACCATACCTGCCTTATTACTTCCGCCCTCCTACAGCAGTCAATAGTTTGCTCATGCCGATTTATCACTTTCGATTTGAGGCTGGTAAATATGTTTTACCATTCACACCCGCAAGCATCATTGAATCATTACCGTTTAATGCAAACATAATTGCATAATATTGAAACAAATGGAATTATTAACACTCATTTGCACACCATAACTCATCGTTATTAAAAGTTTTTTTCTTTTCTTTTTTTCTCTCTCTCTCTCCGTGTCGTTGCAGCTAAATGGATACATCAAGAAATTTTAAATTATGGAAAATTTATTGCATATTTTAAAATTAATAAAACCAACAAATGTGAGAACAAGCAAAATTGCGCCATCCACTTTCCAATCTTGACACACAAAACACAAACAAACACACAGTGGAAAAATACAGATAACTTACACACCAATACACAAATATCCACATACACACCCACACAAAAAAAACACTCTAGGATATGCAATAGTACGATATTAAGGTAAAAACCGGCGTTAGCTGGGGCAGGCAAAAAAAGAAAACCAGACACACGGTAAAAGTAACGTGTTTTATGAAGGGGATATTTGTGGAAAAGTAGAGTGAAGGGTGGCGAGCATTCCAATCGGGGTCCTTTTTTCGAAATGCTTTTTGACCGATTTCGTCGTAACGCTCCCCTGGAATGAATCGAAGAAAGGGAGCGGCGAGTGGGAGTGACAAGACAGAGTGCAGGATGAATGCATTATTTACCAGCAAATAAGCATTGATTATAACCAGCAGCAGCAGTGCTACGATACGATACGATACGGCTTGTCGTTCCGGGCCGAATGAGACGAGCTGGGTGGATCCAACCCAGTCAGAGTAATAAAAACTGTTTCCAGAAGGACAGTCAGTCGTGGTCTGTTTAATTTCACTCGGTCTTAGCTGAAGAAAGAACACAAAAAGCAATGGCCCGATCGCTGGTATCAACATTGATAAGCGTCTATTTTATTTTCTTCATTTTCTCTTGTTTTCAAGTCCCCATTTGGTAGTAAAATATTTCAACATAAATTTAGGAAATATTGAACTTTTTTTTAACTAACTTCTTGAATTAAAGTCAATCAATAGGTAATTTGGTTATATTGCACATGCGTTTAAAATTTATTAAACTCTACACCTTTTATTAAATTACCATTTTAAGCTTTTTTCTAGTTAAATTTATTACGATAAATCCTCTGACGACCACGAATAAAAATAAAATTGGTAAGTGACAACGATTGAATGCTCGCTACTATTGCTAGAAATTCCGCAATACCTTACAGGAAAAATCTGACACACAGTGTAGGAAATGCGGTTAATTTTTCTCACAGATCGCCATATTTTTAATTCGTACTTAAAAACAAACCCAAGTATACCCGAGATTAGTGAACGGTTTGAGACAAGAAAAAGAAATCCTTAAAATAGTTGTGGGTATTGAAATTGCAATGAAAATTGCTCTACCTTTAAAACGAAACGCTATCACTTTCTCACTCCAAAGCCCACGATCAGAACAGCAAACAAACAAAACAAAAATGGTTCAAATCCCCTTTCATCTGCACCTATTTGTGTAAAATGTTCAATGTAAAAAGGCAAGAAAAATTTTCTAATAAAAACCGTAGCGAGCAGACGCTAGAAATCCCGCTGCTGTTAGAATTATCAAGCTGATGTGTGTCTTCGGTTTGGATTGTTTTCGTTTTATTCTAGTTTTTTTTTTAACTCTTGAATAGGATTGGGGAGAGTTGATCGAGGAAAGGAATCTGCAACAGTGGTTAGTTTTTGGATTTCAGGTAGCGAAACTATGGAGTGTGAAAACAGTAAAATAGTGTATAATAGGCCAACCGAGTGCAAATCTCTATACAAGTTCTGAATTTGTGTTTTGAGTAGAAGATATGGACCGATAAAACCGTCAACTATCGTTAAAAAATGTTCAGTAGGAAAGAGGTTATTATGAAAGTCAGCATTTATTTCGATTGATTTAAAGTTCTCAAGCTTTGAAACGTGAAGAAAGCGTTCTATGATTTCCATCAACGCCCAGTGTAATACTTTGGTTAACTCGATCGTTCTAGACATTCGGATTTGCACACATGTCACACTAATAAGTACGTAAATTCTGCGCAGAACACATGGATTCTCAAGAAAATGCAGTTCTAGTTCAACTTGAAACCGTCCACAACAAATTTTCATACACCATACACTAAACACTGGAACATTCTACATGGATTCTATAACACTATTACTCATAGGATTTCTGGGCAAACGTTAACGTATAGCTTCAACTTAACGAAAAATACACACTGGGTACGGTCGACAGTTAGAAAAATATATACCCTTTCTCGCCAATTACTTATTTGAGTTGAATTTTAATTCTTTACTTATAAACATCAATTGTCACTTAGAAATAAAGCTATGGAAGGAATCGAGCTTCAAAGTTTGAACTCTGAATCAGATATCAGATTCATAAACATATAGGACGAAACAATTTTTTGTATCGAAAACCAATAAAACTGTAGTCAGTCGCGAATGATACAAGAAACAAATAAAAATCAATAAAACCGTTCTTGTGAGGTTTCCGATATCTTGGTTCAGAATCTGAATTTCGGATTCAAACTTTGGCAGTGGCAAGCAGAGTTCAATTATCTTAACCCATTTTCGTTCAAGACTTCCAACAATACAACTACAGACGCACACTCACGGATCCACAATTCCTCTCCTTCAATGCACCACAATCCCCTATTTGCAAATGATGTACTTGAACACTCCGATTTCATGAGAAGGTTACTTTCGACGCTTTGAGAGTTGTGTAAATCGATTTTAGTTTTAGAGTTTAAGTTGCTTTTACAAAGTATGTAGACGGAATATCAAGACAAAAAAAATGTTGCCATTATGGAAAGATAAAAAAAAAAGAAGTAAAATCAAAATATTTTTGTGATACAAATACAAGAAGATGTAATTTGAAATAGCTATCAATTTTGTTTTATCGTTACAAACTACGCAGAATGGAACAGCAGCTGTAACAACACACGAAACAAACAAAAAGCTGGCGGATGTTCCGTGTTAAAAGATTTCATTCTACGATTCATTAGATGTAATATTTTCATTAACGGTATATAATGTTAGCTCATTCTACCTGTATTGCTTTTTCAGTTTTCGAAATAAATTGGTTGCTCATTTTTTGCGAACAGCGAGAACTAAACCGTGTCTTTTATTTTATTACTAGCTGACCCGGTGTGCTTTGCTACACCTTTTAAAAACAAATGAAATTATTCAAAATTTTATTGTTTTATTGGTGTTATTTTGAATCAAATTAGAACAGGGGTGAGCAACCCGCGGCCCGCGGGCCGCATGTGGCCTGCGAGACCCTTTTGTGCGGCCCGCGTAGCTTTTTTTCAAATTTACCTTTTTTTTCAACAATGGATTGTTAAAAAAAAATTAAATGACTTGATCAAATATGCTCTTATCTGCATTTGCCCCACAATCAGTGAAATTGTTGACTTTTTCTGGCTTTTAAGCATCTCTTTTGTTCTGTTCAAGGCATAAATGCAATATTTTTTTATTGGCATAACGTAATTTTGGGTTTTTTTTTCAAATCAGGATAAATTTTTCCTAATTATTTAACCACCTTGAAAATCAAAATCCATTAAAGTGAAGAAGAGCAGCTAAAGCTACACATGGTTAAAGGAATTTCGAAGTCCGTTAGTGAAGTCATAATTTTCGTCTCAAGCATAAATAAAGTTGAATGATAAAAAATATGCTCAGCAGATAATTTTCTATCTAATTCGGTAAAAAGGCTTGTTCTGTTAGCATTCAAATACTGGCAAAAAAAATTCAAACCAAAACCTTGGGAAATATTATTTATTTCTGAATATTGACGAAAAAACGAAAGTTTAATAATAAAGCCTGGGAGAGTTTAGATTTTATATTAACATGAATCAGCCGGCATTGAAGTTACCGACAAAAATTATTATTTCTTGATAAAAACAAAAGATATCTGAAATTCTGTTATTTGACCCAAAAGTTATTTGACGATTATCTGTGATGCTTATTTCAGAAATTTGATAGAAAATTTATAACAAACGTCGATAAATTGAGTTGTTTCACTCATAATATGGCTTTTGAAATCCTATCCCACTGATATCTAAATAAGATTAAAAATTATGAAAATCTGTATAAAAATTCTAGAATTTTGAAGATAGTGGCTTTAAAATATGTGAATTAAAAATTTGTCTGTGGTTTCTATACAACCTTGCTCAACATCTCAATGCAGTGATCCAATACAGAACTTCGATTTAAAAAACGAGGTTCTTATCGTTTGTTGGAAAAAAATCTAGGCTTTGAGGACAAGTTTTAATTATGGAAAAACAAAACACAGAAAGTCAACGCCAAGAAGACGGTGATTGACAATTGAAAAATTGGAAATAGTAAAAATGAAAAAGATTTTTTGATGTACCTTTTCAATATCAAGTATTTAAAAAGTCGTGTTGATTTTCTGTTTTTAAACTCGTAAACTCGGTTAATCTTTCCTTTTTCAGATTGGTTTTCACCAAAAATTTGTAGTTATAAAAACTGTCGTGAAGTTCTGCTAATTTTTTTAAAAAAAAAGTTATATTAAGTGCGGCCCGCCGACAAGATTTCAAATTTAAATTGGCCCGTTGGTTCAAAAGGTTGCTCACCCCTGAATTAGAACATAATTCCAAAGCAACCGCTATGAAATGAGAGCTGCAGCTGGAGTTTCGAATTGCAATACAAAGATGACTTAAACTAATTTTCTATTAGTTCTGATAATTTTAATCTGTTTCTTTTAGCATTGCCCTGAAAAAGGAGGGTCTCAAATTAATCTTACGCTAAAATATGGTTGTTTTCGCGTGATATGTTCTGGATTTATGCTAAAAACTGATAAGAGAGCCCCTCCCCCCTGTCCTTCTCATCATCCTCTGCTGAATGAAGGTCGTGGTCTTTAATAATCATACCCATTTTTCCAAACACCTCCCCTTCTCTCTCCACTTTAAAGCGTAAGGGTCTATAACAATCGTAGAAACATAACTCATAACCAAGTACCTTTCCATGCCATATTTGTTTCCATTTATTGGCTTTGTGAGCATAAATTAAGAACTTATGCTAACAAAATTGTGTTGGGCTAACCTCCCTCATCCTATGTACCTACTCACTTAAAGTAGGATGGTGTGTCAGATAATCATAGAATCATACCAAAATGATTTTCCATGTTAAGTTTTGTTCATTTCTTGGATTTTGTAAAAAAAAAAGTTAAATGCAAGCTTTCCTCTTCCCTTCCCTTGTTTCACATAGAAAAATTTCTCGTATTAAAATACCATCCCATACCAAATTTGGATTAATTCCTAGTAAATTCTTGAGTTATGCATAAACTTGAAATTAAGTACCATCCCCCTTCCGTTCTCCCCATTGACTGGAGGGAGGAGAACTTTATATTCATAATAGTATTTTTCGTACTCAAATACTTAATGAAACCAAATTTGGTTTCATTTACTCGATTAATTCTAGAGTTATGCTAAAAAATTGTATGGAATCCCCCCTTTCCTCTTTTATATCTTTCCGCTGAAAAAAGGTGGGGCTTTCATTTATAATAGAAACATTTCTCGTATCCAAATAACCTCACATGCCAAATATGTTTCCAATTGTTCGATCAGTTCTCCAGTTATACTGAAAATTGTAAAGGAGACCTTTCCTCCTCGTTTTCATTCTCCTCTTTGAAGGAGTCAGGGATACCGGATTTTCATAGAAGCATTTCTCGTACCAAAATATCGTTCCATGCCAAATTTGGTTACAGTTGCTGTTGTAGTTGTCGCGTTATGCAGTTGAAATTGTATGAAACTCCCCTCCCCCTTTCCTTTCTCCCCGCTGGAAGAAGGAAGGGGTCTCAGATAATCATTAGAACATGTAACATTCCCAAATACCCGCCCATGCCTAATTTGATTCCATTGGCTTAATTAGGTTTTGAGTTATGTAAAAAATTATAAAAGAGGCCCCCCCCCTTATTATCTCCTCACTGGAAAGAGGGAGGGGTCTCAAACAATCATAGAAATATTGTTCGTATTCAAATACCCTCCCATGCCAAATTTGGTTCCATTTGCTTTATCAGTTTTTGATTTATGTAAAAAAAATAAAAGAAGCCCCTCCCTCTTTCTACTGGAAAGAGAGAGAGACCTCAAATAATCATAGAAATACTTTTCGTATCCAAATGCCTTCATATGCCAAATTTGGTTCCAATATCTTGATTAGATTTCGAGTTATATGAAAAATTGTAAGGTAACTCCCCCTCCCCTCTTCGTATCACCACACTGAAAGGAGGGAGGGGTACCTTATATTCTTAGAAATATTCCTCGTTCCCAAATACCACCCCATGCCAAATTTCATACCATTTACTTGATTGGTTCTCGAGTTATGCGAAAAATTGACTTTTGTTTGGGAGGCCCCTCCCCCCTTTCATGAGAGAGGGAGGGGTCTCAAACCATAATAGGAACCTTCCCCGGCCTCCAATACCCCCACCTGCCAAGTTTCACGTAAATCGGTTCAGTAGTTTCTGAGTCTATAGGGAACAGACAGACAGACAGACAGACAGACAGACAGACAGACAGACAGACAGAAATTCATTTTTATATATATAGATATAACTAGGTTTTATTTGTTTTGGCTCATGCCATGAGACGTAACATTTAGTCTATAAGAGAACACAAGTCTAACAAAGAAGGAGAAACTGTATAATAGAAAATTGGAATTTAATAGTAACACAAATGCGATCACTATATCAACACTGGAGCATGTCTCTGGCTGATAAACGACGGACGATTGATGATACATGTAAGTCTAACAACCAAAAATAAAACCGATTTAAACCCAAAACACATTGAGAATGCAGGCGCTAAACTAACAACTAAAATCTGAACTTAACGTATATATATATTTATAAATAATGTATTAATTTGCTATTGGAGGTAATGAGAAATAGGTCCCAACTAATCAGAACCTGCACACATAAATACAAACATACACAAACTCACCAGCAATAGTGTAGAGAGCGTGTAAGAAAGATGGGAGGTTGGAAACGAAAATCTGGCAGGCGATCATGTACTTAATAAAATTGTTCGTTTACATTGAAGGAGGAACAAAATGTGCCGTCCCCCACACTCAACAAGCAGCGAGCGGTGGAATGGCGCTAAGGAACTCGATTCGATGGAGAGAAAAAAACACGTTAGCTAAACCGAAAACGGAAATGAGGCGGCTTGGGAAACGAATCGGCAGGCAGCACAAGACGACACCAACAACCTAGAATACCACGCCATCATCCATGGGGAAAGTCCAGGTGCTACTTACTGCTGCTGGAGTGGAGAAAACTCATCGAGAACAGGAAACACAAAATGTCCTCTCCTCCCCATACAGTTGTTGTTACTTACTTTGCTGTCTCGATTCACCAAGCAACGATTTTTTTTTTGTGGCGAGGGGTGATTTTGGATGAAACTTTGGGCAGGTGTGGCTATGGCAAGTGTTGACCAACCTTGAGGATAACAAAAAAAAAGCAAGAGCAAGGGGGCAGTTAGGCTGAATTGATTTAATGCCGGTCGAGTTTTTTGTTACAAACAAATCTAATAGCGTTCGAACTTCCAACTACGGTATCTAAGTTTGAAAAAAAAACTCAAATTAACTAAAATTTCCTTTAAGTAAAAATAAAAAGCAACAAAATTATGTTTTATAAAATTACAATCAATTATTACAAACTTCATATAGTCTGACCTTTAAAGCTTAACCCAAAGAAAGGGAACGATTGGTCATAGTATGACTAACAATGTTTGCTCGGCGAAATCCTTTAAAAAAGGTAGGGGGATGAATTGCTTTGAAGATTTCTCCAATTATGAATGATACATCAACTTTAATGTAGATAATAATTTCGCTAAGGATTCGAAATTTTCATACGTAATTTACAAGGTAAAAGTTTTCCATGGAGTCTGTAAACGCGACAGCTTCCGTTAAGCTTCGTTTTTCTCCCTGCAAATCGACACTGCCTACAGACAGGAGGAGGGTGGTTGATGTTGAAAATCTCGTCCCGTTACGATGCTTGACTTTCTGGCCCCGGTCCCGGGCTGCTGTGTTGAACTTTTACTGTTATGGCTTATTCGTGGATTAGGAGCGCCGTAAATTTAAAGGTGTTACTCACATTTACCGAGTTGTTTAATCGATGGTTTCGTATTGTGTGTACCATCGTTTAATTATTCAAACAGCAGCACAAGCTTTAACTTGAGCTGCAGATGGCTGGCAGAACAATTGACAAGTTAGATCTAGCGGATTTTCATGGCTTTTGACGGCGTTTCAAAATAAGTCCCATGAACTTTTTGATCAAAAAAATATGGACATCTTCTAAAAAGGTACTTACAATAAAAATCGCAATTGACATCTGTCACAATTCTTCCTGTTCAGCTTCCTTTTTTGTCAATTTTTGTCATAGATCCAATTGTGCTTCCGAATTGACGCACTATGCTGCTCGTGAATAACGATGCAGTCATTCCTTATGCCTTTTGAGAAAATGTTTCTCAAAAACGGTGTTACGGAAATTCACCTGTGCTGTGCAGCAAAAAAAAAGGCGCCTAGCATCCTCCAATGCTTTGTGTTTGATTGATGAGCACCTATCTGCCAAACAGAAAAAAAATCCGGAGTAAAACCCTGACCTGGTTTGCCAGGGAATAATTTTGCACCATGCAGCTCCACAAAAATTTTTACAGAACGTGTTCAGTTCAGTTAAGGTTTGATTTATCTTCTCGTTGCAGTGTGGAAACAGGAATGCATAGGAAGTCTGATATTTCTGGTTGACCACCATGCTCGGATTGTGCCAATTTATCTTTCGAAATATTTGTGCGCTTCATTGCATACGCATTACTACCTACTATTATAACTTACCTACAGGATTGTCAGTAATCAATTTTCTTACGAGCTTTTCATCGAAGGAGGTGTCGTCCGGGGGATATTTGAAGATTCCAATCAGGTTCATTGGTTTTTCTGTACGACACTTGCGAAATATTAAAAAATGGTCGGAAACTGAACGCTTCGATTTTCCTGGACTGTGAGCGCTTCCAGAATACTTAATAAGCAATTGGGATGTTTCCATCACTCCTAGTAAGTTGAAATATTTGTAAAAAATAACACATTCGCATCGAGAAAAACTGACATCAGTTTTCAATAGTTTTTGGGTGTGAAGTATTTCAAACACCCAATTTATTACAACAGGTACCTACCTGTCAAAAAATTGTAGGTACTGGTGCCTTTTGTGTCACACAAAAACTCTGCAGCGGCTAGGCCTCGTTATTCAAATTACAACATCTGATTGCAATGTGTCGTATGACAACATCAGATGTTATTAACTTTCTAAATAAACCCGCAATCATCTCTGAGCTTTCATAACGTCGTATGGAACAAAATGTAAACAAACAGTTTTATCACGAATAAATAGAAAAACTGACATAAACCAGTGGCAACTTCTTTCCTTTTAGAATATTTGTTGCCTGGGCAACATATTGTGGAAACAAAATTTTAAAGCTATTTTGATAACTTTTGCAGCAGTTTCCTGTGAACTTTAAGATGTTTCATACGACGTAATGAAAGCTCACGCGAGATCTGATTTTTTCCGAAAAGACAATTTTAAATTGGAATTTTGGGGTAAGTAGTTCATGGAGTGAAAACATGTTAAAAGAGACAAAGGAACAGACATATTTTCAATTTGTTTAGTCAGGTGGATCAAAATGCCTCGATAACCTTGGATTATCAAATTGACCTAATGCCAGTTTGCTTACAAAAAAGGATGTCAATGGTTACGGCCTCACATACCCTAACACGTAAACTATAAAAAACCATTGAGGCGAAAAATACCACTCGCTTCTTTTCTAGACATTGAAGGAGCATTAATCAAATCAGCTATGAAAAGACGTGTGTGCCACACGGCAATTGTGCCTCTCCAACGAAGGGATGTCTCCAAGGTGGGCATCTTTCACCGTTGTTGCGATCATTGATCGAGGATGACTTCCTAAACAAACTTGTATCCATTGGATTCGAAGTTATTGGCTTTGCAGGCGGCATAGTTATAATTGTCCGGGGAAAATATGAGAAACGTGTTATCAAATAGAATGCAATCTGTACTTCACTACACACTATGCTCTCTGAATGCCACTACATGAATTCATTGAGTTAGAGGCAGAAGGTAGTAGTGCCTTGAAACTCTTCAAAAACCAAACTCTATTTGAGGGGGATCTTACAGGACACCCTAAAAATCGTGAAGATTTTAAAAATAAACTCAGTTATTATAAAGAAAGCTGACTGGATGGAAACAGTTTTCAATCTAGACATACCATACAATGTAATTATCAACGATAGGAACGTATGGGAGTCAGGTGGGCCTGCGGTTCCTTCCGGATCGATTAAATTCTTTACTGATGGGTCAAAAATTGATGAAAGAACTGGGGTAAGGGCATTCGGACCTAGACTCAGGATCTCAATTCCTATGGAAAACTAGCCAACAGTATTCCAAGCAGAATTTCAAGCAATTCAAGAAACAGTGTTTGAAAAGAGGATCTACAGGTACACAAGTATCTATCTACATATTCTCAGACAGTCAGGCAACTCTTCGATCACTAAGTACATTTACATGTTACTCCAAGCTAGTATGGGAGTGTCTTGTTGCACTAAGAAACCTGGCCATACGAAACGTAGTATATTTATTCTGGATTCCAGTACATTGCGGTATCCTAGGGAACGAAGAAGCAGACCAGCTAGCTAGGGAAGGATCTCAGGGTGTGTTAATTGGACCTGAACTTTTCTGCGGAGTACCTTCGATATGGAACTAAATACCTGGGAGAGCATAACTATTGTTCCCAACTGGACAACAGCGGATAGAGCAGCTCAGGCAAAAAGATTCATTGAACCAACTCTCCACTCTTCAAAAACATGTTGAACTTAAGTAAGCACGAGTTCAGTACTTACACTGGTCTCTTGACTTATATTATGAAATTTCTAGCACTCTAGAGGACGGGCGAATGTTGCACAGTGAGGCAAACCAAACAAATCGACGGTCAAGACGTTTTCAGAAAAGTCGTTCTTCTATTTAAAATTTTATATTTTAAATTAAAAATATTTAAAATTTTATATTTGGTGCACTTTTTGTATATGTAAATACCATACTAGGTATTTAACCTTCCAAAGCCGTTCGCAAAATTTCCGTACAAATCTATTTTAGATAAATTTGACCTGTAGTTTCCGTACGTTCTCCTGGCCGCAAATATTGACCGATTTCGATGAATTTTAATTCATTGTATAGATAATTTATTCTAGTTTTCCAATATTGAAAAAATAAGTCGAAATATTTTACGAGATCACCAGTAGCTGATTCCGAATGAAAAAAGTCCCGAAAAAGAGCTCTTTTTAGAATGCTTATAACTTTTGACCGGTTCCAAATATTGCGCTGATTTTATAATATTTGAAATTGTCAAGAATAAATCTATCCATGGATGTATAAGTTTTTGGTGGTCCAAAGGAAGTTTTGGCCGCTATCCCGGAACTTCTGGTAGAAAAAATTCTTACTTCAAAAAAGTCACCCAATTTCGGCTTTGCATTGCTGTATCTCGCTTACCAATGGAGCGATTCTCTGAATTCAAATTTTAGTTTTTTTTCGTTAACTTTATTATTAGTTTCGTAGTACATAGTTGGTTCCTCAAAAAAATCCGTTGTTCAGTATATTGTAATGAAAATCACATCTTTTTTGTCATTTTTCAAACTCCCCCTCATGTCGGTGGGTTTACGGGATTTTGTTAGCGTGATTTCTCTAAAATTTGAACTCAAATTGGTCACTTTTTATATACCTAAAGATTCATTAGAATCTCCTCTTTCGATGGACATACTTTTTGTGTGGTGTTTTGAAAATTTGTAGCAACGTTTTTCGAATTTACTGAAAGCTGTCAGATTTCAACCAGTTTGGCCCACATTTTCAGCAGGTTGGTGTACAAATCTCGCACCCCTCACGTAGCCGCGGGAGAAACAAATCCTTTAGCTCTCTTTTTGTCGCTCACCAAATCTACCACCCAACCCAGCAGCAGGAGGAACTGCCGTCTCGCCGCGTGGTTTGTTGATTGATTGTGCTGATGCTGATAGCGTAATGAATGTTATATTATTGTAGGTATTGTTTGAATCTTTTTTGATATTTTATATTATAAATATTTTAATGGATGGGTAACATTTCTAAAGTTCACGTCCATGATTCCAGATTCAGATTCAGATTTCAGATTCAGATTCAGATTCAGATTTCAGATTCAGATTTCAGATTTCAGATTCAGATTTCAGATTCAGATTTCAGATTCAGATTTCAGATTCAGATTTCAGATTCAGATTTCAGATTCAGATTTCAGATTCAGATTTCAGATTCAGATTTCAGATTCAGATTTCAGATTCAGATTTCAGATTCAGATTTCAGATTCAGATTCTGATTTCAGATTCCAGATTTCAGATTCAGATTCAATTTCAGATTTCAGATTCAGATTCTAGATTCTTATTTCTGATTAAAGTTTCTGAATAAAATTTCAGAATATTTGTTAATTAAATCAAAGATTTTGTTCCTCTTGCAGTAGACACTGTTTGAAATAAAAGAAAAGAACCATGATAACATTCAAAACAAATGTAGGTATCACTGAAGAATTCTAATGATAAAATATCTAAAAAGATTCAAGAAGTTTATTTCAATTTGGAGAAATAATCTTTCTCTATTTTAATATCAAAACATTTACTACGCAAAGAGGTATCAGAATGAGCACAATCAATCAACAAACCACGCGGCTGGCAAGTTGGGCAAATTTGCCCTAGCCATCAAAACGCGAAGAAAAAAAAAACACGCAACAAGACGGCAGTTCCTCCTGCTGCTTGGTTGGGTGGTGGATTTGGTGAGCGACAAAAAGAGAGCTAAAGGATTTGTTTCTCCCGCGGCTACGTGAGGGGTGCGAGATTTGTACACCAACCTGCTGAAAATGTGGGCCAAACTGGTTGAAATCTGACAGCTTTCAGTAGATTCGAAAAACGTTGCTACAAATTTTCAAAACACCACACAAAAAGTATGTCCATCGAAAGAGGAGATTCTAATGAATCTTTAGGTATATAAAAAGTGACCAATTTGAGTTCAAATTTTAGAGAAATCACGCTAACAAAATCCCGTAAACCCACCGACATGAGGGGGAGTTTGAAAAATGACAAAAAAGATGTGATTTTCATTACAATATACTGAACAACGGATTTTTTTGAGGAACCAACTATGTACTACGAAACTAATAATAAAGTTAACGAAAAAAAACTAAAATTTGAATTCAGAGAATCGCTCCATTGGTAAGCGAGATACAGCAATGCAAAGCCGAAATTGGGTGACTTTTTTGAAGTAAGAATTTTTTCTACCGGAAGTTCCGGGATAGCGGCCAAAACTTCCTTTGGACCACCAAAAACTTATACATCCATGGATAGATTTATTCTTGACAATTTCAAATATTATAAAATCAGCGCAATATTTGGAACCGGTCAAAAGTTATAAGCATTCTAAAAAGAGCTCTTTTTCGGGACTTTTTTCATTCGGAATCAGCTACTGGTAATCTCGTAAAATATTTCGACTTATTTTTTCGATATTGAAAAACTAGAATAAATTATATATACAATGAATTAAAATTCATCGAAATCGGTCAATATTTGCGGCCAGGGGAACTTATGCAAACTCTCGGGTCATATAGACCCGAACAGCCTAATTACGGATTTTTTTGAGGGAGCACTTCCGGTGGTCACAGGAAGTTTCCTGGTACTACAGATTGTGTATTTCGTGATTCCCCAGGGAGGTTTTTAAAATCAAATTTTTGCGATTTTTTCTAGAAGAGTTATGATGATTTGAATGTGCGCTTCGGGTCATATTGACCCGAACGACTTTGGAAGGTTAAACTAGATAACTTTGTTTAATCTATTAATTACCGGAACTATTTTCAAAGCTCGCGCACGGCAGAGTGGCAGGTGTGAGGTGGGGGTAATCAGAATTGCCACCGCATAGGGCCGATTCGCTTTTCTGGAACTAGCGGAATGCTATTTTGAAAATTAATTTTAGAGTATTTTATGAATACCACACAATTTTTTCATTTGACTTATAAGGAGACAAAACTGATCACTTATAGAATGTTCTCATGAGTAAATAATTTTTCTGAAATTAGTCCTGGATATTAAAAGTTTTTCAAATACTTTAATATTTGGCCATGTTTGAGGTTGCCAAATTGCCCAGTTTTATCCGGGTTTGCCCGGATATTTAATAAAAAATTTGGGAGCAATCCAGCCCTGCCTGATAGGCCGTATTTCAATGGAAAATGCCCGGATTTATTCACTTTATTTGGCAAATCAAACTAAAAACAACAAATTGTGTTGTAAAAACGAAATTTTTTGAGCAAGTTACACATAATGAAATCAATGAAAGGTTTTTTGGAAGCCTAAAATACGATCTACAATCTGTAAATAAGTTTTCACAAATGCCCGGATTTTTCCAGGTTTTTATTTAAAATTTCCCGGATTTGTCCGCCTCGGATACATATTGAAAAAATTCTAGCAACCTTAGACATGTTACACCGCACACAATTATTCCCGAAAAAAAGGAAGGGCAGTTTCGAATTTCTGAGAAATTTTCATGGAAAAATGCTATTTTCGTGTATAATGTTCTCAAATCGATTATCCTACGCACAAACGTGGTAAAGTGTCTATAATAAGAGGAAAAAAAAAAAAAGATTATCCTACAACTTCAAATTTTTTAAGTTTTTGGTCCAAAGTGGCCAAATTTTTGAAAATTTGTACCAAAAACTACTTAAATTCGAAGTTTCAGGATAGTTGAGCTAAGGTGGCTAAGATCTCAGATAACGTTTCAAACAAGAATGCAAGAAGGGTTTATTGGAATTTTATTTTCAGATAAAAAAAAAAAAAGTTTTTCGTGCAAATGGTATCTAATACCAAATGCAAGCTAAAAAAAACGCAAGAGTAAAAAAAGTACGAAACCTGTCTCACTAAAATATTAATAACTTTTGAATAGGCACTTTTTGGTAGCTAGTTTTTGTTTTGTTGGAAAACTAAGACCCTAATGGTTTGATATTGGAATTAATGTGGGGTCTCATGGGGTACCTTAAGGTTGTCAGTTGTCCGGTTTTGCTCGGATATTCGAAACAAAATTTGGGAACAGTCCGGCCCAGCCCAGTCCCCGAATTTCATTGAATAAAGCCCGGATTTGGTCCGGATTTATTCACTTTATTTGACAAATCAACCGAAAAAAAGCAAATTGTGTTGTAGTTTTTTTCCTCCAAAACGAAATTTTTTGAGCAAGTTTTTTCTTTAAATAATCATGGAAGGTTTTTTGGAAGCCAAAAATACGATTTCAAATCTGTTGATGAGTTTTGTTAATTTTTTTTGAATTTTTTATTTTTGACTTTTGTTGAGTAATTTCTGGGTTTTGAGAAAATTTGGCCGAATATTGCCCGAATTTTTGGTCGCAATTTTGAAATCAAATGCCAAGGCTTAATATAAAATTGCCGGGATTTGTCAGGCCCTGAAACGTGCTGAAAAAAATCTGGCAACCTTAGGGTAACTTGTTTAACATATGTCCAAAAATAGTGAAAAACTGTTATTTTTCATCACTATAGGTTTGGGCACGGAAATAAAAATTTACTGAAACTGTCAATTTCTCAACCTTAAATAATAAAAATTACCCATTGTAAGACCGTTTCCTTCCAAATGTGTTCAATTTATCAGAAGTTTTTTTGCAGACATTCAAAAAAACATTTTAAAAATTTGAAATTCTATGTTTTAAACCAAAAAAAAACAGAATGAACTTAATTTTTGCTTGTTTGAAGCATGATATGTATATAAGCTTTCAAAGGTGGATGAAAGTTTCGACAAATATAAACTGCAGATAAAGTTATTAATGATGTTCTGTGAAAAAATTTCTTTGAGATTTATGCTGTCCTGGTAATGAAAGTTCTCCCGTTTACAGTAAATAATAGACTAAAATCCGTCTGATTTTTAAGAACGTCATTAGTTTTCTGAAAGGTAGTATTCCGATTAAGCTTTACAGTTCACACACATTTTTTTTGAAAATCGAACACTAAGACATATTGGATCTCAATGAAACTTGATGTTTCCTCGAAGAGATCCCATTAACCCTTCATTTAGTGATTTTTTTATTTTCTCCTAAAAACTACTTTAAACAGTTGGAAATGATGTGTACATCTTCTTCTTCTTCTTCTAACACCAACATGGCCAAAACTTGTATGCATCCTGGAAAATGAAAAACTTGCGTTTCTCATTTTTCTTTTCCACATAGTATCTGATACATAGAACATGCATTGCAGATACTACTACGGCCAGGCCAACCATGTGATGAAAACGCAAAAGATACAGGAACAAGGGAGGGATGAAGCGTGGAGTTCCCTGCCAAACGCTTCTTATGATTATGTAGGATAAGGTTATAAAGTGCAATGATTGATATGTACAGTTAAAATTAAAATAAAAGGATTGATCTCAACCGAAATTTCTAGTTTGACGATTCTTCCAACAGACCTGAGACGCTGATCTCTATCAGTTTATTGATTTCACGCTTGATTGACGCTTGATGCTCTCATTACATGGTTCTTCGTCCTGGAAAGCTGATTTACAGATGAAATAATATAATATATAACACTGGATAATATCACCGGAAACTTTTCCCAAAACCTAGTTTTGCTTTGTGAAAACTTCAATAGTAAACTTTCTAAATTTTTGAATGAAATTTTTGAGACAAGAGATATTGTTAGAAACTGCCCGGATTTGGCCCACTTATATTCACATTATTTTTAGAGCTAAATAAAAATTCTAGTTTTAAATTTTTGATCAGAAATTGAACGATTTTCTATTAGTTTGTTTCGTCCAAATAAACCCAATTTTTCTTCACCTTTTCTCTAAATTTTTAGGCTGGAAGTTGTTCGGATTTGCCAGAAAATGCCTTGTTTTTGGAATGGGACATTTGGAATGGGAAATTTTTAATGAATCAAAAAAAAACTACACATTTTCGTGTATGTAATTAAAAAATAATTGTTATTTGAAACTTAAAAGGATGTACTTAACTTTCATCCAAAGAACGATGCAGTACATTTCCATTCAACATCGGCACCGGCTTCAGCTGTTACAGCGGCCGCTAAACATCATTCACTAATTTTGGTAATAAATTAGGCTTGTAGACTTCAGCTTAACAAGAATCAACACTAAGCAAAATCACAGCATCCAACTTCTGAACAATTTTCAGCACAAATAACAATTCAAAAATGGTTTCTTCTCAGACGTCAAAAATGGCAGCGAAAAAATATCACACCCGCCGTCAACGGCCGCAGCCTACTCTTTTCATAATGTGTACATCAAGAAAAAAAAATGAATTAAAATACGATTTTTCACTTTTTCCATACATTAATTGTTGCAAATTTGTTACTTTATGAAACGAAGGATTAACTTAACACGAAGCGAACATCTTTCGAGAATATGATGGCAAATGCTAAAACCATCAATCCACAGAAAGTGTACTAAGTATGCCGTGACCGGGATTCGATCTCACGCCCGGTGGCTTAAGAAGTCTTGAACGCTCTCCTGTACGCCACGGGTGGCAGAAATTATTCAACAATATACAAGAAAAAAAAGTTTCATCAAAACTCATCGACGGAATTCAAATCGTATTTTTGGCTTCCAAAAATCCTTTCATTATAATTTAAAAAAAAATTCGATTTGTTCTAGACGAGGGACTTAAACACGAGGTCAAGGAACGAATCATAAGTTATGAAGAACAACAAGTTTCTCGGTAATAATTGAATTAGAAATTTCATCTGACAGTATTATCTTCATGAAAAGAAAACGAGAAAGAGAATCTAACTAAACTTTACATAGTGAAACTTGCTAACTGATTACTATTTCTAACTTTAGTCCTAAAACATCAGTTGAAATATGAAAATCATACAGGTCGTAAAAATGTTTGAATGTTAAAAATGCGCAGAAATTCTCTCCCTCTTAGGATCCGTGGTCTGATGTTAATGTTGATTTTATGTAATAATCCGGGACAGTCAATTTCGTAGTCAATGAGTTTTTAATGAAGACAGTTCGTGCAATTATGCGCCTTTCGGAGAGCGTTTCCATTCCGATGAATATACATCGGTGTTTGTAGTCAGGAAGAGTATCAGGATTGTTCCAGGGTAGAAATCGGAGGGCGAATTTGACGAATCTCGATTAAACTGCTTCGTTACGCTTAGCCCAGTAGGGGAGAGGCGGGCTATATGCGCATATTAAGGAAAGCATTCATTTTCTCCCATATTCCAATAGATAGGAGTCTGAAAACTATATACACATGAGCGGACATCTGTTTTATATACGTTAGAGCTTTTTTTTTGTGAAAATCTCTTACAGTTTTTGTGAAAATAATTTTTTAATAGAAGAAGTCAAAATAGCCGATTTCCGAAACTGGCAGGCTAAATGCGCATATTTATGTTTTAAGCTATATTTCATTAACACTTGCAACATTTTGATATTCTTTAATTGAAAATGGTAGAAACGGATGTTAAGCATACGTCAAGGCTGAATTTTTGGTGAAACTATTTACATCATTAGTTCTTTTGCATAAAACATAGTTAGGTATGCCATATAACCATATTTCTGGTAATATTATGTTCACTTCGTATTTTTATCGGATCAGTATGAAGTTCTTCTTTTCTCGCTGTAAGATCGTGATTTGAGTGTAGATTTAATGTTTCAATGATAAAAAGTAAAAAATTTATAAGACTAATCTATTTTTCTTGATATAGGCATTTAACCTGCCTATATATGGGCATTCAGAACCTGTCTCTTATTCAAATATCTGATCATTTACAACCTTGCCAAAAGCTTCAATTTGTTGAATTCCCGATTTCCAGATGAATAAGAAAGAAAAACCATTAAGATTTTTGTTCACAGAATCTGTACGCACGATAATTGAAGTTCAATATATTATAACAAAACTGACAAAAATCTTGTTTGAATTTTTAAATTTTTTAGGCTTTATATAACAATCAAATTTCTTCATGCCATGTTTCAATAGCGTATTACCCTCAAATTGCACTGATTAGATACGTTGAATCTCCAGCCATATCGCCAATCGGCTGTATGCGCATATTACCTAACATGCGCATTTAGGAGCACTTCCCCCTATGCTGTGTATGGACTCCATACAACCGATGCAGTTTCCAAGTTGGATCGTACTAGAAAATAGTACAGAGATCGTAGGCAGTAGGGATCTTTGAATTCTTTGGAAATCCTGGTAATGAATCCGAGATTCCTATTGGCTTTAGCTATGGTGCTGGCGTAATGCTCATGGAAAGTCATTTTCTCGTCAAGGATGACGCCAAGTTCCTTGAAAGATAAAACCCTCTCCAACGGGGTATTCGTAATTTTATAAGTCCATGCAATAGGATTAGATTTACGAGTAAAGGAGATGAAGGCGCACTTCGGGATGCTGATGGTCAGATGGTTGTTTGAACACCATTTGGCGAACAAATCAATGTATTCTTGTAGTAAACAAAAGAAAAGGGTCGAGATTGCTGCCTTTTGGCACGCCTGACTCATTTAGGAATGCGGAAGATGTTTGGTTTCCTAGTTTAACAGACAGTTGTCTGTTTTTCAGATATGATGCCATCCACGAAACAAACGTATCCGAAAAGCCCAATCTGTTCAGCTTGGCTAGGAGCAAGTCGAAAGCAGCTTTGAGATTCGTGTAAATAGTATCAATTTGGATTCCTTTTCAATAAATTTGAGGCAGTATGAAGTCAGGTTTGTGCTAATTGATCAACCTGGGAAAAATCCGCATTGGTCGCGGGAGATTTAAGCTTGGCCTTTCGCATAATGGTTTTGGATATCAAGATTTCAAACAGTTTTGACCCAACATTATTATAACTAAAACTTGCGAAAATGTTCTAAAAATCCGGATTTCAATGATGCTTGACCAAAACATTCAGTATCCAAGGTTGAGTTTCACCCGAAGAGTGTTTAAAGGAATGGCTAATCCAATAATTTTTCTCGACTTTCGGAACCGAAACATTCGAGCTAGCGCTCAAAAGTTTTGTTTTTCAACGAAAATCAAGAACAACACTCAAGCGATGCGATCGCAAGTGGCGAATTCTCTGCCAGTTTTTTTTTCTTTTTGGTTTGAGAGTTTATAATTTATACAGCTGCTTATGAAAGTTCCTCCTCCTGTGAGCAACGGACGCAAAAAGACACAAAAACAACGCCTCTACGACGGAAGTTCACCTGTTTGTGCTGGTGTGCAGCGAACTTAACATTCCGGCAATCAAATGAAAACTAGTTACATGAATGGTCAATTAGGCGGATTTAATTTAAATCAAGGAAAAACTATTACAACTTTAAATTGTGTGTGTTGCGTCGTCCGTTGGCGCTCGGTTCATAAAATGATATTAGGTACCTACAAGTTGCGGATTGTGAGATCTGGCCGGAGTGTTTGGGTGAAGAATAAGTTGGGTTTATTTTAACAAGGAGGTATGTAAGCGCATAATCTACTTTGTACGGGTAAGCGGGAACGACTAGCAGTTTGCTCTGGTTGAATGGTTTTGTTACTTGGTGCAGAACACTCGAGTCCTAGCAGTTTCTCGGAATTATTCGGATAGTATAGATTCTCCTCTCCATTGTTTTGTGTGACTCTAAGTTTAAGTTAAAGTTAACACCTGAATCAAATTCAGGAAAATTAAAGTTTTTAACTTTTAAATAAACTTTCAAGGTGCGATGCTATTTTTGTAATAAATAGTGGCTCCAGAGAGATAAGTTAACACTTTTACTTAATAAGAATCTTACATTGGAAAAAATAAAAAAAAATCTTTATTTTTCTCACAGAATTATTTATAATCTCGAAATTGTTTGGCATTGACTAACTTAGTTGTTGGCTCGAATCTCGAACTTTGAACCTTGATTGAACTCACAAACCGGCCGAAAACTCGAAGCCCAAACTTACCTTCAATTGCTAGGTTGATTTCGTAGCTATTATAAGAAAATAATTCGATCGTATCTGTAAAACACCCAATTACGTCCTATCCTAATGGACCGAGCCTCCTGCCAATATGGTGCTAATTGGAAATTGTATCACCCGGGTTTAATTTTCCAAACCGAGAGCATTGCTTTTATAACTTCTTCTTCGAGAGTGCGGACCCCCGCCCCAGACTCCAGACGATGGTGATGATGATGAAACGAGCATCCCGCTTCATTCCGGCAGCATCAGAGAAGACGGGCTTTCCTCATAGATTGGCAGAAAGCAGGATTGTAGAAAAAAAAAATCTAATCAACACACTCACCCCTCCACACCTGCTGTCTTTTTTTGAACCCAACTGAGGCGCGCAACGTCCGGACATTGTCCTAGGCAATGGCCGGATGAGAAATGGGATCGGAAAATGTGTAGCTATACGTATAGAGAACAGATTCAAAACGTGAAAGAAAAAGATCCTTCTTTAACAGGGGCAGTTGGCAATGAAGGTAAAATAAATTATATCTAAAAACGTAAGATTAATATTTAAAGAGAAAAAAAAATGACGCGAAACAGTGGGAATGGAAAATTTGCTTAAGTTTGTAAGAAGAAAAATCAGAAGCAGGAGAAAAGTATCGTAATCGTGTTTAAATGTGGATATCTACAAACCAATTGAAGCAGAAAAGAAACTACACTGGTGTACACAATGAGTAGTGCGTATATTATATGTACACAATCTAGCGAAATGAATTTTCTGTTGAAACGAGCATTCTATTATTATATATATTATGAAGTGAAAGGCAAAGGAATATACTCTAGCTTATTATCAACGGACAGAATAAAGCTTATTGAACCATCCAGGAAAATCTATAGACAAAGACAATTGAAATCCAAAGGATTTTTTCCTCGATTGGGATGCTGCTTTAACAATCTTTCTAGCATAACAAGAGAAGATACAAGCGTAAATCATACACGCCACTTTATATAACTCGTAAAAAAACAAGAAAAATAGTATAAGTTAAGATTTTTCCGTTCGTAAATCCCCTTAAATATCCTTGCTAAACAACTTTCGCGAAACCGACACAACTTTTCAATTTTCTCCCAGAAGCTAATGAATTAGTAGCCGGAACGAGCGGATGAACAAGAAAATCCCACATCGCTGTCAGTGAGCGAAATAGGAATCCGAAATCCGGAATGTACAGCAGCGACATATCCTAAAGTTTTCTTATTTCGCCTCTTTCCGGCCACTTCTTCAGGCAGCCCTCTCCTCCAACCATCCCGGAAAATAAACTCACTTTCCGCACACTTCAATTCCGATTAGTGTATACCAACCGCACTTTTGTCCAACAAAATTTGACCATTTGAGTGGAGTCCGAGAAGAAATTGGCCAGCGCCAAAAAGAAAATACTTATAGAGAAAAAACTTCTCCCTTTTCACAATTGGCTTCGAAGCAAATAAATCAACATCGTGTTTCCCCTCTTTCTATGGAAGGAAAAAAAAGCCGGCGTCACTAAACAATAGTAGCAACAGTGCTAAATAGAGTCAAGTCACATAGCCATCCATGGGATGTGTGCTAAAGAGACCAACCAAAAAAAAAATCAGGTCCAATCTGTGAAGGGGCAAAAAGTTTAAAAAGAACGCGCCTGGATTTTGGTTGGATCCTTTGGACTGAGGCCAACAAGATCGCGGGTCGGTGGCCCAGGGCGCTGCCTTTTGCCCAATATTGTTTTCTGTGTATGTGTGCGTGGACTAAACCAGACAAAAGAAGGCGCGCTCTGTCGTGAGCGGAATTTGATGATTGATTAATGGGGCATTTAAAGAAAAGATAAAACAAAGAAAAACATGAAATGAAAACACGTCGTTATGTAGTGAGTGTTATGTTGTAAATTGTAGGTAATCAGGGGAGAATTAGTCCTTTTTTGTCCTTGTATTGAATCCCATGAGCGAACGGATGGAAGATGGGGGAAAAATTCAGAAAAATAACATTAAGGTCCTTGTAATATTCTGTCATCTGCCTTTTGATTTTGATGAATAAAGTTTAATTTTTGATTAAATTTTCGTTGGTTTAAATGTGAAAGAAAGTCCTGAACGATGACAAATGATTCCCGTAGATCCAGAAGGGGACTAAGTGACAAAATCAAGGGTGGCCACAGAACCGGGAAAACCGGGAACAACCGAGAGTTGAAAATCGCACTGGGAAAACCGGGGATTTGAACTCAAAATCAGGAAAAATGTACAGGGTTGCTAGCGAACCAGGAAAACCGGGAAAAACTTTGGAATTTCATCCCGTCACCGGGAAACCGGGAATTTCGGCACCTCACCGGGAGAATTTTCGTGTTTGAAAATTTTTCACGGAATTTAAAAATGTTTTTAAAATTACTTAAAATTTGAGAGTGGTTTTTGACAGTCTCAATATAGGTTTAACTCATAAACACTTATTTACGATCATTAGTAAACAAACGAAGTTTGAATAGGTTTTTCAACTCATTTCTCATTTTATCGCTCTCCGTTAGAGTGCTACGCTTATCAGCATAACTCAAATGTTATAAGTTTAATAATTTTTAATAATGAATCTATTATCGACAAAACTTAACACAAACCTAACTACAGTCGAACCTGGATAAGTGAGGGTCCTAAGAACTTAACTTTTTTTCTCGCTTAAAGAGGTTTCTAACTTAACCAGGTTCTCTTTTATAGAGAATCAGCAACATACAAATTCATTTAGGTAAGTGATCTAGAAATGCAACTATTCAATTTGTATTTGATAAAAATGGTAAAATATAATAATAAAAGTGGTATTTTCTCTAATTTCCTTGGTGCAGTCGGCAAAATGGCTTTAGCTCATAGAGGTTTTACACGCTCACTCAAAGAGGTTTTGTGCTTTAAAAAAGCTTGGGACTTGGTGTTTTCTCTCACTCATAAAGATTTCTCGCTAATCCAGGTTTGACTGTACCAGTTTTAGTTTTTGACGTCAAATGATTCAGCGTTCGAACATACTTCATAAAATTATTTTATGCAAAAAGCAAATAATTTGGTAGCTTTTCTAAGCCGAGTTACACCTTTTTTCACCAACAAAAAGATATTGGTTTTTCAATGTTGTTGTTGTTGTGTATTTCGTTTGAATTGACCTGAAGAACGAAGCATTATATAGCAAATGTTTGATTTTTAATTCTTCCTACGTTAAACTTTTGCTTAATGTTTCCGCGCTGGAATGTCTTATGTAAAAATTGTATCGAAACAAGCTCCTGTCGAAATCTGAGGTGTTAACACTGATACAAAATATAGTATCTTACCTTCAAACGATTCCAGTTCATCCCTGTCTTATGCAAGATTTTCTATAATTTCACGAATCTTCATTTCAAATGATTAGGGCACTACTAAAGTTTTTTTTTGTTTTGTCTTCAAAAAAATATAATAATTTATTCGCAAACATGTCTTTGGATTTGCACAAAAAATAACTGCATTCAGGAAATAACTCAATATTTTCCTGCAATCTGATGATGTCAAGTTTTGTAAGACAAATTCACATTCAAGTTGACAAGCTGATTTGATGTTATGTCTCGATGTATTTTTTTACATATTTAGCTTAGCTTAGCTTAGCTTGATTAACTACTCACATCCACCTTGAATCGTAAAACCCGAAATGCATGGTTGAAGAAAATGTATGCATGACTTATCAAAAAATCAAATTATGATAACTGTCACTTCGAGTTCCACGATCCCTGGCGTGGCTCAGTAGAACAAGTTCCACATCGCCAATGGTTGCTCCGTGATTGACCGAGGCCATCAATTTTATTCAGAGGTCAAATGAATGATGCTTGGGATTAGCAGCTCATTCACACTGCACAAACTGATGCTCTCTCTTTGACCGTCAATAACGGCGTCGGCCACGTCCTAGTAGTCAATGGATAGATTGGAAAAAAGAAAAAGGATGAAAGATCTATTTTGTGCTTTAGGACCGAGGTCACCTCTGCATCCTAGCAAAATAATTTTGGTTGGGAGAGGGGTTAAAGGAATTGGTTGGGAGACACTTTTGACTAGTGTTACGGTGAACAATAAATATTATTTTCCTGACTCATAAAGTTTCTATAGAAGCAGGCATGAGTGTGTTAGGTTTAATGGTGATAAAAAAATAACGACTGTTACCAAGTGTAAACATAAATTTGTAAAAATAATTCTTTTATATAGTCGCGTGGATTTTAATTGAGATACAAATTGAAGAGGTTTGGGTTATACATTTCGGATCATGTTGGGCAGCTAATAATAATTTTGAAAAAGGAACCATAAGTTGTTCATAATTTCATAATTTCAAGTTGTTGAGACATTGAAACAAGTTAAGTTATTTACATTTGAAATTATCTGAGGGAACGAACATGCTTTTGTTAATAATGTTCCTAGGTGAATAAAAAGCTAGTTAACAATAAATACTTATTTGAGAAAACTCAACATAATTTCGAAGCACTAAAACTTCTAAACATAATCCGAACTACCCAAAGCGTGTTAAAAAAAAGTTTTTAATTCATTCCTATCCCAAAAAACATAAACCAATTACAGAACTATTTCCATGTACATATTTCCTGATCAACAAACTACTACTTTGGTTGAGTGCCTAACTTCTGAAGCACACGTTAAAACGCCATTAAAATTACCATTGAATTGAATTGTGTATGTTCTTATGCTTCAACATAAAATCCCCTACTAAAACTATTTGGTCAACTCACTATGGGGCAGAAAAATCAGTTCGAACGCAACCGTATGTTACCATCTTGAACTTTTGTGAAACGTAAGGTTCATACCTTCCTGACCACGATAATTTTTATATCAATTAAATATTTTTCACTTCATTAATTTATACATAGAATTTTCTTTCCAACCGCTTTAAGTTTATGATTCAAAATTAGTACCTACTGTTTTTACTATCCGCTAACTCAAGAGCTCCGCTGAGAAAAATGGAAATATGCTTTCCGAAGGTGTTATCTCCAACTGACTTCAGAAAAAACCGCAAAAAAGGGTTTTCCTTGACCCGTAACTTGCGTTTACACAAAAAATAACCATGCAATTTATCCAATGAAATATTTTCTGCTCGACTTCATGCTGTTTATCAAAATATTCAAAATAATCTCCTAAACACTTTTCCTTCTTTACCTATCTGTAAAAAATTTAAACAAACTACTTATCTGAGAAATAATGTTGATCCGTCCGGCAGGTGGATTCAATGCTCCATCAGCTTTACAACACCACAAGGCTGATCCGGAAGACGTAGTGCTATCATTCCGTTTTCAGATAAATTTTTACAACTTTACAACTCAGAAAAATCCAAAATCTGCATTTCAGAACTCTTGAAAATTTTCTTCAAACAAAAAAAAACACTTCTGTCATCGACGGTCACAGCCTACCGAGTCTCGATGTATTTTTTTTTTTTTACATATTTCTATACAAACTACACAATTTTTTTCTTAAACTCTATCAATTTTCTAAAACATTTCACAGTGGTTAAAATCAATTGGCCCGAAATTATTTTTACAAAATTGTTGGAATTGTGGAGCAAAACAATGAATAGATGCTAATTCGTTAGGTTCGTTTTGAGAAATCATGAAAACCTGTCAATTTGATACGAAAAGACTATGTGTTAAAAGACGCCGAGGTATTTGTCATGATTTATAACCGGGTAACAAGTTGGGATAGAATTTTTAGAGATTTGAGGCCATTTAAATTGTAAGGGAGTAGGCGTTGTCTGAATGGCATCACAAGTGTTTTTTTTTTCGGGTCTGTGAAAATTTTACTAAATATATAGTTTTAATAGTGATTTTTTGTTGAATTGTGCGAAAAAAATGTTCAACGATTAGCCGGAGGACAACTGGAACACTGACCAGTGGAAGTAATTTAAACGGGCTTGAGGGAGGATTGTTTCATTAAATTTGATTTGTGTAGGTGGTTTGTTTTTTTGCCCAACTGAAGTGATATTTTACAAACTTCTCCGAAAAACGGAAGGTTGAGTGTTCCAAAAATGGTCCGTGGTATTGGAAATTTGTGATTTTGTTTACAAATGTGTTGAAGCTGCAGTGCTTAAATATTGAATTCGGCATTTATATGCCCGAGCAGACTTTGATGCCTAAATCGATAGCAAACAGTAACCAAAATGAGCTATCAATGCCATAATGATAGCATAATTAAGTATCGAATTTTCCCTGATAGGAAAATTAGGTTTCATTGGAGCATCAATATGTCAAAAGATGATGCTAAATAATACCTGAATAAGGCATTGAGACCAAAATGAAAGCACTATTTGGTGTTGTTTTTTCTCGGGTACCAAAAAGGGGCATCATTAAGGTTTCATTTATATGATAGAGCAGAAAAGTGAGACCAAAATAATAGCATGATTTGCTATTAAACTTTCTGTGATGAAAAATCAGACTCAATTGGGTTTTTGGTTTTTTCCAAGATAACAAAAAGGGGCATCATTAAAGTTTCATTTATTATGATAGCGCAGAAAAGTGAGACCAAAGTGATAGCATGATTTGGTATTCAATTTTGTGTGATGAAAAATCAGATTCAATCGAGTGTTAAAAATTAAATAGAACTGAAAACAAACAGCAAATCTGTAAGCTACTGACGCAGTTTTTAGTGTTGGTTTTTTCAGTCATTGAAAAAATAGGCTTAATTGAGATTTATTTATTGTAAAAACTCGGTATCGAATTTAAAAAAGGACGAATGCGCCGTTTCGAGAAAAATGCGTTCAAAGTTTGACAGCTCCATAAGCTGCCAGAAAAATATTATTTGGTTTTCTTTATTTCGATAACCAAATATCCTTCAGATACCTACATATATACAATAAAAAAATGTAGGTTTTAGAACTTTTTCACCCAGCTGATAACTTATTTGGCGGGGCATTATTATTTGTAGTTTAATTTGACGCATTCGCCCTTTTCAAAATTCTCTATCGAATAGAAGTTAGCGATTTTTTTTCAAAAAAATCTTAGGTGTCATACAATAGCAAACTGAAACCAAAACGAGAATTAGTAGAGTTGACAAAAATTGTTATTTAAAAAATCAATTAAGAAAAACAAAATTGAAATACGCAATGTTTTTAAGAGGCCCTTTGAGTTAAAGAGGAATGAGTGCAAAAATTATCTATTTTAAGTTGATAATGCTAAACTATTTCTTCTATTTATAACTTTGTTGGATAAAGTTTTCTGATTCAGACTTATTTGTTCGATTGAAAACTGCAAATTATCGAAAAATGTATGAAAAAAGGCGCAACTCGTTAACTACGTAGTTTTTATCACTTATATCCCTTTGGCTCCATAAGGCCATCCAATTTATTTTATTAATTTTATTGAAAAGTATTTTTTTTTTGTGATTTATCAATTTTTAACATTCATTTCATAACTTTTGCAGTAGAGGTCTAATTTCGTTAAAGAAAAAATAAAATCAAAAATTAGCGTTATCAAAAATAGATTTCAACAACCTGATATTTCCAACTAATAAAATAACATACATATTATCTCATTAAAAAAATCTTTCGGTTTTTTCTCAATATTTGAAAGTGTAATTTTTGGATTTTTATTTTATTTCCTAATCAAATAAAAAGAAACATTTTTAAGAGAGATTATTTTATTTCACAGAAAAAAGTTGAAACTGCCATGAATACGGTAATTATTTTTTTTTACAATAATTCGTTCACAAAACCAAAACAAACATATTTCACACATATAGACCACACAATTTGGAAGCTATTACAACAAAGCGAAAAAAATTTATCATTTCAAAATAATGACAAAATTTACTTTCGAAAAAGAATTTAGTACTATACATAAATCACAACGTTACTATAATCAAATGATGTCTTCAACCTAACACTATTTAACATTGCCCAGAAGATATGTAACTTCCATGATATCACAACTGTTATACACATTACTAAACATAGTTGAATTTAGATAGATTTGAAGTTATTTACGCGTACAACACTACTATCATTCAACGGTCAATCCAATTACCCCCGAATGTAGTAGCAGATGGAGTTGTTAAATCAATCTTTTTCGTTTCTTACTCATTTCTCTCGTTCTCTATATTTTTCGGTTCCTGCTATTCTTTCTTCTGCGTTCCAATTCTACCATCGGAAAGTTTATTTTTGGCAAACATCCCGATCACAAATTCGGCTCCTGGTTATTTTGAGCTGCGCACAGATAAAAGAAAAACATAAGTTAGATCTGATTTAACTAAATATACGTAAAGGACTTACATTTTATGGAACACTTGAAAAAATGATGCGGCCTCTGTATTCTGAATTTTTTTCTCTGCAAGGATTTCGCACGTTGTCTAGCACACTCAGATGAAAGTGTCGTGTCAGGAAAGGTTGTTGACGATAGCCCTCGCTCCAACCGCAACCCGACAGAGTACGAACCGCCCCTTAGATGTAGATTTGTTCACGAACGAGTGCAGTTGGTAGACTCACCTAGAACAAGTTGAAGGAATATAGCATTCCATGTTTATCGGCAACAGCTGCATTTACACCATAAATTAAAAATATTACCTTTTCTGTTCTCGAATCTAAGAACCAAGGACTGGAATGGCAAACTACAGACAAGGAGTTCCTTGAACTTCTGGTAAGGACGGTAGTCTATCAGGCCATGGTTCTCGGTCGACAACGGATCACTTTTCCTGGTTGTTTTAATGGGCCACACTTACTCACAGGGTTTTTTGTTGGCTGATTTCCGAGTGATCGATGAAAAATTCGATCAGCAGCCGACACGAAAGTTTTTTTTTTGTTTTGTTTTGATTGACTTTCTCATTATGGTTGAACACTGTGTTAAATCATATTGTCATTATTGAAAACTACATCACAGTTGATTTTTGTTTTGAACTGTGAAGATTAGACTTGTTCAATGACGGGAAATAGCTGATACAAGTTTTTTTTTTTTTTTATTGAAGGCGATAATTCACAATTGCACATGATATTTAATATTTCAGTACAAGTTAATAAAAAATCATCATTTCCCACAGGAGGAAAAAGAAGCATTATTCATATTCCAAATGTCACACTCCCTCACTGAGAATTATTTTTCTAATAATTTTAAATTTTTCCTCATGATGATTTCAAAAACAACAACGTGATTTGACGCAGTATTTCGAGACAAGTGAAAACAAACCGCGAATTTCGACCCAGTGCTAGTGCCAGTTTTAAGAAGACTGCCCGGAAATTCACCGAAGAAAAAGTCATTTCCGTGAGCATTGACCGTTACATTCGTCGGGAAAAGTTCCTCGTCTATTCGGGAAGTAAACGAGCATAGTTATCGACCAAGAATTGTGGCCTGGTCTTCGCCACCAAAAGTGTACCGGACTGCTGATCAGTGAGCTGCAATTCTAGCGGGGTAATTAGTTCGCTGTCTCCTGGATTCAAGATAGGTAAGTATTAAACCACTGCGAGTGATCAAAAAGGTTATAGAAATATAAATTTTAATTCAATTCAGGCGGCCAACTCGTTCCTCTATCTGATGGTGTGGCAGCACTTTCGTTTTTGACCTCTATGTTGCGTGAAGTCATTGGTTCACGCAATCTTTTTCTGGAAGGCTTGCCGGAGTAAATTTTTACGTCACTAGGCGCAAGATGAAAAAAATGAATAGGAGCTGCAGCGATGAGGGATCGAGCTTCCATAAATTTCAGGTAAGCTGTTGATCGACTTGAATAGCCAAAATGTTTTCTCATTTCCTTCAAGTAAACAATTTAACATAGTACGGTTGGATGAACACCGGTCCGTGTTTCGCGGGTTATGTCAATGACAAGATGTGTCATTTACCTAAGTTTATTAAATTTGTTTGCTACTTTACTGTCGCTGCCGGTAATTTTTTTCCATATCTGAAAACATTTCCTTCATACATTTTGCGGATGAACTGAAAAAATATCTTTTGGAACCTTGAATATGTTTAGTCCGAAGTTGTCTTTTTTTCTACGAATATAACGTTAATTATGGATGTATTTTTATTATTAAAATAAGCTTAAAAGTCTTATGTAATTGAGGGTATGAGAAAGATTTCTGAGATAATTTGAAAAATGATTTAGGAAAATTTTAGGAATAGTGTCAGTTTATTGCTCATTTAAAAATACTGATTTAAAAAGTGTACATCGTAGTAAAATGCCTAAATAAATATACCTGTGATTGAAATAAATAAAAATATTCAAAATAACTGTTATAACTACGCATTTTTTTCCAGACCTTACTAAACACGCATCTTAGCAAAATGAATATCATTTTGCTTCTACTAAGAGCGGATATGATCCTTCGCCGGAAAACGAAGGTAACAACAGGGAAGGTAGCTAGAAGTTAAATATGGCTGAAATCCAATACAGTCCAACTCGTTGTTTGGTGGAGCCGACCGAATTCGACCAACAAGTTGAGTTCAACATTATTTCATTCTTCAGAGATTATACTGGAAACAACAACAAATCTGTTACTGTCGATTAACTTCCAATTTGTGACAGTATCACAACTTCTTCATCAACGTGAAACCGCAATATTTTCATAGTAAGTAAGGTGAAGAGTTAACCATATTTTTTTTTTTGGGATTTTAAACCAGCTGGTTTATTCATCCCCAAAGAGTTAACCATTTTCAACTATAAGAACCTATCAATTTTTTTTAAAGTTTTCATTATAACTTTGAATAAAAAGATTCATTTAAAGATGTTACTTAATTCTTTATTTCAGCCGACAAAAATATTCTTAAATCAAATAATTAAAATATAAAACTAAAAAAAAAATCGAATTTGAGCAAAATGACATTTAAATTTCTAGGCCTGCAACTTTAATGCTTTTTTTTTTATCAGAAATTCATTTGAGTCACCATATTATCTTATATATATTTTATACGTTATTCAAGCTCTTGAGTTTATGAAATTCTTGTAAAAATATGACATACATATAACAATTTAGTTCCTTACGCTATTAACGTTAAATGTTTATATAGTCAAAAGTTTTTTGGGAAAGGAAAATATTGTATATAATTTTTGTTTTTTTTATTACAAATACAGCAGATACATTCTATGAATCTACATATATTAACTATGGTGTTCAATTATTGATTCAATTTTCTAAATAATTGTTGACAGAAAATTATCTTTAAGTTTACCAGATATTTAAATTTCCGAGCAGACTTTTGCTAATTTAAGGGATGAATCATCCAACCGGATGAAAATTCCCGAAAAAACAACTTGCTAATTTTGCTATCATGCCTTAAAAGTAAAATTTGGTATCATTTTGCCCGAATAAAGGTGGAACAATGCCAAAATTCGGGTCTAACTTTTCCTATACGGATACCTCGATGATGCCAAGTGAAGGTTTCACTGAAAGCTTAATGATGCCTCCTTCAGCCAACGTTTTTAAAACAAGTTCTGATGGCACAACGGTGCCAAATTTTGGTGCTAAAGAACACCAAAAAGAGGCATCATTATGCCCTCAATTATCGAATTATAACGTTGGCTAAACGAGGCATCATTAAGGTTTCAGTGAAACCTACATTTGGTATAATCGAGGTATCGATATATGAAAAGTGAGACCCAAATTTTGGCATTGTACCACCTTTATTCGGGCTAAATGATACCTCATTTTACTTTCAAGGCATGATAGCAAAATTAGGTATAATTTTGCCATAAAAGTCTGCTCGGGTGTTGACTAGCTGACCCGGTGTGCGTTGCAACACCTTAAAAAATAAATGAAATTTTTTGAAATTATTTTAATTTCAGTTTTTTTTAGGTTTTATGGGACCATTAAAATATTACGTGAGGCGTTAAGGGGGGAGAGGGGGTATAGCAGTTTGTTGCGGTTTGCGTTACGTAATATTTGATGGGCCTCTAAGTGCTCGATTCATGCCAACAAAATTATATGAATCCCCCCTTTCCTCTTCCCTATCCGCAAAAGCTGGAAGGAGCTAGGGATTCATTTTTTTCGTAAAAAAAACTCTCATATCAAATTTGGTTATATTGGTTGATAAGTTTTAAGCGATACATTAATATTTATATGGAACCCCTTCCGTCCTTCACCTCTCCACACTGCAAGGCAGAAGGATCTGTAAAATTCTATAGAAACATATCATGTACTCAAGTACCTTCCCAGGTCAAATTTGATGTTTTTGCTTGATTACTTCTATACCAAAAAATTGTATTGGACCCTCTCGTACTCACTGGAAAAAAGATGATGTTTCAAATAATCATAGAACCATTTCTCGTACCCAAATGATTTCCCATGTTATGTTTGACTCCATTTGTTTGAAAAGTTCTTGGTTTATGCAAAACAATTTTATGTGAGCTCCCCTTTTCCCTAACTTTATCCCCAATCGAAGAAGAAAGGAGTCTCGAATAAGCATATTACCATTTTATCGATTCCAAATGTCCTCCCATATCAAATATGTTTCCCTTTGCTCGATTAGTTCTCAAGTTATGCAAAAAATTGTAACGGAGCCCCTTCTCTCTTTCAAATCACACTACTGGAAGGAGGTAGTAGTACCAAATACTCATAGAAACATTCCTCGTAACTACTCAAATACCCTACCAAGCGAAATTTGGTTCCAATTGCTGGATAAGTTCTCGAGTTATGTAAACAATTGTATAAGTGCACCCTCCCTCCTTAAAATTTCCTCACAGGAAGAACAGAGGGTTCTCAAAATATAATAAAGACATTTCTCGTATTCAAATACCTTCCCATGCCAAATTTAGATCCATATGCTTAAAAAGTCATCCAATTTTGCTGGAAAATGTAAGAGACCCCCCCTTTTTTTATATCTCCACACAAAGAAGAGAAGGGTATGAAATATTCATTGAACCCTTTCTCGTACTTAAATACTCCTCTAAGCCAGATTTGATTCCATCTGCTCAAGTTATTCTCGAGTTATGCAAAAAATTTGTATGGAAACCCTCGTTGCCCCCTTTATATCTTTCCGCTGAAAAAAAGGTGGGGCTTCAATTCATAAAGCAAACATTTCTCGTATCCAAATATCCTAAAATGTTAAATATGGTTCCATTTGCTCGATCAGCTCCCAAGTTATACTGGAAAATTATAAGGAAGACCTTTCCTCCCCCTTTTCATCCACCTCTTTGAAGGAATGAGGGATACCAAATATTGATAGAAGCATTTCTCGTACCAAAATATCGTTCCATGCCAAATTAGGTTTCATTTGCTGTTGAAGTTCTCAAGCTATGCACTAAAAATTGTATGAAACTCCCCTCTCTCTTTCCTATCACCCCACTGGAAGAAGGAAAGGGCATCTAACAATCATTAGAACATATCACGTTCCCAAATACCCCCCATGCCAAATTTGGTTCCATTTGCTTGATTAGTTTTTGAATTCTGTAAAAAATTAAAAAGAAGGCCCCTCCCCACTTTTTATCTCCCTACTGGAAAGAGGGAGGGGTCTCAATTAATAATAGGAATATTTTTCGTATCCAAATACCTTCCCATGCCAAATTTGGTTCCATTTGCTTTAATAGTTTTTGAGTGATGTAAAAAAATATATGAAAGAGGTCCCTCCCTTTCAACTGTAAAGAGGGAGGGGTCTCAAATAATTATTGACATATTTTTCTTATCAAAATACCTTCCCATGCCAAATTTGGTTCCAATATCTTGAATAGTTTTCGAATTATATGGAAAATTGTAAGGTAGTCCCCCTCCCCCCTTCCTATCACCCCACTGAGAGGAGGGAGGGGTACCTAATGTTTATTGAAATATTCCCCGTTCCCACACACCACCTCATGCCAAATTCGATACCATTTGCTCAATTGGTTCTCGAGTTATGCAAAAAATTGTCTTTTATTTGGAAGGCCCCTCCCCCCTTCCTGTTAGGGGGAGGGGTCCCAAACCATAATAGGAACCTTACCCGGCCTCCAATACCTCCACCTGCCAAGTTTCACGAAAATCGGTTCAGTAGTTTCCGAGTCTATAGGGAACAGACAGACAGACAGACAGACAGACAGAAATTCATTTTTATATATATAGATTTTTCAAAATTATGACTCCGTGTTATGAATTCCTAAGTTCTAGCACCAGTCAAACCAATCTCGGCATGCTGTGAAAGAATAGGTTCGAAGCACTGTGAACAGCATAAAAATTACTAGAGCCTTTTTGGTATAACTATAAGTACCCTTTCATTATAGGGGTACAAGGGTAAGTACAAGGAAAAGTACATGGTAACAAGGTAAGATGTAAAACATCATTGAAATGTAAAAATATTTATCTTTTGATTAAATATATTAAAAATAGCTTAACTCTATTGTTGGGTTTAGTGGGGGGAATGGACAGGACATCGAACGAACAGTAGACTGATATACAATGGATTGTGGGTTCAAGCCAGCCGGAGTATCTCGGCAAATTTGGAATCTTTAGTAGGTTACTTAGGTACCTTTTCAGGATTCTTTATTTGATTCGAACAGTTGCAAGGGATTAAGATGAGCCAAACCTGTCCCAAACCAGTGGTAGCGGACCCCTTGGTTGTGCTGCAATTATTGTTGATGAGTTAAGCATGAACAATATTTGAATTTGCGATTGAGACTTCCCGTACCGACACGGGTCGAAAGACCTATCAGCCACTGGTGGGTTCTCTTACATACATACATACATACATTTGAGGCCATTTAAATTGTTTTTTTTAGTTCACCATGATTTTATATTAAAAAATGAGAATGATAAATGGGTAAATCATCATTTATAACCGGGAAAAAACCGGAGCAAAAAACGGGAAAAACTTTGGAATTTCAAAACAAAAAAAATGCTAGCAACCCTGAATTTACAAAAGGAAACCAAATTTCAGTTTTGATTCCAAGATCAAAGATTCAACAAAAAAATCAAGATTCAGAATTATAACTTAAAATTTAATGACATTCAAAATTTCCAAAAATATGTAGTAAGAAAACTATAAGTATTGATATTTAAAAACTTCTCTGATATGTCATCAATTATCTTTTAAATTAAAAAAAAATTCACCGGGACCCACAGTTTAAAACTGTCTCGAATAATAAGGTAAGAAATTCAAAAAGTCACTTAAAAATTTTTCAAGTATTGCATGTCATTACTATCATTCAAAACAAAAAACTATCAATCATAGAAAAACAAGTGAATGAAAGGTAAATTTTGAATTCAGAACTCTTTGTTGCAAATTGGGAAATGTAAAAAAAAAAATAATATTATACTTTCCAGTGAATTCAATTCAAGAGTTAAACACAAGACGAAAATAAAAAAAAAATAATCTACAAATCACCTTTACGTACGCGGCACGGTGTATTTTTGGTAGGTTTCCTATTAAACTCACTGTTTGGGAAAAATCATCCGTGAGCAATTTTTTTAGTTGATCTTTCAAATTTTTTCCTTTTTTTGATACAAATTGGTGGGTAATTTATCCAGAAAGCTTTTAATTACACTTTTGAAAGCTTGAATATGTTACGAAAAAAAAATGAAACGTTGCGTTACCTATGAAAATTTTCAAAAAATTTTAAATGAACTGATTTTTTAACAAAAAATTTGAAGAAAATTTGTAAAATTTCAGTGAAAATTTACTTGAAATATGACTTTTTAGTAACATTGTAAAGATTTTATAAGAGATTTTTAATGAGAATGTGTTTAGACCCAACTCTGAAAATCCTTCAAAATTACAACTACTCAACATTGCATTTAATAATTGTTATTAAAAAATCTTCACACCGTTTTTTTATTTATTTCTACAGCATATTTTTTCAACACAAACAAAGTTATTCTAGAAATTAAAAAAGAAAATCCAAAGTCAATTTGTCACACTGGGACAAATGGACGCATAATAATAATTGTGAGGCGATTGGACGCATATTTGTCACACTCAAGAAATGAATGTATGATAACTTCGGAACGTCTTAATAGATTCTCACCAAACTTGGCATACGGGTCCTTGATAGTCGGGAGGCGATTACGGAGATATGAAGAGGGGGAGGGGTCACTGTTTTCGTGAAATCCCAGCATGTGTAAGAAAAAATCTGCAAACTGTTTCGGGTTCGTTGCTGGCGCTTGGGAGAGTGCATGTAAACGTAACCCGCTTCATAACATGAGTCAAATTGTTAGTCTTCCGGCGCCGTGTGACAGGCGGAACTGTAATACACAATTGTCCAGGATGGGCATATGTGATTGACGGTGATTTGACCAGACCATTTATTTTGTGGTTTTCCTTTGAGGTTTTAATTTTGATGCACCTCGCAAAATACCGGAGATGTTTGTTTCTTAATGTTTACGAACTATTCCGCCAGGGTTACTTCATCCGGAACTTGTCCCAGTACTGCACTGCAAACGGATTGATTGTCTCCTCCTGGTATACTGCCGTTCTAAGCAATAATGTCCCATGTGACTTTTGGGTCATTTTCACTTTTTTACTGGAAACGGTCTCTTTTAGTGTTAACTTTCGAATAAAAACACAAACAAGTATACTTTGTTCTGAACTTATACGAAATTTTCATCAAGGTGGTTGTCTCTTTGTTGATAGTTCTACGCAAGAATGTCACACTAGAGAAATTTCTACGAAAAATGCCAATTTTATCAAAAAATTGTCTTAGGATGAGTTCAAACTGCGAGAAGCCTTGAGTGTTTATTCAGAGAAATTTTCACTAAACACTTTTCGGTAGGCACTACTTACAAGATCCATACTCAACTATACATTTTTATAAACAATTCTCAAATTACGGTTTAGTGGTATGAGTTTAAAAAAATAAACTACGTGGGCTTTTAAAATGGTTGTACCTCTGTCCGCGGTTTTCACATCAGCGGTATAGTGTTTGGCGGTATGCTATTTTGGCAGTTTACCATTTGGCAAAAGGACCTAAAACGCGGCATGACAATTGGCGGTGTTATATTTTGCGGTAT
Source organism: Uranotaenia lowii (assembly GCF_029784155.1). Lineage (NCBI taxonomy): Eukaryota > Metazoa > Arthropoda > Insecta > Diptera > Culicidae > Uranotaenia > Uranotaenia lowii. The sequence goes on from NC_073693.1 coordinate 176,938,440, forward strand.
GAGTCTTTCCGCGGTTTTTCTTTTTGGCGATATGCAACATTTTGCGGTAAGATATTTGCTCAGAAATATACTGAGCAAATGTTTTTTTTTGTGGCGTTTAAATAGCTGTGGGAAGTTGACACTGAAAATGAAATGTGGGTAGAGGTTTCGAGACGTAAAGCGTACAAACATCATTCTAGTTCGAACGCGCAGCGTGCGGAGGCGGCCACTTGGTTTTGATCTACGTTGCTGAGACGGCCCCGTTTTTTTCTAGGTCTACTGAAAACCTAGGAAGGCCCCGTGTTTCTAGGTTTACCCAAAGCTAGGGACAATCCCCTAGCCCGGTCCGCAACGCGAAGCGTAAGGACCATACTTCACCCTAGTTCGAACGCGCAGCGTTAGGAGGCGGCCTCTTAGTTGTGAACTACGTTTCTGAGTCGGCCCCGTTTTTTCTAGGTTTACTGAAAACCTAGGAAGGCCCTGTTTTTAAGTTTACCCAAAGCTAGGGACAATCCTCGTAAGAACATCATCGTAATTATGATCCATGTATCTTGGCCGGACTTTTGAACATTTTAAACAGACCGCGAAGTGACTCAGTTGCCAACTATCCATACCGCCAAATAGTCTTATTCGCAAATTGGGAGACCGCGTAATATTACAAACCGCTGAAAGGCAAACCGCCAAAAGGGCCATATGCCAAATGAGAAACCGCCAAGTGTTACAAACCGCCAAATGGTAAACTGCTAAACAGGTTCATACGCGAAATGTCATACTGCCCAAACGAATACCGCGAAATGGTTTACCGGGAGCTGTGATACAATCGTTCTGATTCTACGCAAAAGTGTCACACGGAGCATTTTTGACTCTAATTTGCTGTTTTTTTTGTAGGAAATGTAATTTTTTGGCAGAAAACATTGTAAAATGATTAACTTGAACTGTTCACTAAGAAAAAATTGTCGGTGAATTTATAGTTTGAGAGAAAAATTTGGAAATATAGCTGATATATCAATCGCGTTTTTCTCGTTTGCACTTTTTTCCACATGGGACAATCTTGCTTAGAACGGCAGTATAGCTTCCTTCGCGATTGTGACATTTTCAGCACGACAGCTAACAATAAGTTGAAGAAATGTTGACTCCTGTAAAGTAATTGAGCTGCCGCAAATTGCTCCTCGGTGTCGTTTTATTGATCGAACCTGTTAAAGACTTCATGTTTGTCACCAGATAGTGTAAGCTTTCAAATAATCCGATTCAGTCCTGATTATTTTCAATTTAAGCTTCCAATCACGAATAAAACACAAGAGCCAAACACGAAATTTCAAACCAAACAACTAATGGAAAATTTGCATGGTGTGACAAATATGCGTCCATTTTTCTGCTATACCTACATAGAACTTCGCGGCTTAAATGTCAGACAAGAATTTTCATTGAAAAAACAATTCATTTTCGAAAAAATTGATCAAGGATAGGAGTATTCTTTAGAGATCTACGGCATTGAAGTCAACAAAAATTGCGAAACTGTGCGATACTTCACAGCAAAGTGTTTTTGTGAAACTTTGATCGCGTTTTTCTCGCTCTGCCTTTTTGTAACATGTAGCATTGTGACAATTATGCTTCCAACGGCAATAAACAACTTATCAAAAAAGGGCCCAAATTTCATAAGAGAGGGTTTTCGCGTACGAAAATTTGGCATAACTCGAAAATGTAAGAAATAAATGTGACATATGTTTTTATGGAAGTTCGAGACCTTCCTACTTTGGAAAAGGGATGGAGAATCCATACGAGTAAAACATAAATTTTAGAATAACTTAAGTATTCATGAAACTTTAATAACAGAGTTCAGATTTTGAAAAATATATATCAAGATCAAGTTTCAGTAAATAATATGAAATCATCTTTGTTTTGGAATTCCAGCTGCAGCTCTCATTTTAAAGTTGTTGTTCTGAATTATGTTGAGGTTAGATTAAAAATCATGCCTACAAAAATCAAAATTTAAATAAATTTTTACAAATTACATTTATTTTTGGAAGGTGGAGCAATGCACGCTGGGTCAGCTAGTGCTGGGTATAAAGAAACTGGGTATAAATTTAAACAGATGTTGAACAATTAACTGTAACTATTTTCACTAAAATATAATCTTCATGTTTCTGCATAACAAAGCTAACCCTCTACTGATGAATTATGAATAAGTTGAGAAAAATATTGTGTCGATAAAAAAACCTTGATTCACCTCAAACTTGCTAAAAATTTTAATTCTTTAACATGTGCAAATTTTTTTTCTTAATCATAAAATTAGTTTTCAATGTTTTTTTTAAAATGAAGCTTTAAAAATAATTTTAGGAAAATATCGAAACTTTTATGGCTACTGAAAAAAATTGTCATTTTAAATTTAAAATTTCTTTTCAAATTAGCATATATTCTGCCGAATGCTAGGCCCAACTATTTGGTGCGCTGAATATTTGACAAATTTAGAATTTGGGTAATATTTGGACCGAATATCCGATACGGTTTTATTCTGAATAACTTCTTGGAAAACTTCTAAATTTAAATATGATAAATTTATCTTGAACTTCATGGGTTCTGAAATCAGTGTTCAGATTTTTGAAATAGTAGGCAGTTAAATTCGAGTTTCACCCGATTAAAACTGCAAAAATGTGAATTGCAATTCTACTAAGCTATGAAAACGATTAATACCTAAATGTTTTTTAATGTTCATTGATTTACTTTACGAACTTTGGTTTTATTATCATAAATTAAAAAATCATAATTTTGAACACCTTTCCCATATATTTTTTATAATATTCATTTCGGAATTGAAATTCCTTGGCTAGAAAAATACAGTGTGTGATTCTGAATTGAAACAAATGTCTTCTTATTTTTTTATATCTCAAACTTTGATATCCTGTTAAATTAAAACAAAACAGTAAGTTCTAAACTGTGTAAATTGTTGCCCATGCATATATTTTTTTAAATTTTTGCAATCAGGATTTTTATTTGAGATCAAATCAAAACAAATAATACAAATAATCCGTTATATTTAGAAGAAAAATATTGATTGAAATTGACGGAAGAGATAAAAGTAAGGTATTTTTGAAAGAAATTGAACGAATAAAAATAATTGAACATGTACAATTGTACTTGTATGGATTGTGATATAACAAGCGTTGTTTTCATTTTTACAGCCACTTAAAAACCGTTGGAAGTGAACATGTTTAAAACATTGATCTGATAAATCAATTGAATAGTTGTATCAATTAAAATCGATAGAAAAGATCTGGATTGAAAAAAAGTTTTTTTTTTCTAAACTTTTCAATATGAAAAAAAAACGATATAATGAAACAAAACCAATGAAAGTTTTTGTTACATACTTTTATTTATTTTTACTTTATTTTTTCAGTTAGCTTTCATTCTTAAATATAGGAGTTCTACATCTATTCTCATCAAAATTATTGTTCGGGTTTAGTTCTAAATGAATAAGTGTTTCACTGAAACTAATTTGTTTACATGATGCTGCTAGACCAGACAAGTGATTCGGTTATAAAAGTTATTTGTATAATGAATTCAAGGTTTCTTTTGACAAAATTTAAATGCGTCATGAACAACATATACTTTTCCTCACTTTTAAGTCCAAAAATCAATTACATTCGGAAAATAAACACGACTCTCATCACAATGGTTTTTTTTTAATTTGACAATAATCATATAAGTATTCGATAATTATAATTTGTAATAGTTTTGGTCTGGATTTTCTAAAAACCCAAACCAAAACCAATCCATCTATCGCTTTAACATACTGGTAGAAAAATGTTTGCTGAATCTGTGACTACATGAGCTACACAGAACTACATAGTAGAGGTTTTTGGGTTAGTATTGCTAAATCAACGGAATTAACGGGCTCTTTTCAAATGTGAGCATGCTTAACAATCTCGTCTATAAATCTTCTCCATAATCTTGAAGAAGAGTTCATGCGGAAGCCCTCGGGAGATTTGTTGGATGTGTGTTTTGATCATTTTGTACGATTCTTCCTCATAGATTGCATAAGTTGTGGGCAGACCCAATTCTTCATACAGTTTCTTCACACGTGCGACCTTCTCTGGATCTGTAAAATGTTTTATAATAGGTAATGAATTCTGTTTTAAACGGTCTAAGTTTTTATAAACACTCACCACTCGAACCGTAACATTCCTTCATGATTTCCTTCTGCTCTTCGGAGGCCCGCTGCATACACACCACTGCCAACCAGGTGCACTTTCCTTCCTCAATGTCGGTACCGATTTTACCGGTCACCGCGGGATCACCGAAGCAATCCAGAAAATCATCCTGAGCCTGGTAGAAGCGGCCAATTTCCAGCAAAATGGTTCTGGTTTGGCGGAACACTTCCGGATCGGTGAAACTGTAAGTGAAGAAATATCATTTTAAGAGGGTGAAGCATGATGAGAACGGAAATGCATTCCAACGTTGGATATGGCGAAATGAAATTCTGAGGCGTGTTTTGAGTTCTAATTTCAATAACGATGTTTTTCGGAGTAGGTCTTTGATCTAAGGTAGAAATAACAGAATACGTTTAATTTTTATAAAACAAAATTAACTCATTTTTTTTTACTTTTTAGTTAAGTGATGAATGTGTTCTTGATTGTTTCGGAAAATGGTATAAGTATGATGCTATTTCTTGCAAGGTATTGTTGGTGCGAAGTTAAGGCGCACTAAAATTTATAGTGTTCACGAAGATTGACATATTCTAAACAAAACTTAATTTAATCGGTGTTACTTGGGAGCATCAGTTCAGTTTTCCAAAAAAAAAAGTGATCGCTCAGATAAGCACCCGTCAACTCTGAAACGGATCTATCGATGTGTAACCGCCTTTTCAGTTAGTTATCATCGCGTTCGTTGCAATATTACTTTTTTATGGACGCACCCTGAAAGCTCAGGAAAAATACTCCATAATCAGGCATTGAGTGTCAATTTGACACTCCGACCGATGTTACAACAATTTTAGTTTTGGAAATCTCATAATGTAGCTCAAATGTGTTTCTCGGACACTATTCACCTACAGCACTTCAGTTCTCCATTATTCAAAGAGTAAGAAAAAAATCCGAAAAAACATGCTTCGGTAAAATCTATACGTTGCACATAAGGATATATTTGTTTAGATCATGACCACGAAAAATGTAAAAAAATGGTTTTTACCCTACTTTTCAATCAGTGAACCATCAAAACTGATTCAATCACACCAGGTAAATTTTGAAACGAGGATTGAAAAGTAGATTGACGCGATTTGGTACATTTTTTGCATTTTTTGATTGTAAAAATACGAGACACAGAATTTTTTACGAATTTTCAAATGTAGCGTTTTTGAACTTTTTGTCAATTTGCATTTTTTCAGATTTTCTTGCACTAAAATACAACTTTGCACTGGATTTTGAGTATATTTACTCACGATTTCAGCAATAATTACATATTCCCCAGAAAGCAAATTTCATACCGATTCTATTGCGCTGCGATACTTTACAAAATTATGATAAATACAAAACTAAAAGTTAATCCAGAAAATTTACCCGGACGCATGCGTTTTAACCTGGTTTCGCACACCCGCACAGTGCAGTGGTCCAAAAGGACCTAAAGTGGAAATTTTTTTCCTAGTGCTTTTGTCTTTCATTTTAGTTGTTAGGAGTCTTACAACATTTACATGTTAGACTGTTGCCCATTACTTACGTGAAAGTATCAAAATCTAGTCACACCCTTCTACGATAAAAATAAAAACACTAACTTTCATGTTTGAGAAGATAGAGACAAAGTTTTTTCTACAAAGTTGTAGATATCATCAAAATTTGAAACTTTGCTAAAATAATGAGAGCTATATCTCTATACAGTGCAGAGTTGCAAAGCTTTTAGTTTAAAACATACTTAAAATATGTTTATTACTCTTAACTGAATATTTTTTACTGATTTTTATTCTTAGACTTGGAATAACGGAAAATTGAAGTATTGTATGTGAATAATGTCTGAAAAACATATTTGAACATATTCGTAATGTAATTACGAAGTTTTCAAAACTATAAATTTGTAAAAATCGGTCGAGAAACAAGAGAAATATATTGGTTTTAGTCAGGAGTGTCAAATTGACACTCCAGGAACTGTAACGGGTAACAATTTTAGGGACAAATAAGGATGCATTATAAAATTAAGCTTCTACGGATTTTCCCGAGAAAAAAAATGGGTTGAAACATGTTGAGCACCACTGACTCTCAGTGTGTGCTGCACGGCTAACTAAATCCCAAAACACAAACACTCAAAACCCAAAACTTGTAGCATTATCACAATTTACTTACACAAAAATTTCACTAATAGGACATATTCAAAACCTAGGCTAGCTTACATTATTTTATCCTACTTACGGGCCCGTATTTCCTACATTAGTGTACAAATTGACAAACAAGACGAACAACATCCATATCACAGTTGATTCGGCACAGGAATATCACAGCTGAATATCACAGAATTTCTGGCAACCCTGCCTGGTTGCACTGCTCCACGGGCACGCACCACTGCCCGGAGCACCTCCGCTGTCTGCTTCCGGCTTGGCCAAAAGAATGAGCTGGGCTCAATAGTGCGTTGAGCTCCCGAACAACGGCCCTGAAGAAAACAAACATTTTTTCTCTTTTTCTCAAAGTTTTCCTTCACTATTTTATAACTCACCCTGTTGGGGCCGTCATTGATAAACCGGTTACTAGAAGCACCAACCTGGTTTGCCGTGTTCATCGTCGGGGTTGGATGTTGTAGATTTATGTATAGAGCTAACCGTTGCCTCCTGCCGATGCGGGGCGACCCGATTCTTTATATGTCACGGCTTCGGGGTGCAACGGGTTACTTCACCAACAGAAACGGTGAACTGTTTCACTGTGCTATGTTGTTTTGCTTTTTCTTTGTTTACGTTTTCACATGTGTTTTCTTTTGACAGGTTACACTCTTAATTCTAAACAGTTAATTTTGGCTCGAATTAATACAATTACTGCACGCTCATTACTTAATAAGCACAAATACTTAATTATAACGCTACAGGGTTTCCAAAAATCTTACGTAAAAAATGTTGCATTGATAATTCTTCACGGCCATACGAAACCATATTACTTAGGTTTTATTTTCTCAGTACCAATTTGTTGGTTTTTTTGATGGTATGATATTTATCTTTAAATGTCTTTGAATGAATAATAAAAATGCTGGTTCTCAAAAATTTACAGAGAACCAATTCAAACCAACATTCCACCAAAAACACTAAACCACATTGTTAAAAAGATCGTCGCTTTTCATAATAATAATCTTTTTAATTGAGAAATTCATAGAAACAAAAAGGAAAGGCGCGTTGTGACACCACGATTTGAATTCATCATATTTCGAAAATGACTTCATCAAGAATTTTTTTTTTTAAATTCCTATGAGGCACTCTAGACAATGAATTTCTAGACTGTTTTTTTTTCAGTAATAGACACTACCAACTTTAAATTTTACAAACGATTTACCAAAAAAATCCTAAAACTTTATCGCTTATCGCTGAAATGTTCACCTGATCTTTCACTCTTTCTTTACCGGAATTTAGATTTTATATTGTTTATTTGATTGTGGAAATTTATTGAAGATTTTTGACACCCCGAACATGCTAAGGCTCTGATCATTTAAATTCACACAATCACAAACGTGTGTATTTTAAAAACATTCATTTGATCGAAAAACTTTCTACGAAGAAAGAAATCATATTTTACACAAATTCACCTGTAAAAAAACAGTTATGGTTGGAACCTTTTCATGAGCAGGCATGTCGAAAAATTTGACCGCTTAAATTCGGTTTTAACACGAATTTCTTTGACCATCAGAACACATCTGCACATTGCGTAAACACCGGGTGCACAATTTGCGATCCATGGAACTGCTCATTATTAGTTATTTGCTGGATGTCTACTAGTCTACTAGTTCGCAACAACCATAGTATTTTTACCCATATTTGAAATCAAGGATCTCACTCCGATGCTTGGTTTGAACTTCGTGAGCATCCTAGAGTGGCTCTTAATACTTCTTAACCATTTGGGCCAACAAAACTAAGAAAAAATCTACAGTTCATGAATTTTCAAGTCGACAATGAAGAATTTCTGAGGTGATTGTGCAAGATTATTTTTACCATATCTTTTCGCATCGTAAATATCTCAAACACACGTTAACTTTAAAATCTGAAAAAGGCAAGATAGGTAGTTCTTTTCATAACCAACACAACGCTATTAAAATATTTCATATCCAAACTTCAAGAATGTAGCTATCACTATCATTACCATCAACATCAAATAATCATCCGACTGGTTTTATCCAGCTTCGAACACAATCTTCTTAAAAAAATCAGCAATATTTGTTAATCCGCATTTGCATCTCGAACTACGAGTTCTATGTCCTTTCCAATAGGGGGCTGAATCATTTGCATAAAGTTTGAGATGTCTGTGATGTAAACACCTTTTCATGTCATTGATGTACAGGATAAATTACAAAGGACCTAACGCACTTCCTTGGGGAACTCCCAAATAGTTTTCCCTGTATCGTGAGTAAGATGAACCATATTTTGTTCGTTGCATTCAGTTATCCAAATAATTCTTGAACCAATTTAGAACCGTACCATTGATGCCAATTCTTACCAACACTTGTAAGAGTTGTTGCCTATTTTAAATTTTTGCAACTTGAAAATAAGGTGATCTCTTGAATCTTCGATATTTTGTCGTGGTATAGCAATATGTCAGTGAAGAACAATATCCAAAGTTAGGTGCTGCTAACGCGAAGTGAGTAAGTTTTAATTTGAATAAAAATAAACAATATCTATATATTTAAAGCAAACGTATAAAACGTCCATAAATAAAGTCGTAAAGTCAGAATTGAACGTCAACTAAAGCTACTATGCCTGCGCTGTTTTTTATAATCGCCCTTAATTAATCAATTGAAGCATATGAAACAAACACTTACCCAGTCATATTCATAGCCAGTGCCACCGGCAAATAGAAAGTATAGTAAGCAGTCTTATGGGAAACGATTGCATTGTACAGGTCCATGGTATAATGGGTTACATCCAGCTTGGCCGATTGCAGGTCCAGCGACTGTCCAACAGTGGTGATGAACTTGATTTCATTGAACTTTTCGACCAATCTCGTGTAGTAGGGCTCGTTGCCGAAATGCTTCTTCAGTACGTAGAAAATGCCGGATTCGATCATGAGAGCATCGTTTATGGCAATGAGCTTGACATCATCCACTTTGTACCAGCACGGTTGTCCCCGCCGAGTTGCGCTGCCATCCATTACGTCGTCGCAAATCAGGAACATTGATTGGAACTAAAAAAAAGTGAAACTTTTAACCTGGACCAAACAAACAATCCATTATTTTGATAAGCATTACAGTTGCTTCTTGACGTCAATTCCTTAATGATGCATATAATTTTGTATGCGAATCGATTGTTTGTAACCTCACCTATAAGGTCAAAACAAGATCATTCGATATGCAACGTGAACAAGGCGTGAAAAGGTTTACTATCAACATCCTGCAATCGGCAAAGCTTTTGTTTATTACACCTCGAATATGAATAAATTTGTTTACGAATTCCCACTTTGCCGAAGGAGATGTTGATAGGGAAGACCAACGCGTAGTTTGCCGATTCTATAAATAAACACGATTGTTTGGAATATAGTTGGAAATAATTTTACAATGGAAACTCGCTTGTATTTACTTTTCCAGTTTGAGTCGTTTCTTGTTATCGCATGTCTCAGCGAGAATGGTCATGATAAGAGAAATCCTCCAACACACTTACCATTTCAATGCACCAGGCGAGATAGTGTGCTCGTCGAATGTTTTCGGGGGTGAGATCTTCGCTTTTTGCCAACATTCGGAAGGCCAATACGGCGGCAAGACCGCGGTTCTTCTTGCCCTGTGGCACGTTGTACTGGAGAGCGCGGGCAAACCATTTTTCTGCCACCGAATTTCCATACTTTCGGGCATACTCAGTCAGATCACGGACTAGATCGGGGAACACTGTCATGAATTCGCGGCTTTCGCTTTTCGAAACCGCCGTGTGCTGGGCCGCTTCCGGCACCGAGAAATTCAGCGTAGAGAGAGTTCTGAAAGCAAGATATAAATCATTAGAATTGTGGAAACTAAAATACGATGCTTAATAAACAAAAATAAAAGTAATGTTATGAAGACTTCTCCATAAGTATAAGTAGTTTAATTGTCAAATTTTAAACTTCATCGATCAATCATTTCGATATCTGGAGTACTACCTACTGTTTTTACAGAGAGTAAAAACAGCCCGGCTTTACGCCAGTATTCAACTCGTAAGTTGTTTGTTTTGAATGTTAATATCAAGGTTAAAGTACCGGTTGTTATTATTGTTTTTGCGCGAATATCTAACTACTCCTACTTGAGAGATTGCAAAATCCGAAAGTCACACATTCAGTGCATGGCTGATTCAAGCTCATGACGATGAATAATGTTATTTACTTGCGGCGCGTCGTCGTCGTCGTCGGAGGCATACAATCGACACGTGGCACGTATTGATTGCTGGGTCATCAACTTAACGCGACTTAACACTTGCAATATTCAAATAAGGTGATTGTAGAACGAATTCTACCATTCACGATTTTGATGTAATTTTTTTTATCTGTGAAAGGGAATAATAACAAATTATTCTACATAACTTCTTCTTTACCATGATCACGCAAATCAAATTGACATTTAAGAATTTAGATTAAACATGAGTGAAACTTCATTATGAAAATTTAAGCTCAGGAAAATATGGATTAAATTAAATATGGAGTAAATTCATTGAACATAAATAACAAACATTCAGATAAAATTTCAAATTTACAGTTTGATTCCAAAAATTCAATCAGGACCTCTTTATGGGATCACGATGAGAAATCGAGGATTTGAATTTCTTTTCAATTTTTAAACTTAAATAATTCAACGATCAGTGAGATATGTTACACGAATAAAATTGATTATTATTATTAATATTATTATTATGTAAAGAGAAATTAACTAGAATAATTTCAAAATTATTTGAAAAATATTTCTTCTTGAGAAATATTTATTAATATATAAAGATAAATTAACCAAAATTTCAGCTAGTTAAGCTTAATTTACTTTGAACATAATAAATGGAATAGTTTTTTTTTTAAAGTTTCCTTTGTTCTAATTTAGAAACCGATTTCATTTTCTTAGATGGTAAAATGTAAACTAACATCACTGTAGGATTATAATCACATTTACTGCTAGGATTAAATATGAGATCCTTATTTTTTTTTTCAATCTAAATAATTTCCGTAGTGTACGTTATTGAGAATTTTTATTATTTAATTCCACAATGAATAAAACGCATTTAGGTGAAATTTAACTTTTAGTATCATCTTGTTGTTATTTGAAAATCAGTTTTAAATGCTTTGCGATCATTATCGATCAAAGGATGACATGAAATTTGTGTCCTATTTAAAATCAGCTTCGATTTTATCTTAATGCGCAGGAATCAATCACGCATGCGATACATTTAAAAATCATGAATAATGATTTTTTTGAATTTGTGTAAAAACGCGCCTGAAATGAAATTACCAAACCCGTTTGCGAAATCAGCTTCAATTCGAGGAAATTAAAGATTTAGTAGAAAGCCTAGTTTAGGATTGAAGTGGCCAAGTCGCTAAGGCGAAACAAATCATCACGTTTGCTGCACTTTCTTTCCTTTATGATTTTTTTTAATAATTTTTCTGAAATGGAAACTATAGCCTTTTCTGAATCATTTTAAGGCAAAATCAAAATGAATACACTTTGATTTTTTAAAAATTTGTTTTCCATGTTTTTTTTTTTAAATTTTAATCTATAAAAAAATATTTCAATTCCCTTGAGTAGCAATGTATTTCTTTGAAATTTTTATTTTTTATTTTTATTCAAATCATTATAAATCGGAAACAAATGCGAATTTTCTGAAAACCGCGTTGCCGTTTTTAGACTTGATTTGTGCATTTTTTTCATTTCTTTGAATTCCTATGATCATTTCAATACAAAGATTTCAAGAGGTTTTTATTAATGTCGGTATTAAATTGTAGAAGTTATGATTTTCATATCAAATCAATGATACTTCTTTAATGTTCTAATAAATAATAAAGAATAACCGCAGTGTACAGTAGAATAACTAAAATAAGTATAAGAGGAACAAAACATGATAAATCTCATGCAATTGATCGTTTGCAATTCACTTTGGCATAATTTCAACAATACTGTTGATATAAGTTAATTTAAGATCGACAAAATTATAGAAACGCATATTTTTCTGAAAAATTTAAAATTTCTCAACGGTTTTGGGCTAAATTCATTAATTAAAAAAAAACTTCCTAATCACTTTAAAATTTAATTGTTAACAAGGATTTATTAAAATGGCTTAAAACTGTAGAAGCTAAGATTATTCAACCTTGACAGTAATGTTAGTTCTTTGAATAAAATTTAAGAATCACAGCACAGTTTTTAAAATTGGTATCAAATAAATAAAATGTGTAATAAACACTCCATGCTTATAATGATAGCTGTAGGAACTTGCAATGAATCTGAAGTGCGAATGGGATCGTAAGTCATATAGACTCAGGAGAATTATTAAAACTGATTTCTAGTTTTAAAAAAAAAATTACGAAAAGTGTTCTTTCGAATTTTGATTTTCTGAATTTTCCTAAAGCCTAAATAAAGCAGGATGTCGACTACCTGGAAAAACCGGGAAAATCAGGGAAAATCAGGGAATTCAATTTGCATCAGGGAAAATCAGGGAATATCAGGGAATTTTTCCACCAATCAGGGAAAAAATAAGGATCCAGATTTTATTTGAAGAAATTGAAGCGTCAAAGTTTATTATCTGCTTAAAAATTTACTTCAGTGTAGGGTGACACCATAATCTACCATCGAAACACATTGTTCTCGGATATGACAGAATCCTGTGAAAAAATGTCCTAAGCTCAGCGAAAAGCAAGTTCTGCAATTTCGTATCGAATACAAAGGAATGCTGAAGGCAATTGTACTTAAGCTAATGAAGCGATCGCCATGAACTTATCCTCTGACCAAGGCCGCCTCTTGCCTTGATCCGGCAGTTATCAGCAGCGATACCAAATTGGCCAAAAAACGATTTGAGAAGACTTTGACTATATTGATCCTCGGCAGATTCAGCAGTACGGCAGTATTCCGGAGTGATTGCCAGAGGCGATAAATTTGATAATTATGACCGTAGCAAAGAAAGGCTGGATCATTTTTGGAGTGGAGTGCTCGCAAATGCCAAGTGTCCAGATTTCTTCAGCATCGTCAAAATGATCTGCTGTCTTTCACATGGCAACGCGAATGTTGAACGTAGTTTTTCAGTGAATTCCGAATGTCTCTTCAAAAATATGTGTGAAGAATCAGTGGTGGCTAAACTACAAATCTATGATGCTGTTTTTTATGCTGGAGGGATAAAATCAGTCTAAATTTCCAACAAACTTATTCAGAGAGTTCGAAATTCACATGCTCTGTATTTGGAAGACAAAGATCGCCGCAAAAAGGAAGCTCTTGGATCAGATCAAACAAAGCTGATGAAGCGTCATCGAGAAGCGGAAGCAAAATCGCTTGAGGTGAAACGGAGGAAAATTTTGGAAGACGCACAGAAGAAGACTGATAGCTTGCAAGAGAAAATTGTTATGCTGAAATCATAAGAATTTCTACAATTGGATCCGAACAGGCTGACTTATCTTAAAATGTTTATTATCACAAATAATACTTCCATTAAAATTATCGTAATAAATTAGTATTCACGACTCAAAGCTTTCTGTGCGTTTATTTTCGGGGGAAATATATTTTTTATAACTTTAAGTTGCTTCCTCAGGTTATTTTTCAAACCTGGAATTTTCTGGAAAAAACGACTGGAAAATCAGGGAAAATCAGGGAATTTTATTACCAGATATGAGTCGACACCCTGTAAAGTCACACTTTGAAATTCCCGATCTCATCACGATAAGCATTATCACAAAAAAGTTGAAGCGGTTCCAGGTATTAACTGAGTTAATAAGATCTTTTAGTTTGTTTATTAAAATTCCCTCCAATGTTTTCACATTCTGAAAATCTATACATAATGGATTCAGATGGATAGAGGAGAATGAGGATACTTGATCCCTGGGGATACTTGATTCCTTAACTATATCTCGAAACTGGAATGTCTTACAAAGATCAAATGTTCTAGAAAAATGTGCAAAAATGAGCAAAATAACAATGCTTGTAGTTTAAAAAAAATTAACAAAATAATTGTTTGAGTAATTGAACTTTGTTTGAAAAATTTCACAAAATGTAACTTGAAGATCTTTTTTCATCACTTTAAAATGTTCCTTACATGGGAAAATTATGAAAAAAAAATATTTGTTCCAATGTATCAATCGATCGAGCGTAAAATGAACTTCATAATGCCATTTTTTCAAAGCAATGGAAAACTCTCAACTTTTTTCAGAAAAAGTTTTCTAAAATGTTGATTATGGGTACAATTGATCCCCTAGAGTTGGGTACAATTGATCCCCCTTCCAAACGGCATATTCTTCTTCTGAATTGATCGTTATGATTGCTGATTACGAAATTACTAATATTTATCCAAAAACTAATATTTATCAAACAATTGTCTGAAGAAAAGAGCAAAAATAATTAATTTTCTCTTAATTATAAAAAATAGCGCCTTTAAGTATGCTATCTTATGAGTAAGCTTGCCAGATTGCCCGGTTTTATCCGGGTTTGCCCGGATATTTGATGCAAAATTTCGAGAAAGTCCGGTCCGGCCCGGTTGCCCGGATATCGTGAAAAAAGTCCGGATATTGCCCGGTTTTTTCACAATTTTCACAAAGAAACCAAAAAAAAATCAAAGTTTTTGAGTAAGTTTCAGCAAAATCGATTAACGGTATTGAAATTTTCAACGGTTGTTTCAAATAATTTCGCTGATTTTCTTTTATAAACCTTTAAGTATTTAAGTGTTCCGACAAGTTTTTGGAAGTCTGCAATTGCATTAATAAAATATGAATTTCATTTTTTTTTGCATTTTTTCTTTGCTTTTATATATTTTGCCCTGAATTTTGCCCGGTTTTTGCCCGGTTTTTGGATTTGAAAAATTGAAATCCATGCCCGGATTTTGCCAGGTTTTTTTGAAAAAATGCCCGGAATTGCTAGGCCCGGATGGGAATGGAAAAAATTCTGGCAACCTTACTTATGAGCATTGAGTCAAAGTTATAGAATTTTCTTCTAATGTCTGCTATAAATTGTGAAATGAGAACAAACATGACCAAAATAGTCAATTAACATTTTATCTTGGGGTTTTGTTTGAATTTTATGCAAGGATTAGGGCTTCCTGAATAAAAGATCAAGTCTCCTTCAATAGGGGATCAAGTCTCCCTTAACTTCAGAAAAATCGCAATTTTTTTACTCCCACGAAAATGCTTCTAGTTCATCAACGGGTTACAGTATCGTTCTAATTTTTGGAGCATAGAAACTTGAAGTTACAAGCTGTCAGAAAATGTCAAAGACGGCGAGTTGCTAAATTTTTCCAGAAAGATATGGTGAAAATAAGAAAAGGGGATCAAGTATCCCCACTCTCCCCTACTTATATGGATTCATACAATTCCAGATAATTCTTATAATTTCATAGGAACGAATTGAGCACTCTTAGCCTGTTGAAAAGATTTACCAGCCGATTTGGAAATTTTAAGATGAGAAGATATCTTTTTTAACAAATATTCTTTGTTTCAATTGCGTTTTTTCTGTAATTTCAAATAATTTTGAAAAATTTTCATAGCTATTGATGAGACTGTTTAGTTAACCAGTTCAATTTAATTATATAAAAGTAAGAAGTAATAGAGTTAGTACCTTTGAAATAATGAAACACCTCAAATATATTTTTAGAAAATTTAGAAAATTAAAAAATATATGGAGTAGAGATTTACCGAGTATATTATCATCCTACTTGATTAAAAAATATAGCAATAACTATTTAATCAAATTTTTCGAAAAATCATGCATCAATTGATTTTTGTTTTCCAGTTGAAAATTTATAGATTATTTGATTGTTGTTGTTGAATGATTGTTGATTTCTCTGGAAATTTTTCTAATTCTTCTGAAAATTTCATTTTAGTCCACGGGCCGCGTTGATTTTGTAATAGAATACTTGAATTAAGCTGTATGCTAATATTGATCAAAGTATTCAAGTTAAAGCTTCAAATTTCTCAATTAATTAGTTTGAAGTCCATTACAAAATACTTATTGTAGTAATACATTAAGCCGTAATGAAAGTGAGGTTGAATAAGACATGATACTCAGCTGCTGTTTACTCCAAACTACTATTTTTGCAAGAGGACATTCCGGGAAGAGCATTTATTGACTCAATTTTCGATATCCTGACAGGTTGGCCCTGCTGTATCATCGGAGGGAGGCGCCAACGACATGGCTAGTGCAGACATTTCAATAATTAATTATTAATCGCAGCGCACTAAATTGGACTGCGCACTCATAACTGCGACATTTGTGCGAACTTGCACATTCGTGCGACCTGTCAAATCAGTGTCAAATCTGTCGGAGTTCTACACGCTAACCTCTTTTCTGTCAACCTTTGTACGGATTACTGCGACTGTAAAACATTGCACGAAATCCAATTTTCAATGAAAGAGATAATATATACCTACATTTCAACAACAAAACTTTTCTTAGCACAACAATTTCGACACACCCAAAAAAAAAAATTATCCGTCCTGTTCAAAGCCAAAGCCTACTTCACTTCCCTGAAGCTGATTCAAGAAACAAATTTGTCAAGATGGTTTGAAAAAAATGGTGACGATTTATTATTAGAATAATCCGCATATTTGGCTCAATATAAAAATCAATTCAGCTATGCAAAAAATTAGCTTTCGACAAAAAACTTAATTTATCATTATATTAATTTTTTCTTGAGAAGATGAATAAAAAGCGAGTGTCAAATCTTTAGAAAACAAATTAGTATTTTTTTTTCTAAATTTGTCTGAAACTACAGGCTTGTTTTCTTTGGTATACCTTCTAAATATAATAGAAATTTAATAAAGTTTTAAGGACAAAGTTAAACCTGAGATAATTTGAAGCCGAATTTGAATCGGATCAATTTTTTCACATGTGTGAAAACTGAACTTTGGTAGGTAAACATTTAAATATTCTGATGAAAAGTTATTCTATGCTTTTAAAGAATTGTGTGCTATCGTAGATAATTCATTTAGAACCTTAGTAGTACATACTTATAATAACTCTTCAAATAAGATTTGAAAATTTCGATACCTCGTGTATCAGCCAATTCAAGATGTTTGTAGTCACCCAATGCTTTGCTATGCTATGCTAAAGAGATTTAAAAATTTCGCATTATGATCTCCTTTGTGACATTCAAAATACCAGACAAACAAATTTAGTCTCATTCATCTCAATTAGATTTGACCAAAAATGGGATGAATAACTCTTGGTTAGTAGTGTTAAAGTCATCAAAGCTGGAGATTTGTGAACATGTCTAAAATCGTAAATTAAATGTAGCTGAAACTTTAATAAAATCTCTTACATTCGAAAAATATATTTGGAAAAATTTTTCGAATTTGATAAAAAAAATCTAATACATGACCATTTTCCTGTTTTTCCGATGAAGCAATGAAATTAAAAAAAAATCCAGGTATTCCCGGTTCTCCTGATTCCGAGCTGAAATGATAATTTACTTGTAAGTCGTACCTACTCTGAACGCCGATGAAACGTTGAATTTCATCTAATGATTTTGTAAACGAAATGTATTTTTTAAACAATCTAAAATGTTACAAAGTTTACATTTATAAAGTTAATTTCGGTACACTTACTTAAGCTCTATTGATGCAGTTATATCCAAAAAAAATGATAATTTTAGCTTCACAAACTGCCAATCATACATACATATATTACCACCTTTTGGTCGAGGTAATTACATTGATTTAAGCGGTTGATTTCCCCGCCAAGCTTAACCTTCAAGAAGCCGGCTTAAAAGCTTCAACCGAAGTACAAGGACACTCGGCAACAAGCGAGCGAGTCAATCGTTCGAGACAACACCACCAACCCGTTTGTTTCCGATGATGAATTGTAGAGAGAAATTTATTGTCAACAACACGTGTGAAGAGGCTGGCAGCCTAGCAGCTGATCTATGAGGAGTTTCAAAACCTTGGATCCAAAATATTTCAAACATCCGAGCTCTTGGCAAACCGGGCGGAGAATTTAGATCTAAAAAATTTTGTTATCTTGCACCGTCCAAATCGAGATTAGATGTTTACCTACATGGTTTGCGTAGACTGTTTTGGAACAATTGGAAGACCTCATTTTAGTGAGCAAATAAATATTCGCATGCCTGGGGTGTCACATCACAACAACTGCGCATTTTAATCTGGAAACTGGTCGCACCCTTCTTATACATATTTGCATTCCTCTGCGTGGAGAGCGCGTACTATTTTTACCCTGTGTGTAAAGTTGTTTGTTCCCTCGGAAAACAGGCCTAGAGTTGCTACGCATTTCTCCAAACATTCTCACACGGCGAAATCGATTCAGGTTATTTTAAGTTCCAAAATTTGATAGATTCAGACCAAATCATAGTTAAATTCTGTATATATTTTTTTCTTGGTACAGTGTAGAAAGAATTTTTTATATATAATTTTTTTAGTTTGCTCAAAATTATATTATTTTCTCAAAAAAGTTTCAAACATTAATTTAATCCTGCATTGAATTCAATTTTAGAGAGTAGAAGCTTAAAGGCTGCTACCATCTTACTCTGAACATAGCTTTTCAACTGCTTCTTTGGAGTCAGTTTTTTTGTCTTTAAAAAGATTCGCTTAAGTTATTATTTTAAACTCTTTTGAGAATGAACCACTCAAATCTC
This sequence comes from Uranotaenia lowii, assembly GCF_029784155.1. Taxonomy (NCBI): domain Eukaryota; kingdom Metazoa; phylum Arthropoda; class Insecta; order Diptera; family Culicidae; genus Uranotaenia; species Uranotaenia lowii. The sequence continues at coordinate 176,957,365 of NC_073693.1, forward strand.
TTGGCGGGTTATGTTCTTCGACAAAGACAAAGTTCTTCCTACCGTAGGATAAAATTCAACAGGTGGCAGTGCTCTATCGTCCACAATGCTGATTTGCTTTGGGTTTTCAAAACTGTGCCGTGAAGAAATATATTTATTAAACAGGTACCGGCGAGAAGCAGCACATACGACGGATCAGAAGAAAAAAAACTTCATATATGAAAGAAGAACTCTTCCAAGCGTATGCGCAAACGGTGCTTCGGCCAAGAAAGAAAAACAGACATAAACCTAAGCGCTGGATTGCTGCTGCAGATGAGCACATCGGCCGTTCCAAGCGCTCGCTCGAACTACGATGGTGATCATCTGTTCGCTGCGTGATTCCTATCCGGTTTGGTGGACAACGAACGACGAGCCAAGAATTTGCCGCTGTTGAGGTAACATGACCAATGTCTGAGAGTTCTTTCCATTTGCTATCATCCGAGCTAAACAGGCAAACATTTCGGTTTGCACAGACATAAAGTCATCATCAACCGGGTGAGGCAATGGAAGAACGTTTATGAGCGGAATTCGAAACTTGTCACGATTATTCCCTACCCTAAAACAAATACCTAAGATTTTTTTTAAACAGCGAAAACCGCAGTTCATTTTTATTAATTTAAATAACAGAAGATTTTCATAGATCATATTGAATTGCCCTAAGCATCTGAACTAAACTCTACTAAACTAAAATAAATTCTAAAACCCGAAACTTCAAATTCAAAATTCAAATCATTTGTAAAAATTCGAAGCTATAAACTGAGGCATGAAATCTTTTTTGATGCATACTTTCGAAATTATTTTCAGAGTTCTGAGTAGGCCTTGGTCAAGTGCGGACGCGTTTTTCTGTCATTTTGTGGTTCGCGTTGTTTTTCGGTTTTTCTGGAGAAGTTTGAAAATTATTTGTTGTGTAATTTACAAGAAAACGAAGAATTTTTTTATCGTACCAGGCTTAAAATTAGGAATCATTTTTTATGATTCCATCATATTTCAAAGTGCCGTCAATCTTCATTGCAAAGAAACCGGATGATGCAGGACCGCTGAATCACTTAATATGCACAGCATTCATAGCACGATGTCCATCGTGAATTCAGCTAAATATCTTCAGATTGGTGAGTTCGTTCCATTATATTTTCTTTTGTTGTATATATAATCGATCTTTTTCATTAATTACAAATACAAAATAGCTTAACTCTATTAAAGGGGAATTGTGGGGGGTTGGATAGGTCATCAAACGATCAAAAGACTGATATACAATTGATTGTGGGTTCAAGCCAGCCGGAGTATCTCGGCAAATTTAGAATCATGAGAAGATTTCTTCGGTACCTTTTCAGGATTCTTTATTTGTTTCGAACAGTTGGAAGGGAGTGAGATGAGTCAAACCTATCCCAAACCAGTGGTAACGGACCCCTTGGTTGTGTTGCAAGTATTGTTGATGAGTTAAGCATAAACAGTATTTGAATGTGCGATGGAGACTTCCCGTACCGACTCGGGTCGAAAGACCTATCAGCCACTGGTGGGTTCTCATACATACATGCATACATACATACATACTTTCGAAATTATTTTCACAGATTTCGGCTTAATAATATGAAGCGGCTAGGCATGGTCGAAACTAGTCGAACCTTTGTTCAATTAAGCAACAATAACAATAAATTTCTTTAAAAAAATACATATGAAAAATAATCATTGTATTTCTTAACCCTTTCCTTCCCACAAGGTTTTTAACGTTTTAAAAATAGAAATATTGATTTACAGCTAAACTTCTAGAACAAAAGATGCATAATTTTAGCCTACTTTAATGATCCATTTGATAAATTTGGGTTTTGAGGTAGATCATATGTGCTCCATTGGGAAGATAACATAAGGTGCAAATGAAGAACAGGAAATAATTGCAAAAAACATGGAATTTCATCACTTCATTGATCACAAATTAAAACGATCGTATTTGATAAAAAAAACTTCTTTGGTATATGCATCCCTCGAAAGTCTATTTATTGAAATATTTGAAATTTCCATTTTTGCCTTGAAAATAACCGCCATGACACTTTGTGCAAGAAAAACAAAACATGCCGTTTTTCGAGAAAATAACAAACTTTTACAAAAATTTCGCAGATGAAGCAGATGAAATAACTATCCTGAAGCGATTTTTTTTGTTGACAAAATGATTTTCTTGAGTATTGATAAGAAGCTTCACAAGAAGAAAAGTACGTTTTGTTCCCAGTGTATCACCAGTGATCCACTTTACTTATTCAAAAATTTATATGTCTTAGTTGAAATCTAAGTAAACCATCATTTGATTCTGCTTGCATAAGCAACCTTCTGCACGACAGTAATTTTTTTTGAAGGAAATTATAAAAACTTGTCAAGTTATTGAACAACAAATGACGACTTGATTTAAATTCGAAAAAAATCCGACTTTCTTGCAGCTTTTGATCTGCCAAGCAAAACCTAGCGAACCGATTTTCTTCAAATTTCGTGCAATGTTTTTTCACTCATATCTACACATTCGGTGAAAAAATGGTGTTGATCCAAAGCGCCCAGTTCAAATGCGAGCTGTGCAAAGTTGTTGATCACCTGTGCTACCATGGGAAGGAAAGGGTTAAAATCATTATCAGCTTTGAAAACGATTGATAAAAAAAAATCTAAAAGCTTAAAAGCTCTTATCTGTGAATAAAACCATTTTAATTTTATTTATGAACTAGCTGACCCGGTGTGCTTTGCTACACCCTTCAAAAATAAATAATATTTTCAGAAATTATTTATATTTTTATTGTTTTGTTAGTATTATTTCAAACCAAATTATTACATACCTAAATCAAAAGCAATCGCTGTACAATGAGAGCTGCAACTGGAGTTTCAAATTTCAACACAAATATGGCTTAAATCCTTTCTTTCCCTCTCTACACTGTAAAGCGTGCGGGTCTATAACAATCGTAGAAAAATATCTCGTAACCAAATACCTTTCTATGCCATATTTGTTCCCATTTGTTGGCTTCGTTAGCATTAATTTAGAACTTATGCTTACAGAATTGTATTGGGCTCACCTCCCTTCTCCCATGTACTATACTCACTGAAAGGAGTATGGTATGTCAGATATTCATAGAATCATATCAAAATGATTTTCCATGTTAAGTTTTGTCCATTTCTCGGATTTTGTAAAAAAAAAAGTTTAATATAAGCTTTCCTCTTCCCTTCCTGTATTCCCAATTCTACTCTTCTTCTGCCAGAAAGGAATTGTTTCACATAGAAAAGTTTCTCGTATTGAATTACCACCAAATACCAAATTTGGTTTCACTTGCGTAGTAAATTCTTGAGTTATGCACAAACTTGAAAGGAAGTACCATCCTCGCTTCCGTTTTTCCCATTGAAAGCAGAGGGAGGAGTTCAATATTCATAAAAGTATTTTCCGTATTCAAATACGTTTTGATGCCAAATTTGGCTTCATTTGTTCGATTAATTCTCAAGTTATACAAAAAATTTGTATGGAAGCCCTCCTTTCCCCCTTTATATCTTTCCGCTGAAAAAAGGTGGGGCTTAAATTTATAACAGAAACAATTCTCGTATCAAAAACCCTCACATGTTAAATAAGGTTCGATTTGCTCGATCAGCTCTCCAGTTATAATGAAAATTGTAAGGGAGACCTCTCCTCCCCCTTTCCATCCACCTCTTTGAAGGAATGAGGGATATCAAATATTGGTAGAAGCATTTCTCGTACCTAAATATCGTTACATGCCAGTTTTTATTTATTCGCTGTTGAAGTTCTCAATTTCTGCTGTAAAAATTGTATGAAACTTCCCTCCCTCTTTCCTTTTTCTCCGCTGGAAGAAGGAAAGGGTCTCAAATAATCATTAGAACATATCACGTTCCCAAATACCTGCCCATGCCACATTTCGTTCCATTTGCTTAATTTGTCGTTGAGTTATGTAAAAAATTATAAAAGGGGCCCCTTCCCCCTTTATATCTTCCTACTGGAAAGAGGAGGGGTCTCAAATGATCATAGAAATATTTTTCGTATCCAAATACCTTCCCATGCCAAATTTGGTTCCTATATCTTTCTTTGTTTTCGAGTTATATGAAAATTAGTAAGGTAGCCCCCTCCCCTCTTCCTATTACCCCACCGAGAGGAGGGAGGGGTACTTCATATTCATGGAAATAGTCTTCGTTCCCAAATACCACCCCATGCCAAATTTGATACCATTTGCTTGATTCGTTCTCGAGTTATGCAAAAAATAATCTTTCATTTGGGAGGACCCTCCCCCCCTTCATGAGAGAGGGAGGGATCTCAGACCCTAATAGGAACCTTCCCCTGCCTCCAATGCCTTCACCTGCCAAGTTTCACGCAAATCGGTTCAGTAGTTTTCGAGTCTATAGGGAACAGACAGACAGACAGACAGACAGACAGGCAGACAGACAGAAATTCATTTTTATATATATAGACTAGCTGACCCGGTGTGCTTTGCTACACCTTTTAAAAACAAATGAAATTATTCAAAATTTTATTGTTTTATTGGTGTTATTTTGAATCAAATTAGAACAGGGGTGAGCAACCCGCGGCCCGCGGGCCGCATGTGGCCTGCGAGACCCTTTTGTGCGGCCCGCGTAGCTTTTTTTCAAATTTACCTTTTTTTTCAACAATGGATTGTTAAAAAAAAATTAAATGACTTGATCAAATATGCTCTTATCTGCATTTGCCCCACAATCAGTGAAATTGTTGACTTTTTCTGGCTTTTAAGCATCTCTTTTGTTCTGTTCAAGGCATAAATGCAATATTTTTTTATTGGCATAACGTAATTTTGGGTTTTTTTTTCAAATCAGGATAAATTTTTCCTAATTATTTAACCACCTTGAAAATCAAAATCCATTAAAGTGAAGAAGAGCAGCTAAAGCTACACATGGTTAAAGGAATTTCGAAGTCCGTTAGTGAAGTCATAATTTTCGTCTCAAGCATAAATAAAGTTGAATGATAAAAAATATGCTCAGCAGATAATTTTCTATCTAATTCGGTAAAAAGGCTTGTTCTGTTAGCATTCAAATACTGGCAAAAAAAATTCAAACCAAAACCTTGGGAAATATTATTTATTTCTGAATATTGACGAAAAAACGAAAGTTTAATAATAAAGCCTGGGAGAGTTTAGATTTTATATTAACATGAATCAGCCGGCATTGAAGTTACCGACAAAAATTATTATTTCTTGATAAAAACAAAAGATATCTGAAATTCTGTTATTTGACCCAAAAGTTATTTGACGATTATCTGTGATGCTTATTTCAGAAATTTGATAGAAAATTTATAACAAACGTCGATAAATTGAGTTGTTTCACTCATAATATGGCTTTTGAAATCCTATCCCACTGATATCTAAATAAGATTAAAAATTATGAAAATCTGTATAAAAATTCTAGAATTTTGAAGATAGTGGCTTTAAAATATGTGAATTAAAAATTTGTCTGTGGTTTCTATACAACCTTGCTCAACATCTCAATGCAGTGATCCAATACAGAACTTCGATTTAAAAAACGAGGTTCTTATCGTTTGTTGGAAAAAAATCTAGGCTTTGAGGACAAGTTTTAATTATGGAAAAACAAAACACAGAAAGTCAACGCCAAGAAGACGGTGATTGACAATTGAAAAATTGGAAATAGTAAAAATGAAAAAGATTTTTTGATGTACCTTTTCAATATCAAGTATTTAAAAAGTCGTGTTGATTTTCTGTTTTTAAACTCGTAAACTCGGTTAATCTTTCCTTTTTCAGATTGGTTTTCACCAAAAATTTGTAGTTATAAAAACTGTCGTGAAGTTCTGCTAATTTTTTTAAAAAAAAAGTTATATTAAGTGCGGCCCGCCGACAAGATTTCAAATTTAAATTGGCCCGTTGGTTCAAAAGGTTGCTCACCCCTGAATTAGAACATAATTCCAAAGCAACCGCTATGAAATGAGAGCTGCAGCTGGAGTTTCGAATTGCAATACAAAGATGACTTAAACTAATTTTCTATTAGTTCTGATAATTTTAATCTGTTTCTTTTAGCATTGCCCTGAAAAAGGAGGGTCTCAAATTAATCTTACGCTAAAATATGGTTGTTTTCGCGTGATATGTTCTGGATTTATGCTAAAAACTGATAAGAGAGCCCCTCCCCCCTGTCCTTCTCATCATCCTCTGCTGAATGAAGGTCGTGGTCTTTAATAATCATACCCATTTTTCCAAACACCTCCCCTTCTCTCTCCACTTTAAAGCGTAAGGGTCTATAACAATCGTAGAAACATAACTCATAACCAAGTACCTTTCCATGCCATATTTGTTTCCATTTATTGGCTTTGTGAGCATAAATTAAGAACTTATGCTAACAAAATTGTGTTGGGCTAACCTCCCTCATCCTATGTACCTACTCACTTAAAGTAGGATGGTGTGTCAGATAATCATAGAATCATACCAAAATGATTTTCCATGTTAAGTTTTGTTCATTTCTTGGATTTTGTAAAAAAAAAAAGTTAAATGCAAGCTTTCCTCTTCCCTTCCCTTGTTTCACATAGAAAAATTTCTCGTATTAAAATACCATCCCATACCAAATTTGGATTAATTCCTAGTAAATTCTTGAGTTATGCATAAACTTGAAATTAAGTACCATCCCCCTTCCGTTCTCCCCATTGACTGGAGGGAGGAGAACTTTATATTCATAATAGTATTTTTCGTACTCAAATACTTAATGAAACCAAATTTGGTTTCATTTACTCGATTAATTCTAGAGTTATGCTAAAAAATTGTATGGAATCCCCCCTTTCCTCTTTTATATCTTTCCGCTGAAAAAAGGTGGGGCTTTCATTTATAATAGAAACATTTCTCGTATCCAAATAACCTCACATGCCAAATATGTTTCCAATTGTTCGATCAGTTCTCCAGTTATACTGAAAATTGTAAAGGAGACCTTTCCTCCTCGTTTTCATTCTCCTCTTTGAAGGAGTCAGGGATACCGGATTTTCATAGAAGCATTTCTCGTACCAAAATATCGTTCCATGCCAAATTTGGTTACAGTTGCTGTTGTAGTTGTCGCGTTATGCAGTTGAAATTGTATGAAACTCCCCTCCCCCTTTCCTTTCTCCCCGCTGGAAGAAGGAAGGGGTCTCAGATAATCATTAGAACATGTAACATTCCCAAATACCCGCCCATGCCTAATTTGATTCCATTGGCTTAATTAGGTTTTGAGTTATGTAAAAAATTATAAAAGAGGCCCCCCCCCTTATTATCTCCTCACTGGAAAGAGGGAGGGGTCTCAAACAATCATAGAAATATTGTTCGTATTCAAATACCCTCCCATGCCAAATTTGGTTCCATTTGCTTTATCAGTTTTTGATTTATGTAAAAAAAATAAAAGAAGCCCCTCCCTCTTTCTACTGGAAAGAGAGAGAGACCTCAAATAATCATAGAAATACTTTTCGTATCCAAATGCCTTCATATGCCAAATTTGGTTCCAATATCTTGATTAGATTTCGAGTTATATGAAAAATTGTAAGGTAACTCCCCCTCCCCTCTTCGTATCACCACACTGAAAGGAGGGAGGGGTACCTTATATTCTTAGAAATATTCCTCGTTCCCAAATACCACCCCATGCCAAATTTCATACCATTTACTTGATTGGTTCTCGAGTTATGCGAAAAATTGACTTTTGTTTGGGAGGCCCCTCCCCCCTTTCATGAGAGAGGGAGGGGTCTCAAACCATAATAGGAACCTTCCCCGGCCTCCAATACCCCCACCTGCCAAGTTTCACGTAAATCGGTTCAGTAGTTTCTGAGTCTATAGGGAACAGACAGACAGACAGACAGACAGACAGACAGACAGACAGACAGACAGACAGACAGAAATTCATTTTTATATATATAGATTTTAAGTAGGTATTCTTTAACAGTATTTATCGATCAAGAACTAACGAGCTTCACGATTGTTAATTTCTTCAACGTTAACGATTTGTTTCTTTAGGAAATTCATTTAAATACGACTGAATAACTACTACAAAACAGCAAGTATTTTACTCTTGATTGCAAATCCAAAAAAAAGTTCAAAAGATTACTTGAAAATAAATGAAACAATCGAAAGTTGTTTATGAAATAAAAATGCATCGGCTCAAGGAATATTTAAAGAAGGTAGTGCCAAGGTAGCCCTGCTTTAGTATTGGTACAGGCTGAGACGTCACAATTATATTTAAGTCGAAAAATCTTCTGGAAATTTTCCACTTTAAAACTTGTTATTGTAGAAGGATTCTTGCTCTTCAAGATCGGTACAAAAAAAGTTGTATTTCCGAATAATTTTTCTATAAAATAGACCACCGAAGTGAGAAAAAATAGTGGATTTTCACTACTGAAATTTGCAAAACTTTAAAATTATTTCAAGTCAGTGCTTTTTAAGCTCCTTATTATAACAAAGTGATCTAAACACGAATTTTTATGCAAAACAACAATCGTTTATTGGCATTTTTGTAAACTGATTTAACAATCATTTATTGATGTTAATTGTTCTACATAAGAATTGTAGGTATATGGTAATCCGGTTGAATTATAATGAGTATAATCATGACAATCAGTTGACCAATATCTTCCAGCTAGACCTTTTAAAGCTGATTTTTCTTCATTTGTGCACGTTTTAGCTTAAAATAAGAAAAAAAAAACATAATGCAATCTTCAAAGGACCAAAAAACTTCATCAAATAGTGAAATAGAGACCTTACAACCTAATCGAAATGAAATTGGAATTCATTTTCGTTCTAAAACGTGTTTTTCTTTGAAATTCCTACCATTCTCATAAAAATTTTCGATACAATCGTTTTTGTGACGTCACAAAAAAAATTCAATATGGCTCTCAGCACTACCTTATTTAAATATTCCTTGGCATCGGCTCACTTTTTTGATGCTGCTATTTAGTTTTTGAAAAAAAATTGTTTTAAAAAGTTTCATAAATCTTGCAAGTATACGGAAATACTTTTGAATATATTGGAATCTATATACACTAGACCGTTATAAAAAATGATTTTTTGCTCCCACATGTTTTTATATGCCTTTTGGGTCACCAAGCATTAGCATAAAATTTGAGATGATTTGGTTGATTCCTGAATTAGCGCAACGCGTTTCAATTTTGTATGGAAAAAGACATTTTTGCACATTAAATCATCCAGAAAACTCAAATAAGTTGGACTTTGATTTTTGGTTTTGAGTATTCTTAAGCTTAATTTTTTGGTAACATGATAAGCAGCTTCATGAAAAAAGTTAAGTATCAGAAAAGGGGTAGGCTTAAAGCGGCACGTTATTCAAACAAACGGGAAAATTGTGCCCAGCAAAACACTTATTTTCAAACACTTTTCTGGATCCAATAATTTTTCATTATTATGGCAGCTTGTTTTCTTTAACTAAAAAAATGATTAAACTATTTCCATGAGGGTTTAGTCCCTAAGTCCACCTACCCCCCCCCCCCCCCTGCCCCCGTAACGCTAATTTAATTACACCACTAGCATTGGTATGAAATTGGCTTTCTGGTGATTAATTTATTATGGAAATTCCGCGTTAATATACTCAAAATCCAGGGCAAAGTTGAATTTAAATGCAAAAAAAATCTGAGAAATTGCAAATTGAAATTCGAAAAACAGTTACTTTTTAAAATTCGTCGAAAATTCTGTGTTTCGTATTTTGACAATCTAAAACTGCAGAAATGTTTCAAATTATTCACGTCAATTTTTTAATCCTTTTTTTCAAAAAATATCTGCTGTGACTTAAGACATTTTGACGGTTCATTGATTGAAAAGGACGGCGTTTAAACCACTTTTTTTACATTTTTTTGTGGTCATGATCTTAAAAAAACTATCCTTATGTGCAACGTAAAGTTTCTAACTTCAGTTTTTTTGTACTTTAAGTGAAATTTGTTTTGAGCATTCCGTAGCTTATCTACAGTCTTTTTTCCGTAGCATGTTTTTTCGTAGACTTTGAATAATGAAAAACCGAAGTGTTGTAGCTGAATACTATCTGCGAAACATATTTGAGTTACATCACAAGATTTCCAAAACTATAAACTTTGTAAAAATCGGTTGAGTAACAAGAGAGATATATTTAGTTAGGGTAAAAATTTTAGGGACGGATGAAGGTTAAAGGTCGTTCTACAACCAATAATTTGCACCATTCTGTAACATTTGATGAACACACAAGCAATTCTGTCGAAATATTATACACTGATTTCAGTAAAAAATCCTATGCTGCTTTTCAAGTTAGCTACAGTTTGATTTTAATCACAGACTTTTGCAGTGCATTTAGTCGCATCTAAATCGTAGAACACAGAGTACGATTTGAAGGAAATCTGTCATCAGTTGTAAATGTAACAGCTGGTGTTCAACCAATGAGGTACACTTTTACCACATTGGTGTTCAACAAGGTTCTCATTTTGGCCCGTTAATGTTTATTTTATTTGTTAACGATGTTAGTTAACTACATTTAGACTTGAATGTCTCAATTCACGCAGAAGGTATGAAGATTTTTCTGTAGATACAAAAACTTTCGGAAATTGAAGTGTTTTTTTATATATGAAGCTCAAAATGTTCAGAGGATCTTATTGTTGAAAATCTAACTCAATCCCGTTTTCAAGAAGGCAATTAATGATGCAGGTATCAATAAAATTAGTTCAAAATACAGTTGCAAGATGTACAGTGTTCTGTACATTATACACACAACGAAATAGAAATTAGTTTCAAAGGGAAGTGTCTTTGATTAAGTCCCACAATGTCGATTTTTGTCCGCATTTTTTACGAGATAACACCTGATTTCGACGGTTTAAGTATTTTTAAGTCATTTGGTATCAAATATAAATTTAAGATTTTCCCGCTTTCCTTTCGTCCCCCCTTAGATTATTTTTTAAAGGGTAGAAAACCAAAATTTTGAGGCACTCCTAAATCAAGTCCGATTGAGCTGAAATTTGGCACAGGCTAGTTTTTTGGGCCAATCTACAATATGTATATGGTCGGTTTTCAAAATTCGTTCAAGAAATTTTTCCCACACATCCATTGCCACCCTAATGTGCATGTGCAAGGTACAAATAAAATGAAATGAAGTAAAAATTTTAACGCAAGAATTCATAAAAAATGCCTGAAATTTCTTTAGAACATCTACTAGGATAAATTAATTCTTAGTTTTAATTACTATGTTTTGTCGCTCATATAAACTTAATGCCTAATATCAACAAATCAAGTTTTCTGCTCATTAGTATTCCATTGACGCTGATCTTCCGAAAGACCTTGTTGCTGTTGTTGGTTTGGAAAGAAAGCTAACTACGCAGAAAAGAATTCATCGAGTGGATAAAGACGAACAAAAACAAAATCCAGACCAGACCAGGAAGAAAATTCTTGGTTGTGAATGTATTTTCTGTGTGGGTACACAGGCTAGGGCCGGAGTGGAAAATTACCTCCGTCCAACTCCAACCGACCCATATTCCCATAAAGAAATGGGCCATTCATTCAGCATCGGCTCGGCACACCAACATAAGGGCATCCGAAAGCCGCCGATTGGAATCGACACAGGCGCTTCACTCTTCTTCGACGATATGATGTTCCTTTCATGCGCACAGACGCACATTGCGCAATGGAAAACATTTTTCTGTTCGTGTGGGGCGGCGTATTTTTGTTATGGGACGACGTGACTTCTGGCCAACACGGAATGGTGGAAATCAGTTTGAATTGTTATGATGATGGCCTGCCACAGCATATGATAGGAAGAAAATTGCATTTGATGTAAACACGTTATGCGTTCAGTTCCTTGTTGTGCCGTTGTGGCGGATATTTTTTCGACCGATTCATGAATTGAAATGAGTTTAAAATTATATCATGACTAAGAAATTCAAAAGTACTAGATAAAAAAAAATGTAGGTAGATAACAGGAATATTCCCTTACCTCGAAACCTTTTTCAGTCTTATCTGCATTTTTGTGTGATAGTCGCGGCTAGCCTTCCGCGGTTGTTCCTCACCCCGAATGGTCATGTAATCCGAATTGTTGACCTCGCTGCTCTTGGAAATGGCCCTGGCCTGTTGGGCGACCGGAAGCCCGGACACCATTTTATCCGAAGACCGGATCAGCTGACGATTGGCGATGGCCTGCAGCGAAGACCCACCAACACGGAATAACGTGGACAACATATTGCGGCCGAATTTTTACGTAACAAAAAATGTAATCAACTTTCACGAATCTCTGATATGTATCCCCGCAATGATAATCGAACACTCAATTCGGCAACACACACTGCACTTTCTTTTCTCAGGTGGCAAAAAGACTAGACAATTCACTCGTGAAACGCTATGCGAGCTAATTTGGGCAAAACTGTTCGCTCATGCTATATTCTCTTGGACTTTCCTCGATAGGACAAAATCGCGACTGGTTTGTCTGCTGGCCAAACCAGTTGATTTGCAGAAGTTCATAGATTCGTTGAACCTGTTTTCGATACGTCAGCGGCGGCTCGGAACAACCCTCAGAGAGATAGAAGAAACTGATCATTGACACTGACACCGTGCACCAGATACCTGAGATTATTTCTTTTTTTTTTCACTGGCAAGGTAGCTTACTTAACTCTTGCTGTGAAAGTTATGTAGAAATTCCCAAAGAAAACAACTCCAATCACTAGACAACACACGACTTGTCAGAAGGGCGAGTTGAAAACAACTGTGTCTGAATCCATCCCGATCCGTCCGGTCGTCAACTCTTTCATTTCAAGACGACCGCACTCGAATCGAAACTCGAACGTCGCGGTGCCTGCAGTTGTGTGAGACGCCCATCGATGTGTGGTGGAAAATTTGGTCAGAGGTTTGTTTTGGTTTTGTTGCCTGTTTAGCACTTGAGGGCACCAATACTCAGATGAAAATGCATTCGATGCATTCATACAAATAAAAACTTTTTATTATAGGGGACGTTGGGGATATTTCCTACAAAAATTCTCCTACGAAATAATCAAAGATCGAAATTTTACTACTTTTTTGATTAATTCATAATAAACAAACCACACTATATAGAACATTGTTAAAAATGAACTGATCCGTATTTATTTTTAAACTGGCTCATTCACCCTTGAAGGTTCAACCCCTGTTTTAGTTACACTGCTTGAGGGTTTACCTCGTGGAATTTCTTGAAGTCTCAAGATGTTTTTTTTCATTCAAAACTTCAGTATTTTTTTTCTAATTATCGAAAAGTAAAGGCAATTTTTTTTAATGATCTTTTAACCTGTCAACAATGCGGAGAAAAAACAGTTAAAAGTAGATTGGTTTGGAATTGTGAATTCTGTATTTCAAGTCGGATTATGAATTTTTTGTTGTATCCATTATAGGTATATGTCACGTTTCGACCAGGCGCGGTCCTATGGGGGGGGGGGTGATCGGGGTGATCACCCCCCCCCAAGCGGCAAAAAACCGTTACAAAATACTCGCAAACGCTGGAATTTCTATGGAAAGTTCGAACATTTCCTAGTGAGTGTTCTTTGGAATTTTCAAAATTTTCCACTCCGTGGGGGTGATTATTAAATAAAAGAATTTATTAATTTCTTAAAATTGGAAAAAATTCGGTCCGCCAAACTAAAACAGCTGTAACAATTTTCACCAAATTACTTTTGTTAAGGCACTTACAGAGTTAAATTCGAAATTGGTGATGGTGAGGTGATGAACAAAACCTGATAAAAATTGAGTTCAGGAATATACCTCCAAGAACAGATTAAAAAAAAGGCTCCAAAAACTTCCCTATGTATTGAGATGAGATAAAACCAGTGATAATAATATCCCGTCATAACTCGCCTATTTTTTCGGGATCATGGACTTTTCATTGAAAAATATTATTAGCTAAAAGAAATGAATCCATTATTGATTTTTTTCATTTTAAATTATACATTATGTTTGAAAATATTGAATGCATGAAGCAAAAATACAATTTTTCACTTTTTTACTAAATCATTCGTTTCAAATTTGTAACTTTATCTTTCGAGTTAGTTCCAATAAATTTTAAAATCTATAAGAGCTTGAAATTTAAGAGAAAACAAATAAAAATAAAGTTCCAAAAGCTTCATACCTAAGAATTTGATTTTGTTTTAGAATTAAATTTATACATATATCAATTTTGAAATTCAGAGAATTTTTTTTCCAATATTAGCAAATGATTAATTTAAATATGAAAATAATTAATTCTATCAAGTTATCAAGTTATTCAGTTATCAAAAATAAAATCCTTAATTAATATTCAAATTCTACCAGTAATCATTATAAAAGGCAAGAAAAGTTAATTTTAGATTATGTTCGCAGTTATAACTTTATGTATTTAAAATACAACAACAATTTATCATCACTGACAAAGTACAATTTGGGAAATGGAAGAGTTCTTGAGTGATCAAACACGAAACTGATCCCTTTTATTTTTTTATTTATTAATTTGTTTATTATTTTATCCATGAAGATTGAATTGATGACATGTGATTAAAATGCTTCTTACAAAATTCTACTATAACTTTCTATATGAAAAGAATTTTCATAATGTTGAAATGTTCTTAGTTATGTTCTTTTAATGTTCATCGATGAGGTCGATAAATGAAATTAACAAACAAAATCACGGTGATTAACTCTTTATAAATTTAAATAGAATATTAAGATGAAAAAATTAGTTTTTAACAATTGAAAATGATTTTTCCTAATAAAAACGTCTTACCAAAATTATGCAAGAGATAGCATTTTGGTGTCTTTGTTTTAATGATTGATTTAGTAGATTTTGATGCGTTGAACTCGAATCTTCAACTAGATTTTGTTTATCACCTCTCGTTTTAGTGATATGGAGTTTATATGAAGTTTAAAAAAAAAACATTTTTGAGTGAAATCAAACATCGATAACTGATGTACTTACAAGTTAACATGAAAAAAATTGATTCTGAACATGTTTATTATACTTTATTCAATTAAGGAAAACTACTTTCATGATGATGAATGATCTAAACCAAATTTACAGTGTTTAATAATTCTGAAAGACAAGAAATAATGTAAGAAAGTTTTAAAAAACAAAGATTTTATTTGATTCAAAATTTTGCTGAAGTCTGAAAAATGATTTGGTTTCTGCTTTGAGAAATATCTTAAATTCTATGTGGTCATTACTTCTTTAAACATTCGTTTAAAGTTTATTATTTTACAAATTTGGGAACAGTGAATAAACAGAAAACTTCAATAAAAAAAATTCACAGAAGTTAAAATTACTTGCGTTTTTGCGGAAAGAAATGTGATGTGAACCGTTATATCGAATCTTAATTAAATGTTTAAAAGTATTGTCAGAAAAGTGCAGAATTTTCTTGAATAATTTTTAACCTATTTGAAAATAATTAAGGGCATCAACATAAATCGGAATTTGCTTTTAAATTATTTTCATCTAAAAAAGTGTTAATCCTGTGGCCATGTGAATTTATAAAAACCCTTTTGAATGTGGAGTTGAAAATTTAGATAAAAAAATAGAGGCTGCAATTGGGTTCTTGAAAAAATATTCCATATTTGCATAAAATTTATAATGATTCAAACAATTTTTTATCTAAGTGATTAATCATCAAAGTAATAGATGAATTTGATTAGATATACTTCTTTAAAAAAAACAATATTTCACAAACATGATGCACACTGCTTCTCTTCTTCCCTTCCAATTTTATTTAAATTAATTAGAGGTTTATATAAAAAAAAAATGAAATTAGAGAAGATTAACAAACTTTCTCTACATACTTAATTTGATACCCTTTTTAACAGCTTATACATCCTTTTATAAAACAATCTGCGAAACTTTAATATTCACTGCGAAAAATTGTTGACAAAAAGATTATTTCCGTCATTCGTATGTTGAGCAGTTTAAAAATTATCAATTTAAGAACTCTTTAAAGAATCTTCCGATATAAATGTAATGTACAAATGAAAAAATACACACATGTGAAAAAAACATTTATTTGAGAATGTGTTAACAATTGCTATGAATTTAAAACTGAATGCTTTATTATTTTTCTAAAGTATATTGCTGAATCGTGATTCGAAAAGCTAATTAATATAAACTCTTGTTTCGATTCTTCAATTTCTAAATATGTATTTTCCTCATCGATAATTCACATTTCAAATTGTGATTGAATTGTATTTCAAATGGATGACATTACAGAGGAATTTTTCAACCAAAACTATAATTGAAATTAAAGAAAAGAAATGTAAATTAACATGGTTGATAATTTACATTATTATCAATGATCCTGATCTGATCTGTTTTTTTTGTAAGAATTCGAGTTTAATTTCTTATCAAATTTGGTGTTATTTTTGATCTATTCTTCTTCTCTGCAAGGATTGTTATGTCCGAAGTTTCAAATTCTTGCTTTATTCCAATTTTTAATTCGCATTCCGTTTCTGATGTTTTGAATAAACTTGCTTGATTTTTTTTTTGTTCCGAATAAGAATCAACATTTCGAATGATTTGTTAATGACTAACCGGAAATAAAATTGATTTGAAATTTTGATTCTGATTTATTGTGATTCAGTATCTTTTTTCCGAATTTGTGTGATGATTATGGGTTTCAATATAGTTTTAGAAATCAATTTGCCTATTTATTGTCCTTTTTTTTGGCATTGTTATAATTTCTAACAAATTTTTAATTCGAAATCCCTCACTCATGGTCATGTCCATCGCACGGGTCTGGTGTGCAGCAAATATTAAAGTCTTTAAAGTCCCCCCTTCTTCCACGCACTCGCACTCTCCAAATGAACGTTTTTTCCCAATATCGTCACGTTATTGACTGATTTTTGAAAAATTTGGAAAATCACCCCCCCCCCCCAAGAGCCAGCTCTAGGACCGCCCCTGGTTTCGACATGATGGGAAAAACCTCTAGACTCTAGGGTATTCAGCTGACAATGGTCATAAGTGAGAGAGCTGCACTGGGGGCATCCATAAATTACGTAACGCTCCTAGGGGGGGGAGAGAGTAAGCTCGAGCGTGACGAATTGTGACATAGGGGAGGGGGGGAGGTATGCTTATCGTTACGTAACGATTTTTTCTTAAAAATTTCAGTTCACTCAATCCCAGCAAATTTGATGTCATGCAATTGTTGCAGAATGATAAACAAACCATAATAGGCTTAAAATTTGTAAGCTTCAACAAGATTGAAACTGGTTTGTAACCTTTCGTCTTTAAAGATTCTGAGGCAGACTCCGACATGTGTATGGAATATCCGTGAAATATCCGTTGGAAATCAAATATTAGGTACATTTACCCCCAAGAACTAAATTCAAACTTATTAGATTATACTTTGCAATTTTTTCTCACCGCCGAATATTACTAAGTGGAGCATATTTGGCATAACAAGTTATGCTCCTTAAACAAAATAAAGGAATCAAGGAAGATCATCAGTTAACAATCACAGAGCGACTTGTAATAAGACAATCAATTATTTATTTTATCAGAGAGTTACTATCAATAAGAAGCGATTTGGACAGATAATAATTCCGTTTTGAGGAACGTTAAATAAATTTATGTTAAAATCGTTTTTTGATCTTCGAAAATTAGTACTTAAAACATAAGAAGTTGGGGTGCCGGGGGGGGGGGGGGTAATTATCAGCGTTACGTAATTTTTATAGGGGGGTACGTCGCAGCGTTACGATTTGTGACATCCGGGGGGGAGGGGGTCAAAAAAGTGCATTTTTTGCGTTACGTAATTCATGGATGACGCCGACTCCAATTGTAAAAACTGTATATATCAAATAAACACATGAGTCCTTCACTTTTGGAGTGACTACAAACCAGACCAGATGTGTTTTACTTATTTCCTTAAAGTCAGAAATCTCCTTATTTTATAAAATGTATTTTTATTCAACATTAAGTTATTTAATTTGGTGGTTAACACATTATTATTCCGATTTATAATACTGATAGTGAAAACTGTTTCTGAATTCTGAAAACGAATATTTAATTCTGTTCCTAAATTGGGATTGTGACATTGAATTCAGAGTTTCAACTTGGATTGTGGATTGTGGATTCTGATTCTAAGTTTCGATTTCGAGAATGGATTCCGTTTCTAAATTTCAATAGTGGTCTGAGATTGTGAATAATGAATCTCATTTTGTAAATGGAGTTCAAATTGAATTTTGATATCAGAGAAGTGATTCTGACTACAACTTCAAACTTCTGAAATGATTCCAAAATCTAGCTAGACAAGAATTTGATTGTAGATCATGGCTTCAGATTATAACTATTGTAATGGACTTGCTATTTTGCAGATGCGGCGCAACCTCTGAAGAAAGCTGTGCTCCGCACCTTCTAAATCACGCCACAAAGGAAAAGGAACTTAATTTTGTATGTCATATATTCGCATCAATTTCATTGGAGAATAGGCCTAACTTACGTGCATGTGTGTCAGATGTCATCTTTCGATAAGGTCAACGAGCCGTTTCGCCGCTACTGTCCTCAGCATCCCCTTCGCCGACTCCCTTGGCGACATGGGGAAACAGGCAAGGTCATTGGAATTCGGGATGGCATGTTCTGGGCATGATGCAGACGACAAATTTCCTCAGTCCTGGAGCCCCTTGTTTCTGCTAACAGGTCCCTTACGAGACTGTACGATATTGTTGGCGATGTTTTATCCTTAGTGTGGGCGGCCTTGATGGCGGCTAACAGGCCTCGCCCAACACTACACGTTACGGTGATATCACTTGCGATGTTTTTCCTTGGTGTGGGCGGCCTGGATGGCGGCTGACAGGCCTCCTTCAACACTACACGTTCTGAGGATATCGCTTGCGACGTTTTTCCTTGGTGTGGGCGGCCTGGATGACGACTGACAGGTCTCGCCCTACACTGCACGTTTCGGGGATGTCGCTTGCGATGCTTTTCCTTGGTGTGAGCGACCTGGATGACGACTGACAGGCCTTGCCCTACACTGCACGTTCCGGGGATGTCGCTTGCGATGATTTTCCTTGGTGTGAGCGACCTGGATGACGACTGACAGGCCTTGTTTACACTGCACGTGCAAACCGCTTCGCTGGCGATTTTTTCTTCCACGGTCGATTTGCCTGACCGAGGGAAGGCAACAAATGTGAGCACGGTGGTCTTCTGCACGTGGATCGGTGCCGTGGTGCGCAGTTCCTGGGAAGAAGAGGCAAGAAACAAAAACCCTTTGGGCACGGCTCGGTTAGAATCCGTTCAACTTTTAAATTCGTTTGGGTCTTACCCTATATTGGGGATATTTTTCCTTTTGATGTGTTTCTGTCACGGCTTGCTGCGTCCCGATCTGAATAATATTCGGTTTCCAAGCCCGGAGGAACAACCTGAGCACAACAAGATTGTCAATCACGTGCTATTATGTATTGTTGTGTGAACTCACCAGCGGCTGTGATCGATGTCGTCTCCTTCAATCTGGCGCGAATACCTCCTGAAGGCTTTCTAGCGGATTTCTCCAGGGGCCACTTGCACTTCCTTTGCCGGCCCGAGAGGCGAGACGACCGCTCTCTTGCACGGGATCCGGCACCACCGCCGACTTCCTTTTTAACACGTCACTTCAGAACTTTTTCTTTTGCTTTTCCTTCTTCTTACACACTAGCGAGAATTGATGATTGACGGTTTGAAGTATGCTTCCGTGCGCATTTCCACTCGAGGGGTTTTTCAAACCTTGCAAAATGTTCCCACACTGAGAGGATTTGGTGTCAGTTATCTGGCCTTTTAGAAATTGAGTGCGTGCTAAATATATGCATGAAACTAAAATTGCTACACTATGTTCCTGAATTTCTATTTTTTTTTGTTCTGAGTTGAACAAAAAAAAAGTTTGTTTTGAAAATGTTCGTTTTAACATCTTTCTGCCATTCGCTACTTTATATCAACAATGAAGTTGGCGGAAAGACATTGAGATACTTATCCGACAACAACTGTCTTCTTGGGCCCGAACTCATGGGCATCGGCTTAGCAGACAAGTGTTCTACCAACTGGGCTATATAAGCTCAGTAAGATTTAACTGTTTAAAAACTCTGTTGTGTTGTGAGCCTACTTGGTTGAATGATTCAACTGAGTCAAAGCAATCGAAAGATTTCTTCTAACTCAACCACGGTAGCGTTAACAAATTTTGACCTATAAAAATCTAAAAAACGATCAAAAATATCAATAATTTGAAGTTGAAAATATAAACATCACTGAGTGTACATATATTATTCTCGGAATTCAGAAGTTCAGGTCTGCTTCTGATTTCTGTATTCTGATTGTGTCAGTATAGGGTAGTGGACTTATTTTGTACCATGGGGACCTATTTTGGACCACCTTGTCTAGCTCTCTTATAAAGCAACTAAAAATGAAAAAAATTAGTGCATTACACTAAGTGCCCGGGCTTCAACAATGCTTGCTAAATTATTCATGATTATTTGTTTTATAAGAGAGCTAGACAAGACAAGGTGGTCCAAAATTGGTCCTCTGGTCCAAAATAAGTCCATTACCCTATGCATTATGTAACTGTTTAACAGAATACCTTTCTATTACGATGCACAGTGGTCCGAAAGGGCAAAAAGTCGAACTTTTTTCCTAGTGCCTTTGTTTTCCAATTTATCTCTTAAGTGTCTTCAGAGCATTTGCTCTTTCGAACATGTTCCATTACTTGAAAGCATAAAAAATTAGTCAAAGTTTGCTATGAAAAAGCTAAAATTCTAACTTTTTTATTTCAATAGATAGAGCTATACTTTACAAAGTTGTAGAATACGTGAAAATAAGAAACTTTGTTGAAAACTTCAAAACTCTTTGGCCCTTATTCTGCGCCGCGCGTGACGTGATGATAGTCGAGTCACCCAAGTCACTCTATTCCAGTAGTCGGTTTAGGTGAGGAACGTCACTTCGAATGAACTTTGAGAGTTCTTACCCTATTCTCGTAGTCACCGTGAGTGAGAATAGTCGCATTCAGGCGACGATTTTGGGTGAGAATTGTCGGTACCTTTTCAGGTGGTGACGAGAAAGAAATTTAATCGAAAATTAATGTAAATCAGAATGTTAGGCTCTAAATAGTTAATTATACTAATAAATGATGGGTTTGGAAACAAAATGAAACAAATTTATTAACAAATATGATTTTTAAATATATTTAAACTTTTCCTTTGCTATCTAAAATATGTAATTTGAATTGCAATACTGAATGGAAAGTATGATCTCCTAATGAAATCCAAAGTTCAGTTTTAATTGAAATTTTATTTGCGAAACATTAAAGCGATGAAATGACGAAAACTTTGAAAATCAAATATTAGTACTTTTAATTTTATTTTCACTTTTTTATGATAATATGCCATGCTAATATTTATTTTGTTTAAAGCAGAGCAGCCGTCAATTTTGCGTTTGTTTCCGCAGGTTCCGGATTCAGGTTTTTCCTCTTGAGGGCACAAAAATGCTCGTTTTTTCTTCTAATTTCCTTGCTGTCACAATATAACCCGTTGGTGGTCTTTCCCGCACCGGAATTCTCACAACTTCAAAAATCAGGACGGAAAATTCTAATCAAAACAGAACAATTTCTACCATTTTGACAGATGTGTTCATTCGGTCGCTCACCAAGAATGAACCTCTGTCACTTTACTCGGATCGACTCCGGGAATAAGGTGAAGGTGACAAATCTCACGGTGACTCCGAGGTGAGGTGACAATCATCACGTCACGCGCGGCGCAGAATAAGGGCCTTTCTCTTTTCAGAGCAGATTTATAGATGTTTTGTTTTAAAAGTTATGTAGAAGTTTCTTAAAGTAGTTTTGTAAACTTAACTATAGTTAGATGAGGATTTACAAAAATAAAAAGTTCTAAAAGTTTGTTAGGGCATTCAAATCACACGTTTTGCACAAGATTTCAACATTCTTCGACTTTTCCTAGCAAACTTATTGCAACTTTAAGTTTTATTTTTTCTCAACTTCACGAGCGTTTATTGCAAAAACGTGCAAGTGGATTTTTAAAAATAATAAATCACGTTGAAGCTTGAACTAAGTGCAACAAATTGGTGTAGGTGTCATTTGTCTCCATGCGCTCATATTTCAACAGAACAAGAATATATTTGATGTGTTTTGCGTGTTTTCATACAAAAATTGATTTCCAGGCTACGCAGATGCTACGCAGAACGAAGGCAGAAGGCGGTTGAAGATTATTTTTGTATGGAAACACGCCAAACACATCAAATATGCTTGTTGTGTTTAAATATTAGCGCGTGGAATTCGAAAAAAACATGCTACAGAAAAAGGCTGTAGGTAGATAGTTTACTCCAAAAAAAATTCTAATGCCTAAGTACGCTGAAGCTAGAAGTTACATGTTGCACTTATGGAAATATTTAAAAAAAAATTAAGATCATGACCACAAAAAATGCAAAAAAGTGGTATAAAAACCTTATTTGATATTCAATCAGTTTTGTTAAGTCAACAAAACTTATGCCGTTTTCGTTTTTCTCCACTGGTGCGGGGCAAAACTTTCTCTGAATAAACAAACAGAATCGTCACCCGGGACGATGCAAATATATGGTTGCTATAGTCAACCTTATGCTTACCCCTAACACTGACAACTTCTACAGGTTGCAACCGCCTACTTGAGGTGCAAACCTCGGGCAATTCTAGTGGACTTCTGAATTAATAAACGAACACAATAACAGCAGTTCGGGCAAAACTCGTGGATAACTAGGTTACCACTGCTAATAAACGAAAACACTATTAGAAAAATTATAAAAATAAAAAAAAAACTTACATTTAAAAGAGTCCTGTAGATTATATAAGACGTCATCATCATTTGAAGTTGAATAATCGTCATTTGACCATCTCCGGTACGTTTAGTGTTAATATAGGTAGATTGATATGCTGTCTTGAAACTGATAGATAGTATCTAATATCCATATTATCAACAAATCAATGACGATGGCCTCAGCTTGCAATCGACTCGGAATGTTCCACAATTTATATTTGCAGCAACGATCAACATATAGAAACTTCGACTTATCCGAAAGCTGTGACACACAAAACGGTTGTTTACAGCTTGGAAATAGATGTATCTTCATTGTTGGTTCAGATAATTTGCAAATTTTCAAAATCTCAAAAATATTGACTGCCAGTGACGCAAAACAGACCATCTCCAGCTAAAGGTTTATTTCGAGTATCAATGCCTGTTTGTATTTTATCGCAAACATTCGACGAAGTACGATATTTATTTGGTTTTTATCAACTCAGCTTACCAGTCGCCAAAAAAGACGGTTAAAGTTTCAATTCAAAACTAATTTGACATATCAATAAGGTGATTGGCTCCAAAATTATCTTTTAATTGTTCTTATTCGAATGCATTCGATTATATTCCATTTTTAAAATACCGAGAAATAAAATTTCAGCTTCAGACACAACATTTTGAATTAATCCGGAGGATTTAAGATTTAGGCTCAAAATCCAAATTCGGTGTGCAGAATTTAGATCCAGAATTCAGTTTAGGAATTAGGTTTAAATCAGAATCAAAGTTCAGAACCAACTTTCAGAGCTAGGTTTCAGATTATGAATTAGGATCAGCTTTCAGAAGCGAATTTACATTTTAGCTTCAGAATTTTGAATTCAAATTAAGATTTCGAACTTAGAACTTGGAGCTCAGATTCATAATTTAGATTAACTAAATTTCAAATTCATATTCCTGATTCATTTTTGAGGTATCAAACTGCAGATTTAGATTTGGTTTAATATTCAAATTTCGGATTCAAATTTTAGATTAAGATTTAGGTTACTGATTTTTTTTTATTAAATTACTTTATTTGAAACGGCTCATACCTTTGAGTTTTAAGGAGCCAAACTCGTTTTGTGTTTATAACAATTGATTACTTAGGTCTAGCACTTTTTGTTTCAAGAGGAGAAAAAGATAGAAAGGGAAATAGGAAATTGAAAAGAATTATAGACGGAGATCGATAGCTTTTAGAAAAAGATAAATTTCGAACATGTAGTCCAAATCTAGCACAGCTAACACATCCCTCACTGGAACATAGGGTGGTTTTCCTCGGGCCCGAAGGGAGTCTATCAAATTCGTTCTAGCGACAAGATGGACCTCGCACGACCATACAATATGCTCGATGTCGTGGTAACCTTGGCCACAGCCACACAAATTGCTGCCAGCAATATTTAAACGATAGAGTACCGCATCCATGGAATAATGATTGGACATGAGACGGGAGAATATACGAATAAAATCCCGACTCAGGTCCAACCTATTAAACCAGGGTTTGAGGCTTACCTTTGGAATAATCGAGTGGAGCCACCGACCCATATCATCCTCTTTCCATTTGCGCTGCCAGTTGACATTCACCAGTTGATTTCACGGTGATACGTGTCGCCTTCTGTCGCCCCCACTTTTGCCAGAGAGTCTGCCCTCTCATTACCCATTATCGAGCTATGTGAGGGGACCCAAACAAAGGTGATGGCAAAGCAACGTTTTGATAAAGCACTCAGAATATCTCGTATCTTCCCGAGGAAATACGGCGAGTGCTTTCCCGATCTTATTGAACGGATTGCTTCAACAGAACTAAGACTGTCCGTTACAATATAGTAGTGTTCTGTTGGCCGTGATGCGACGCTTTCCAACGCCCAAAAAATGGCTGCTAACTCTGCAATGTATACAGAACATGGTGACTGGAGATTATATGAGGCGCTAGCTATTTCGTTGAAAACTCCAAATCCCGTTGATTCCTCTATTAGAGACCCATCGGTAAAGTACATTTTATCAGCATCGACGTGTCTATATTTAGCATCGAAAATTCTTGGAATCAAAAGTGGACGATGCGATTCCGGGATTCCACGAATTTCTTGCTGCATAGACAAATCAAACTGGACAGAAGAGGTGTCGTAGTCAGGGATGAAAACACGAGTTGGAGAGTACGAAGAAGGATTAAACTGCATGGACATAAAGACGTGATATATAGACATAAATCTTATTTGAAGATTTTGCTCAAGTAGCCTTTCAAAATTTACGATCACCAATGGGTTCATGACCTCACACCTGATGAGGAACCGGAGTGATAATAAATTAAATCGATCTTTTAGTGGGAGTATGCCTGCTAAAACTTCAAGACTCATGTTATGCGTTGAGGGCATAAAGGTTACTGATTCAAATGTCAAATTCCAATTTCAGAGCTTCAGGTTTCAATATAATTCAAAAGATAACTACTCAAAATTCAGCATTAATAGTAAAAATCGTTAAAAACTATCAAATCAAGCATCGAGTTTGGCCACCTTTGGTACATGCGAGCATCGCAACGCCTATTAAGTTAGGTTTTTGACCTTTATTTAATAGGCGTCTCGACGCTCACATGCTCTCGTGAATAACAAAGGTGGTCAAACTCGATGCTTTATTTGATAATTTTGAACTGTTATTAGTATTAATAATAAGTTTTAGTTGTTTTTGTTCTGAAGTTTGATGAATTCATTTCTTCTCTTTCAGATTAAATTTTATGGCAGATTCATTTCTTTCGATGATTTTAGAAATATTCTGGGGTCCAAAGAAAAGTTTTGATAGCTATCTCGGATTTTCCGGAACAATATTAAATCTTACATAATAATAGACATCTAACTTTGGTTTAACTTCGCTGTATTTCATTTTTCAACAAACCGAATTTTTTAACTCACATTTTAGGCCATTATAATGGGGTAATTCCGCCAAACTGTTTTTTTTTTTAATTTTGTATAAGGCTCATTGAATTGTTCCTTGTAAAATATAGAAAATTGTCAGTCTTAATTTTTTGTCATGCTATTACTTGCTGCTTGAGCTTTCATAGAATCTTTGAACTAAAATACGCATTCCTGGTAGCACACGCGTAAGTTATATTGAATTTTCTCATTATATATTTGCAGCCAAGATGCTTGGCTGTTTTTGATTCATTGATCGAAAAACTTATTGAGATCATTGACCGACAAACTTTAGAAAAAGTGAGGTTGTTAAATTCATGAAACGTTTTTATTTTTTTATTTACCCTCCCTACTTATGATAAACTTACGTTATCTTTATCCAGATACGTTCAAAACATCATTTCAAACTTATTTTCATCAGTAAACAACCTGTAACGTGAACAATATAACGCTGATAGAGGGGCTTATTCTGCGACTCGAGTGACGTGACTTACGTAATTTCATATGGTTTTGCTGGCTTAAATAGCTTCTCTAGCATCTAAATTTTTGTTTGGATGAGGAAATTTCTTTTCTGGAGTCAGGGCAAAGAAGTGAAATTTCGTGAGTCAAGTCACTCGAGTCGCAGAATAAGAGTGAATAAAATAATCAACTGACAAAAGAATAGCTAAATATGGGACAGCTTTGCGGGTACATTTAGTAGTATAGTAATCCGGTTTCTGAGCTTGTAATATAGCTCAGTTGGCAAGTTGATTGCTTCCTGAGCCGATGTCCGTGAGTTCGAGCCTAAGAGTAAACATCGAACACAGTTGTACCGGATAAGTTTTTCAATAACTGTCAGCCAACTGCAACGTTGATAAAAGTAATCCGGTTCTATATGACCTTAACCGTCTATTTGTTTTTTTTGCTGGGTGACTCTGGAGACCCCTTTTCAAACATCTAAGCAAGAAATAGTGCAGAGCTTTTCAGTTCAGGAAAAGTCAGAAAATTTCATGTATCCTGCTTAAATCGTTCGTGAGATAGCGCATCGAGAAGGTACAGTTCGGGTCCTATAAGAGACCCCAGCCGCAAAGGAAGGTTAATATTTCTTTCTTTTTATAAAACGAAATAAAAGACAACTTGCAATGACACCTTTTGCTTCAAATTAATCATTGGGTTTTCATATAAGGGTCGCTTTTGAAGAAGCCAGCAGATTCGAGAAATGGGAAATGGTTTTATGCACCTCTCTGATATTTCCTTCAATACCAGTTTTCATCCATCAAAAGCGCTTACTTACACATTGCAAATCACATTTTATTTAGGATTATTATACATATTATAAGATAAACGACATGATGTAGAACTTAAACTGGATCCTTGATAGGTATAATTTACAATTTTCAAAATTAGAATGGTTGAATTAGCAGCATGAGTTCTTCTTTTAAAAAATCGTTCAGCCCTTGGGACTCGTTTTCATATTTAAAGTTGAAAACCATAGTTGGTACCAGGCGCAGGTCGTACAGCGATTTGTCGAGTTCCGCGTCCGAAAAGCGCTGCTCTGTAGTAGGTATGAGGGTATATTCCGCTGATTCGTGCATCAGGCATGATTGGACAAATTCGAACACATGACTAAGTTTTTCATAAACATTGAATGTTCCCTGAAGGTAGACGCCATTTGGGAACCGGATACGGATAAGACTAAATTTGTAGCGATTTATCACTCGTAGTTCTTCTTTTTCACGCATAGCTTTGGTTTTAAGGATTTGCGCCTGCTCTAGGGCTTCCGTTCTCAGCTGTTGTTCACGTTTAATCTCTTCAGGTGAAATGCGGAAGAAATCAGCTGGAAGGTTGTTCTTTCGCATTTGTGATGGTAACAGGACCTGAATGTTACGATCAAGCTCCAAATGCATTGGCTCGGAGCATTTGAGCGCCTCGATCAGGCTTTCTAGTGTTGTCTCCGGCTCAAGATTATCTTCCGACCAAATCAGATATGGCTCATCATCAATAGTAATTTCTGCAAATCCGGCACCATGAAGGAATTCCAACGCGCCTTCACAGACAATTATTTTATCGCAAACTAGTCTGTTGTTTTTGCGAAGCTTTTTATATTTTTCTTCATTGGGATTTTGAGAAATATTTTCCAAGACTTTAATCAATGTTTCCACACATATATCCACCTTTTCTTTAGGATTACAGTTGAAAATGATCAAACAGGCGGAAAGAGCTTTTTCGTGCTGGAGCTGCTCATACAAAAATTCTTTAATTTTTACTTTCCATTCTTTCCTAGGCAAAACTTCTTCACTTATAAGAGGACATCTGAAAAAGACTCCTTGCACAGCCAGATTACGATTTTCTTCCGTTTGGCTAGCCGAAGGTTCGCTGGAACCTGTGCTTTCTTCTTCCTTAGCCTTTTTTTCGGCCTCCAATTCGCGTCGAACCTGAGCTTTGATAGCTGCCAATGATGTATTGAATTCTTTTTTATCTTTGCCCTGAATACGCGCTAGGGCTGCATCTGCCGCTGCTCGGGCTTCCGATGAAAGTTCGTTACGTTTTGGTGGAACATAAACATCACGGTCCTTCGAAGATTTTTGCGATGAACTAGGTGCCGGGGTTTCAGAATTAAGCCTACGACCTGGGCCAGCTGTACCAAATTTATTTTTTTGCTTTGCCATAAACTTTTTAAGTATTTTAGACATTTTTGATGGGATTTATATTCTTGGGCTGTGTTCCTTGGGAAGTTTAAGCCGTGCTACTGACAATTTCAGTTCTTCGATTTCTTTGGCAGTACCTGAAAATCCGCGAAGAGTAAAATTTTAAACGTTAAGATGGTGATTCATTAATCAATCGCAAGTACCCAAAGCACAAAGAAAACCTAAACAAAAACAACAACCAAAAATCAATACTCACTTGGCCGGATAAAACGGTCTGTGATAATGCTGCCGTACTTTCTCCAGTAAAATCCAACCAGCAGTAAGTTGGCCACCAGAATAATCAGAAAAGTTTTAAAAATATGCAATTGAAAATCCGTGAATTCCAATGGTCGGCCCAAAGATTCGAACCACAGCTGGGTTGTATTCTTTATTGTGCACCAAATGTGAGAAAATACGCTTAGGTCTATGCCCTCTGGGAAGGCGTAGGAATGTTCGTCTGCTGCTGGAGGAGCTTGAAGTGGAGAATCCAACGTCTCTGAGCCGTCTTCCTCCGGGATCGGAGAAGCTAGCTGGAGTTTCTTCAAATATTCGGCCAACAAGGACGATACATTTAGTAACGCAAAAACATTGAAGCTCATCGAAATAGTGAAGCCTGTTGCTAGAAACCTTAAAAATTAACCACAATCCGTGATGACGAAACTTTTACGGAAAAAGAAAAAAATCATGCACGAAATTTTTGCTGATGTTTATGCACTCTGTTTCAAATGTACCACAAAAGAATGAAAATTTGCTGCATGCTCGAGTTTTTCGCTACACTGAAATAGATTATAACGCGCTGGTAAAGTAATTTGCAGCACTGGTTATTGGAATGCTCGTCTTTGCGTATAACTATTAGATCCATACATCAAAATCTTATGCATAATAATTTCATAGTTATAATTTCTATTCAACTCAAAAGAAACGGAAATATGGAAATCAAACACAAAAAGTTATCTTTCTAGCGAAAGCCGATTTAGAACCGGTTTGAGTCGTAACTGTTGATTTTTTAACATTTAAGTTAATACCAATACCTACGATCTGAATAACCCATTTTAGAATACTGAAAAAAAAAAACCCAAAACCTGAATTTCTGTGTAGAAAGTGTACGATGAGTAAATCGCCGTATTTTTATCACTGGGCCATGTACTGTCACATGATCAAAAATTTGACGTCGTCTCTTTTGTTACGTTCATTCGTCAGAGCCATTAAGTGGAAAACTCGGGGCAGGAAGGTAGAAGTCTTGTGATCGAATTTTTGGCGACTTCAGCTTCAGCGGAAATCCAAGACCCTTCACCACGATGCCGATCTGTGGACCGAAACTGTCACTGTGTGGCTTGATCATTTCAGTCTGGGGTATCATCCAGCTGGTAAGTTCCAAAATAAAAATTGTGTGTAGGGGTCTCCATTGAAAAAATGGAGATGCCCTTGGTTCAATCTCAAATATACTAAAAAGAATATTTTTTTTCTGTTTTAAGCTGCTGATGGGAGTTTTCTACTACATCCATAGTGTGGCCCTGATTGAGGATCTTCCGTTGCAGGAACACTACCCAACTCCGAAGGAATTCTACGCTGCTGCTGATCTTGCTTACAGTCAGGTGACTAAACTCGTACCAACACAATGGCATTTGATGCTGACTTCATGTATGATGTACTCAATATACTGATAAATAATTTCTCTCGATTTCAGAACGCCTACAACTGCTGGATTGCAGCTTGCCTCTACGTTCTGACTCTGGTCATTTCCGGCCAGCAATTCTATGCCAACAGCCGCTCGACTGTGGCCTAAGCTAATGTACTAAAACAACATCGTCCCTTGTACATTATGTTCAAATTTAACAGTCTCGTTTTAAGTTTAGCCGTGATGAACTTACATTGTTTCAATCGTAAATATTAATTTTGAACACATTGATCAATCATTGTCCCGCGCAGAAGTATTCCAAACTTTTCAAATCATTGCCATTCCTTGATACGTGAAAACTGTTTAGAAAAAGAAACCATTCAAATTGTGCTTAACAGTTTTCCTAACATCTGTTGTATATGTAATCCAATGCAAAATGTAGATGAAATAAAATAAATATGAAACCTGAACTTATTTTCTTAATGTTAATTTGAAGATTAAAATTTTATATAAAAGATCACAAAAATCAATACACTAAGGTTTTTTTTTACGCGGATTAATTTTGCTCAGTTTTTCTAACATGGCTTCTTTTTAAGCGGTTTTTTGCCATGCATGGATACGCATACGATTCTTCTACGGCTCTCGCAAACCAACACGTTTTTTGAGCGAAAATATTCCAAGTCCTAATACGTTAAAGACGGAATTTATACCGCGTAAAAAAAACCTTAGTGTTTAGCGAAATCAGGAACTGGGCGAAAGGATTCTTTTGAGTGCCCTGAAGGATTCAAAGAAAAATTGAAAAAATATACGTTTATATTTAGCTATCCGATGATAACGTCGGAGGAACTTGGAACCGAAAGCCGTAAAGCTTTGAAATATTTATTTAATGTTTAATGTTTATTGTCAGAAGTACATGAGCCTGTCAGTTATAAACTGTAGTTCAGGTTAAGGATATGATATACATTTTGTATATTTAGAAAGGTAAGTTTAAGGAAATTCGGATATTTAGACATTTGCTGTTTTTTTTTTTTTTTTTTTTTTTTTTTTTTTTTTTTTTTTTTTTTTTTTTTTTTTGGGGATGAATAAACCAATGGGTTTAAAATCCCAAAAAAAAAAAAAAAAAAAAATTGCTGTTTTTTTGGATATGGTGAAATTTAGAAAAATTGGCCGTGAGAATTTTGTAGACACTTTTTATTTTTTTGAAAATTTAAAGACTTGAAATTTGAAATTAAATTAATGTGTCCGAATTGAATCATAGAATTAAAAATTTATTACCTAAATATATTGGGTTTATTCGCACTACTAGTTTCCGCTTGTGAGGCGAACCACGCATGGCCTACTATTGTGTGGTGGTAGCTACAATTCAATCTGTACACAGTTAATTTTTGCATCGATTTCCAGCAAAAAAAATTGCTGGAAATGTTCAGCAATCCAATTTTTTGCTGGAAACCAGCAATCGGTTTTCTGATTGCTGGATTTTTCAGCATTCGGTTGTGTTCTTGTCATTTTTGCTGAAAACCCAGCAATCGGATTTCAAATTGCTGGACTTTCCAGCAACTGATCTAGTTTGCTGGAAAATCAGCAATCGAGTTGTCAAATTGGAGTCGGTTTGTTTTCGTACGCGGAAAAAGGTGAGAATTTATTTCACGAACTTCGAATAGATTAATCAATCATTCTTATTTTCCTCTATATTAAAGCAACCATGGTCTGCAGACATCAAGTCAAGGGTGAGTTTTCATTGGATAGGTAGATATTTTATGAAAGATACTAATCAAAACTTTATTTCAGGTAGTCAACACTTTGGCACAAAGCTTCCACCCCAGAGCAGAACCGGTACTGGTATATTAAAAAAAAAATGTATAATTTTGGTAATAAATACCACATAATTGAAAAAAATGGAATAACTCTTATTTATTGGTCATTATAGGTACAGCCAGTATTCAATACTTAATTTCGAATTGAAACATAAATTTGATACCAAATACAGCCGAATGTTTTGAAAAAAATTGCTGGTTTCCAGCTATCTGGATTGCTGATTTCCAGCAATTTGAATTGCTGGAATACAGCACTAATGTTTGCTGGTTTTTCCAGCAATTCAAATTGCTGGAAATTTTGCTGGAAAGTCAGCGGGACAAAAACCAGCAAAATTTTGCTGGTTTCCAGCAATAAAAAATTTGCTGTGTATATCCACCACTGCAAATTAGTAGGCCTGTATGTGTATGTGAAATGTGATTAAAAGTTTTTCAAATTAAAAATTATCCTTCCGCTCTTTTTCAACATCATTCATCTTATTCTTATCATCTATAATTCCGTCTTTAATTTTTCAATTCTTAAATATTCTTTTTAAAAGAATATAGAATATCACCGATATAGTCAATAAAATAATTTCTTAAAATAAATTTACGGTGATTAACTCTTCATTTCAAAAATTATAATAATATTTATATGAGTTATTATTCAACCGAAATAGTATAAAAGTAGAATAAAAAAACTGAACTTTGCATCGAACACGAGAAGTTAATGAATGACAAATTACTAAATTTTGCTCTTATTTTGCACATAAACCTGAGAGAACTACTATTACTATTACTATTTGTAGAGTTTTCTCATGGCAAATGAAGAGTTATGAAAAGTATGCTATCAATTTTATTCAATGCGATAGAGACGATCATAGATCCTGTATAAGGAATTTTGTCAAAACGATCGCGAGTCAGGTTTTTTAAAACTATTCGATCATACACAATCTCTTTTTTATTTTTTTATTTTTGGATCAACTCATAAACTTTGTATGTTATTTGGTCAATGTGGATTTGGTGGCCCACAATTCCCTACAATTTTTCACAATTTCGGCACAATTTTCCCGTTTGTTTGGATAACGTGCCGCTTTTAAGCCTAACCCTTTTCTGATACCTGAAGGAAAAAAGGGCCCATGATTCCCCACTCTCGCTATTTATTTCAGTATGGATATTTTGAATAGAAAACTTGGATAACTTGAAATGGTGATTTATTAAAGGTTTTTAGATATTTTTAAATTTTAGAATTTATGGTAGTTGTCTATGAGAATTTATGAGAGTCTAATAAAAAAAGGCAATAAAATATTTAAAAAAAATAAAATTCAGAAGCTTTGTGTATTTTGAAATTTTGTTTTCTTAAAAATTTCTGCGCTGGTTATTTCAGTTTTTTTTTTTCAATTTTGTCAACATGATAATACGAAAGTAAAAATATGATGAGAAATTACTTTTGCTAGTTTTGGAATCCGTAAAGCTTTAAAATTGAATTATTTTTAAAATGTTGTTTTATTTTAATCATGTATTTTTTTTTTAATTTAGAGAATTACACATGCACATTAGACTGCCCCAAATGACCCGACTTTTGAAAACGTTATACGCTGCAGGCTAAAATTGGTCCTGGGCCTAGTACAAGATCTCATGCCAAATTTGGGCCAGATCGGACCACGGGAAGGGGTCGCTCAACGAGCCTGAAGTTTGTTTGGGATTTTAAGACATTTTGTTCGAGAGGAACATGAAAAACCAGTTTTTCGTCAATAACTTTTGTCTCCTTCGGCCCTCTTTTAAAAACGGGTTTTCTCAAAGCCTAAATTATGACAAATATTTCATCTGAAGGTTGCATTTCAATTAAAGTTAAGATAAAAAAGTTATTAAGCTTCAAAAAGTGGTTAACTTTTTTAAGGGTGATATTCATCACTTTTTTAATGATGCGAATAAAGTCCGACCAGAACATCCAATGTGAAATGCATGCCGTTTCGTCAAATAATGACCGATGTTAACCATTGTTGTTGCGCTCGATTGCACTTTTTAATGTTTTTCTGATATTTGAATTTGGATGATATTCACTTGATAGTTCGGAAAGAAGTAAGGGCGGAAAAATGCTTGACAATTAAAATAAATTGCATAACCACAGGGGCTTAGGAACATGACTGGACGATTTGTGATGCCAATTAAAAGATATATTTAAATTAAAAGATGTTTAGAGTGTTTTTTATTACAAAAAATAATGAGATTGACACGTGAAGTTATTCAAAATCTTTTTTTTATTCATAGAGTAATTAACAAAGTTCCAATTATACACAACATCGTAGCAATTGCTTCTTTTCGAAGCATGCACGGTAACAGAGTTTCAAATAAATTTCTTTGAAACGTAATGCGTACATTAAAAATAAAGGAATTTCAAACTTAAACACAATTCACTCTAAACCGAATAAAATACTTTGTTGAAATCAATTAACAATATTAACCTTCATTCTGTATCAAAAGAAAGCTACAGCTAATATACTAAAAACGTGAGAAAAATATAAAAGGACCTTTTTTCGAAAAATAATCATTTCCTTGGCATCATAAAGCGTTGGTCCATGTGTTTTTCGATCTAAATAAAATGTTGGCGGTTGGTTCTGAGAATAACAACAATTCTGAATAGATTTTTTCAGAAAAAAAAGATTCTGAGTTAGGTAGAAAAGATGAAACATAAACCCCGCCCAAAGGCGGATAGAGTAACGGACTTATTTTGGACCGGGTACATATTTTGCACCACCTTGTAGTTTTTTGCCAATATTTCTCTCATAAATCATGTTATTCATAAAATTTTTGAACAAATATAGGGGAGATGGGGGCATAATGGCCACCTTAAGGAAAACGGTTATTTAACCATAGAAAATAGCTATAATATGGAGGTTACATTATTGTTTCGTGTTCAGACACTTGAAAAGCCTATTCCCTAACGGGCTGAAACGTGAAAAACTAGATGAAAACGTTAAAAAATGCATTTTAAAAAATTTTGCCAAAAGCTGAAAACCAGCCACTGTGGAGGCATAATGAGAACCCCCCTGAGGCAGTATGAGCACCATTAATCAGAGCAAGATGTGCGTTTTTGCCGGGGAATCTAGCAGCGAATTCAATTCGATGAAGTCAGGTGAGTCGTAGATTCATCAAACAAAGCAATAACAAAATAATCTAGATCTGTTTGTAGAATACAAACAATTCACGCACGCTCATACATTAAGTGCTTTGTTCGGAGGATGATGCTACTAGCCGTATAATGTAACAATAAAAAAATCGATCATGAATTGTGAATGGAAAAAAATCACCTCGAACAGAAATCTAACTCTAGTCTTTTGATTACCTCTCCGACACCTTACCAATAGGCTAAATTGTCGGATGAAAACTAGTCAATTTTAATTCGCTGCTAGATTCTACGGCAGAAAATGCTCATTATGCCTCGATAATATGGTGCTCTATATGCCCCTAGTCAACAAATTTAAGTAAAAACGTGTTTTAAAATTGATAAAAGTGAAAAATCAAAAAAATTTTGATGGTAAAAATTGAGAAACAATGTGTACATCATGTTGCAGTGCGTACATTATAGATCAAGGTTATTTTAAGATCATAAGAGCTTATTTCGTGGTGCTCAAAAATTATAATATTTTCGTAACTTGAGAACCAAGCTAGTTTTTTGTAAATATTTCTGTAAAGATGATAAGGAGATTCCTTTTTTTGTGAAAAATTAATACTATAGGAAGTACGAAACAAATCCTCATGAAAATTTATTTAAGAAAATACGCACTTTCGTAGAAAAGCGTAGTTCTCATTATGCCTCGGGTGCTCGTTATGCCCTCATCTCCCCTAGTTAAAGATACTTCTTATGATTCTAATCACATCTAAAATTTTATTTAAGTAGGGGAGATGAGGGCATAACGAGCACCCGAGGCATAATGAGAACTACGCTTTTCTACGAAAGTGCGTATTTTCTTAAATAAATTTTCATGAGGATTTGTTTCGTACTTCCTATAGTATTAATTTTTCACAAAAAAAGGAATCTCCTTATCATCTTTACAGAAATATTTACAAAAAACTAGCTTGGTTCTCAAGTTACGAAAATATTATAATTTTTGAGCACCACGAAATAAGCTCTTATGATCTTAAAATAA
This sequence comes from Uranotaenia lowii, assembly GCF_029784155.1. Classification (NCBI taxonomy): domain Eukaryota; kingdom Metazoa; phylum Arthropoda; class Insecta; order Diptera; family Culicidae; genus Uranotaenia; species Uranotaenia lowii. The sequence continues at coordinate 176,993,223 of NC_073693.1, forward strand.
CCTTGATCTATAATGTACGCACTGCAACATGATGTACACATTGTTTCTCAATTTTTACCATCAAAATTTTTTTGATTTTTCACTTTTATCAATTTTAAAACACGTTTTTACTTAAATTTGTTGACTAGGGGCATATAGAGCACCATATTATCGAGGCATAATGAGCATTTTCTGCCGTAGAATCTAGCAGCGAATTAAAATTGACTAGTTTTCATCCGACAATTTAGCCTATTGGTAAGGTGTCGGAGAGGTAATCAAAAGACTAGAGTTAGATTTCTGTTCGAGGTGATTTTTTTCCATTCACAATTCATGATCGATTTTTTTATTGTTACATTATACGGCTAATAGCATCATCCTCCGAACAAAGCACTTAATGTATGAGCGTGCGTGAATTGTTTGTATTCTACAAACAGATCTAGATTATTTTGTTATTGCTTTGTTTGATGAATCTACGACTCACCTGACTTCATCGAATTGAATTCGCTGCTAGATTCCCCGGCAAAAACGCACATCTTGCTCTGATTAATGGTGCTCATACTGCCTCAGGGGGGTTCTCATTATGCCTCCACAGTGGCTGGTTTTCAGCTTTTGGCAAAATTTTTTAAAATGCATTTTTTAACGTTTTCATCTAGTTTTTCACGTTTCAGCCCGTTAGGGAATAGGCTTTTCAAGTGTCTGAACACGAAACAATAATGTAACCTCCATATTATAGCTATTTTCTATGGTTAAATAACCGTTTTCCTTAAGGTGGCCATTATGCCCCCATCTCCCCTAAGCTGTTAACGGAGAGAAAATTGGAAATAAAGTTTTGATTTTCCACAGTTGGACCGAATCAGGGCCATTTCAGGAGGACGCGCCATTATTGGAGTCAACTTTCAAGAGGTTTGCTGCATAGCTGTGATGAACTTTACAAATACAAACATGTTCACAGCTATGATAAAACACGTGAAAACTATTTTGCAAGCTCGAAAAAGCAAAATAACTGGTTTTGATAGCAATTTGACCCATGTCGAAAATAGGTCCTACTTTATTCCTTAGGGACTTATTTTGGACCACTCAAGATAACCTGGCTATTAAATTGGCTGTTAAATGTTCATGAACGTAATAAGACGTTGTACGACAATAAGAAAGAATTGTTCACACCATTTCAATCACTCATTTAAATTTGGAATTTAAGCATGATTTTATTTAATCAACTCGCCAAAGCCCAAACTCGCCATTAGACGAGGTTCACTTTAATCGGCATAAAACCAAGCCAATTATAGTTTTAACTTACTATTTGTGCACTATGCTTTGAATTACGTTAACCTAACAATTTACATCAATGTATCCAATTATAGCTACATATGTTTCAAAACTTGTGAAAAGGTAGTTGAAATGTGTAAATTTTACAAGCAATCAAGTACTAAAAATCTAGTTTTTCAGCCCCTGTGGTTATGCAATTTAAAAAAAAACTGTTGGAAAATTACTCCAACGATAATTATCCTACAACAAAGTTAGTATCAAATCTAAAACTGAATATTTGTAAAAAAAATCTGGCTTTTAGATGGCTAAAAATCTATCTACAGAACTGAACCCAAACCAAATCCATTAAGGTTTAGGAAGTCAAAATGCATCAATTGATGTCGCGAAATTTTTGATTTCAGACTTTCTCAACTTATCATTGGGTCGCCTGAAGGAGATTTGCGTTCAGAAAATTGAGCCTAAAGATAAGCCAACTGGCCAGTATTGAACACTGCTGTCAGAATTTTCATAACATTTGGAACACACTATATAACAGGAATTTTAATGTTTTTACTTTATTCTTATCGAACAAACAAAACTTGATTAGTCTATAACAATGAGAAAATTCAAAATTATATGAACAATTCGCATAATTGCGCATCAATTGCTGTCGAAATGTGGCAAAATTTAGAAAAAAAAAACTTATTTAGTTTAAGGGTGGTCCAAAATAGGTCCAAAGGGTGGTCCAAAATAGAAACCTGGTGGTCCAAAATGCTGACCAGAGTAATGATTGAAGAAACGTGTTTTTAGGCTTAAACCTTGTTAAATTGCAACAAACGACGATATTTTTCGATAGAAAAAGCCTTGATCTTCGTAATGAACGGATAAAGCAATCGAAAATTGTATCATATGCTTTTTTATTCCAGAAAATAGCATAGCCACTTCCCAAAGCGGTCCAAAATTGGTCCGTTACCCTATATGTGCAATAGACTGTCCCAAATTTGTGTGGAAAATTTAAAACCTGTGCAATATTATGCGCTTTAGGTTAAAATTGATTCTAGTCCTAGTACAAGATCTCATGCCAAATTTGGGACAGTTCGAATTACGGCAAGGGGTCGCTCAACGAGACTGAAGTTTGTATGGCATTTTGAGACATTTTGCACGGAAGAAACATGAAAAACCAGTTTTTCATCAATAACTTTGGGCTTAATTGGCCGATTTCTTTAAAAAACATTTTTTCTTAAAGGATGGTATTTATCACTGTTGATGAGTTGGGCCGGTCGAACATATTGACGCCTCATTAACAGTAATGAATACCACCGTAGAAAGTTAGCCTATTTTTGAAGCCTCATAACTTTTTTTTCTAAACTCTTATCGAAATGCAGTCTTCGGATGAAATATATTTCATAATTTAGGCTTTTAGAAACATTGTTTTTGGAAGAAATCGACCGACGGGAACCAAAGTTATTGATAAAAAACTGTTTTTTTTATTGACATCACAAATCGTCCAGTCTTGTTCCTAAGCCCCTGTGGTTATGCAATTTATTTTAATTGTCAAGCATTTTTCCGCCCTTACTTCTTTCCGAACTATCAAATGAATATCATCCAAACTCAAATATTAGAAAAACATTAAAAAGTGCAATCGAGCACAACAACAATGGTTAAAATCGGTCATTATTTGACGAAACGGCATGCATTTCACATTGGATGTTCTGGTCGGACTTTATTCGCCTCATTAAAAAAGTGATGAATATCACCCTTAAAAAAGTTAACCAATTTTTGAAGCTTATTACCTTTTTTATCTTAACTTTAATTGAAATGCAACCTTCAGATGAAATATTTGTCATAATTTAGGCTTTGAGAAAACCCGTTTTTGAAAGAAATCGGTCGAGGGAGACAAAAGTTATTGACGAAAAACTGGTTTTTCATGTTCCTCTCGAACAAAATGTCTCAAAATCCCATACAAACTTCAAGCTCGTTGAGCGACCCCTTCCCGTGGTTCGATCTGGCCCAAATTTGGCATGAGATCTTGTACTAGGCCCAGGACCAATTTTAGCCTGTAGCGTATAACATTTTACAGGTTTTAAATTTCTCATACAAATTTGGGGCAGTCTAATGCACATGCATGGGACTTTAGTGTGACTTTAAGTTATTTGGGAAGATAAAAGTTCTGAGACATCACGAAATTTTAAAATTAAAACCGAAATGTAGAAATTGCTGCGCTGTTGAAAGCAAAATTTTATTGATTTATAATATTTTTACAAATTTGAAATCTTTTGAAAATGTGATAAATGATGAATGTTGGTATGTTTTATTTGTTGTAATATTTGAAATTTATGTATCGTAAAATGTCAAAATTGTCAACTGGAACATCATGCAATACTTCTCAACTTCAATGGCTTCTAAAAACTAAATGTCCACGGATAATCATACCGCTTGCATATCAAAAGTTTCAAGGTTGATGGGACATCATATTGACGTAGTCAGAAAAATTATTGGTTTCACCATTTATTTTTAATTTTACAAAAACATGAGATTTTCACCCTACTAAGAGAAAAGGGTAGCTGGCAACAAACTTTGTTTTTAGTGAAAAATCAAATGAACACGTTTGAAAATTTATAGTTTTTTATATATTTGTGATGTCATAATGCGTAGAGCACCAATTGCACTATTTTTAGATTTTGTTCAAATGAAATTTAACATTTTTCCTGTCAAAAATGTATTTAAATAAAAAGCGTAAAGGTGCTGCATACATTTACTTACTTACTTAATGATCCCGCGCCGATCCTCCGGTACATAGGGCCGTGGTAAAAGACCTCCACTGTTGACGATCTGGAGCCAGCGTCTTCACTTGGTCCCAGTCAAGATTCTCGTCGACAGTTCGGATTTCAGCGGCTAGGCTTCGCCGCCACGAGTTTCTGGGCCTGCCTCTTCTTCGATGACCTTCTGGATTCCAATCTAGCGCCTGTCTGCAAATCTCGTTTTCATCTTTTCGCAGCGTGTGCCCAATCCATCTCCACTTACGTTCCCGAATCTCGATTTCTAGCGCCCTTTGATGACACCGGCGATGTAATTCCTCATTCGAGATCCAGTTGCCAGGCCACCAAGCGTGGATGATATTCCGCAGGCAGCGGTTTACAAATACTTGCAGTCTTCGCGTCGTCACCGCATATGTGCACCAAGTTTCGCACCCGTACAGCAATACGGATTTGACGTTTGAGTTGAAGATGCATACATTTAGGCGTAAAAAATACTATTAAAAAATTTACTGGCTATAATCATAAAGTTTGAATGGATGAAATCTATCATGTTCCAGCATATGGAAACGAGCTTTTAAAGGTGAATCTTTGATTTGCATTTTGGTGCATTTTACCCCAGACTGTTAATTGAATTATAAAAATATTAATCATCAAATCAAAATCAAATTTTTGTGCAGTTTTAGACGTTTTGATAGGGGAGAATGAGGATACTTGATCCCTGGGGATACTTGATTCCTTAGCTATATCTCGAAACTGGAATGTCTTACAAAGATCAAATGTTCTATAAAAATGTGCCAAAATGAGCAAAATAATAATTCTTACAGTTTAAAAAATTTTCACAAAATAATTGTTTGAGTAATGGAACTTTGTTTGAAAAATTTCACAAAATGTAACTTGAAGATCTTTTTTCATAACTTTAAAATGTTCCTTACATGGAAAAATTATGAAAAAAAAAAAAATTTGTTCCAATGTATCAATCGTTCGAGCGTAATATGAGCTTCATAATGCAATATTTTCGGAGCAATGGAAAACTCAACTTTTTTCAGAATTAGTTTCCTAAAATACTGATTATGGGTACAATTGATCCCTAGAGTTAAAAACGACGTATTCTTCTTCTGAATTGATCGTTTTGATTGGTGATTACGAGATTACTAATATTTATTCAAAAACGAATATTTCTCAAACAATTGTCTGAAGAAAAGGGCTAAAATAATTAATTTTCCTTTAATTATAAAAAATAGTGCCTTTAAGTATGCAATGTGATTAGCGTTGAGACAAAGTTATAGAATTTTCTTCTTCTGTCAGCTATAAATTGTGAAATGAGAACAAACATGACCAAAATAGTCAATTAACATTCTGTCTTGGGGTTTTGTTTGATTTTTCTACAAAGATGAGTGCTTCCTGAATAAAAGATCAAGTCTCCTTCAAAAGGGGATCAAGTTTGCCCTAACTTCAGAAAAATCGCATTTTTTTTACTCTCACGTCTTGTTCATCAACGAGTTCAAGTATCGTTCTAATTTTTGGAGCATAGAAACTTGAAGTTACAAGCTGTCAGAAAATGTAAAAGACGGCGAGTTGCTAAATTTTTCCAAAAAGATATGGTGAATATAAGAAAAGGGGATCAAGTATCCCCACTCTCCCCTATATTTTAAATTTTGAACGTTCCCTTAAACCCAACTTGAACAAATTGGATTACTTACAACTTTTTAAGTTAAGATTTAAAAAAATTTCAAATTTACACAAACATTAATAAAATTATTGTATTGAATTTTTATTGGCTGAAAATGTTCAAATCTGGAATTAAAAAAAAAAGATGAAGCAGTTTTTATTAGTTTTTAAATTTTTGTAAATAGTATGCATATTGGGAAATTATAAATTATAAATAATTTTGATGAAAAAAAATTGTAAATTGTGGAATTTTGAAAAACCTTTTTTTTAAATCTGGTATAGTAAATTAAAAAAAAATATTTGAGAACTAATGATATAATATTTTTCTATAAAGAGTTTTATAAAAAGATTGTATAAAAAATTTCAAAATTTGAAACTTTCACGTCGTTTATCATAAGGTGGTGACTTGACACGTGCTCTTGATTGATCTACCTACTCTACGTACGTGCACTAAGTTTGGTTTAAAAATGCCCTACTCGAATGGATTGTGTGATTGGTATACTTTCAAAGGTTGATAAGAGTTAAGAAGACAGTTTCGGATTTTATAGTTAAACCATTCATATCAGAATGAAAATATTTATTGTAAATAATGCACAAATGTGTACCTCCATTCGTGTGGTAATATCTTAACTAATGCTTCATCCTTTGACTTGATGAGGCGCCGTAAAACAAAACGTAAGAGATGGAGAAATAATATGTAGTAGTTGTATGTAGTTATTTTAAATTTAGAAATTACCTTTCACTAGCTTTACGATAATTCCTAAATCAAACATCCTCAAAAATATTATCTTGCTTACAGTTGTTCGTTCGATTCGAATTGTATATGACACATGCGATTCTATTTTTAATGTGGTCTGATGCATATATAACTATAAAACAAAAATATTAAAAAGCGCTTACAATTTCATTGCTTTGCGAACATCAATAGGAGACTAGAATATATTTTTGTTTCTTCGCTTTTGTTCTTTATTACGCTCAAAACACGGAAATTAAAAGCTTTTCCAACCCACTTTTAATGCACAAAAAAAAAATTAATCGTCTACACTAATCTAATGGTTAACATCAACGCTCGATTGAATTTTTAAGGCATTTCTGTTTTATATCATTGTGTAATGTAAGCATTTTTGTTTTATAAGTTCGCGTACATACTATTAACGGGAAAACGGGAGGAAGTGGAAAATTTTACCATATGAAAAGTGGTATAATTTAATTGCTTGTAAATAAATAATTTCTCGATGCTACCGTTCCGCAATCATGGATAGTTAGTATTTTGGGTAACTTAAAATGATCCTAGAATTTCCCCGTCAGCGTAATCGTACAGCCCGAGTTGTGATGTTCTATGACTTGTTGTTTCAGCTGGATTACGTTCTGTTTCAACTGGAATACGATGCTACATAGTTCGCTGTTTTGCGTTTTGAGATCCTTCACCTTGTCCTCTAGCTTGGAAATTCGCTCGAGCTTCCGTTTGCGGCATTTGGAGGCAGCCACTCGGTTGCGCAAACGTTTCCGTTCCAGCTTGATCCGTTCTTGATTTTCCATATCGATCGGGCTGACGGGAGGCGATGGCACTGGCTGTGGTTCTTCTTTGATCGCACTTTTTGCGTCTGTAATTTAAGAGAAGATTGAATAAATTATCTCATGTAACAGAGAAGATACTTCTTGTAATTTTTAGAAAAATTTAAACTTACCGAGATCAGTGTATATCATCACTCCTCCGCTCATGGTGTTGTGAGTGGTCGTTGTTGCTGTTGATACAATGGATGCTGCCGTGGTCAATGTGACTACACTAGGGTTGTTGTTATTGTTATTGCTGCTGGAGTTGTTGTTGTTGTTGTTGTTCATTTTATTCAGGTTATCTTCCTCGTGTCGTCTTCGAAGTGCCTCATCGAACCCTTTAGCGAACTGTTCTTGCTCAGTGGTTGCCTGCTAATGATAGAAAAAAGTAATTTAACGTTAATGGATTTCATACTTGAAACATTAGTTGTCGGTGTGTGTCAAATTTGGTCTTTTTTCGAAATTCCATTACGCATGGGGTCTTTTAAGTCAGAATGAGCGAGTGGATTTTAGAATGAGATTAAAACATGCAGAAACGCGAAGAAACCTAAGCCAGGAAACATCACTATATCTCAGAAAGCAATGGACCAAATCTTACGAATTTAATTACTTAAATTAGGGTTGCCATCCGTCCCGCAAAAGCGGGACATGTCCCGCTTTTTTGTTGATTGTCCCGCCGTCCCGCTTTTTCCTCGAAATGTCCCGCTTTTTTCATGAAAAATTCACAGACTCACACTTCAGAAAACAAAACTTTCATAAAGGTCTTTTTTTCCTAAAATACAAAAAAAATCGAAAAGGTCTTTTCTCTCAAAATAAGCATCAATTTTTCAGAGTTAACATACGACTATACTAAAAAGCCCTAAAATTTCAATAAGATTTTGATTCAGTTAAACGTTCTGGGAGCACGTTTAACCAATGAAATATAAATAACTTTAGTATGAAGAAAACATTGCTTAAGTTGCTTCTAAATGATGATAAATCTTAATTTTCTGACAAAATCTAAGTTAAATTGCCCTTTATATACCATCTTTTTCGACTTTTTCGACAAAAATTTTCTTGAGTTTTGGAATTTTTGAAAAAATTTGAAATATATTTGTTACTGCACAAAGGCTTTTTACGTGATCTGCCATTGACATGTAGGAATTGAAATATTTCTTTCATGCAACATGTCTATCAAAGTTGCCGGAATCACATAAAAATCTAAAATTTCACAGAATTCTGAGCAAATTTTCATCACAGAATCTGTTTCACGTAATACAAAATTTTAGAAATATTCACAGGTCTCACAAAATTTTAAAATTGCATACGTTTTTTTCTAAAAAATTTTTTTACGTAATTAAAAATTTTGGATTTTGATGATAAGTTTAGTAATGTTCATTGATTTTTCTCAAGTAAAATGTAAAAAAGACGCAATTTGACATGACTTTTGAATAAAACTATCGAAAAAAGCATCACTGAAACCATCAGAGAATTTTTGGATAAAATCACAGAAAGTTAATATTTTCATTTGTCAAAACACAAAATTTTTCCGGCAACCTTGGTGGTAATTTACGAAAACCGTGAAGAACAACCGTGTTTATCGCCAAATTCGTGTAAATAGAAGTGATGTAAGAAAATCTAAGCAAAATCAATCCACGTTAAAAAAAATCTTTGTGTACTTTCTATAAATAACCTTGGCTGATGGAATAAGTATAAATATGACAATACAATAAAGCTTTTTTAAGAGTTTCTTAAATGTCCCGCTTTTTTCTGCTGCGTCCCGCTTTTTTGTCGTGAAATGTCCCGCTTTTTTCTGAAAGTATCTGGCAAGCCTAACTTAAATGGTTGTGTTTAATTTTGTTGAAAAATAAAAAAAAAGTTATTCGTAACATTGGAGTTATGCTTCGTAGAGTAGCACAATAGCGGCAAGCGAAAAAACGAGATATCTCGTATTTGATCCGCAATGTGTTAAAATAACCGGGTTTTGTTGAATTTTGGTTTTATTTTTTAATTTATTCGAAATTCGTAATAATTAAGATTTTTTGGTGTTTTGGGCAGTCTAAGTTTTAAGGTAAATTTTAATTTCAAAGAAAAGGTAATCTTTCGTATTTTTATCAAAATTCGTGATTAGAACTATTCAACCAAAATGGTTTCAATTTTTCTTAACATTTCGCAGGCCTCGCACTGTCCATACGTAGGGTATACCACCAAATTGTACTTAGCTAAGCTTGATTGACCACCTTCAATCGTTGAGCCTGAAATGCTTTATCAAAAGTTTCAAAACCTTAAACAGCGTCTTATATTTTTGAAATGATATTCATTATTTGCACTTCAATCACCCCGAGCTCAAGCGTGGCTCAGGAGCCAAAAGAATGGTGTCTGAGATTGACAGCACATTCACAATGAACAAAACTGTTGCTCCCACTTTGAACATCAATACCGTTGCCGGCCACGTCCTAGTAATCAATAGATAAATAGAATGGAAAGAGAGAGAAGAGGATAAAAGAATAATAACCAGCCTCTATAAACAAAAGAGACGAAATGTCACGATTGGAATTTTCGATTTCCTGTCAGTGTCATTCCAATCGAGCAAAAGACTTGTCAAACTGGAAAATTTGGAATTGCGAAAGCGGCGGTAGCGAAAGTATTATCATTCATACCTGTAAACAAAGGGTAATCAAATCACAGTTTTTGAATGCTCTATTTCAATTACAAGCTAGATTCTCAAGGACTTATTTCTTGGTACTTAATTGGTAAGTTATGATTTTATTTAATGATAAATATGTAGGATTTTTTTTTTATTTTGAGTTTTCATTGACTGCACAAGATGTTCCCGGATCAGCGGAGTCGAAATGGAAAGTTTACCAATGAAAGTTGCGGATTCCAGTACAGATTACCCCGAAAGATGGCAGAATGCGAGTAATTTCTCCCATTTTTTTTTGTCTCAGTCGGGAACCGGAAGAAAAATATATTTTTAAATCCGGGGCAGGTTTTGTTAGAACAATTTTTCTGCCAAATACTCCATGATTGCACTTTTTTTAATTGATGACAATACCAAAAAAAAGCTTGGTAAAACAGCAGACTAGATAAAAAAAACCACTTCCGAAAAAAAGTAAACGCCACAAAAATTGAAGTCATGTGAAGTTTGAAGCAAAGCAGTGCTGCGCTCAAATGAAAGCGGGGTTGCTAGATGATTTATACTTAAAAGGATCAGATTGCGTCTCTTTTGTTTTTATTACAGGCTCTTTAAAGAATAACTTTGTGCTTCCAGACCGAGATTAAGTCTGCATCCAAGCAAATAAATTCATTGGTGGAATGGGGGGAAAGGATACACTTTTGGCTAGTGAAATGGTGTTAAAATAATAACCAAATTTCATTATAAAACTCTCCTGTTTTTTTCCTAATGAAACTCTAAAGCTTATAATTGATGTAAATTTTTGGTTTTATCGTTCGAACATGTTTAGAGCAAAAGTAGTATCATTTACTGTTCCCTTGGAATTTATCAAAAATCGTATAAGGATAACATAACTATTCTTTATAATATTTTCAACTTTTTAAAATATATTTATGCGATTCACAAACTTTTGATGAGTTTTTATATTTCATCATCTTTTTATACTGTAAGATTTAACGATTTATGATCTTGCCAAGATTTATATTTAAGCGAAATTCATATTTTTGTCGATTTAAAATTTTCTAAAATTTACATAAACGTTGATTGATTGTATATTTCGTTCAAAAATTGAAGTTACGTTATTTTATTGAATAGAAAAATCATTTGGGAAAATATTCAATCAAGATCAGATCATCATCATTAAACTGCAAATCGCACAATATGAAACTAAATGATAACCGAAATTTTTGTACCGAAATCCGATAATGTTTGCATCGATTTTCTGATTACAACCTATGAGTTAATAACTTCTCGGAATGAATTGAAAATTAATGAAAACTTAGCTGCGTGCTTCCATTTTTTCAATGTAGATTCTTCCGGAATATCGACCGTACTGAAGATAACAGGTTTCTGACCTTGGACATCCAACTATAAGACTGCTCTCACTTACAATACCACTAAACATTTGACTTCATATCGGAAATGAAAATTGAAACAATTTATACCTAGTTTTGACACGTGATGAAAATTTTCTCACGTCCTCCCAATCCAACGCCTGCTTCATATCTTCAATACCACCATAAGAGCAAGTTCACTGGTGTTGAGAAAAAGTGGTAGAAATTTTGACATTTTGAAAATTTTACCATGCAAAAACGTTTTCAAGATCTTGGGGCGTTGTATTTTTTTACAACACTGTTTCTATTTCAGCCGTATGTGATAGAAATATTGCTATTTTTGCATCACAGCATGCGAAAATACAACACATGTTGTAAAAAAAACTAGAATGCCACAGATCTTGGAATTGTTTTTGCATGGCCAAATTTTCAAAATGTGCCGTAAGTGTCAAAATTTCTACCACTTTTTTCCAACACCAGTGAACTTGCTCTAAGGGCGATGGTAGAAAGTAACTTTTGGAATTGATTTATGAAAACTATGGAAAGTTTTTCAAAATGCATCACGTTTCTGAGAAGCTAGTACATTTGTTTATTAGTTTGTAAAGTGTTTTCTGATTTCGGATGAAGTTTTTTGGAAAATAAAGATTCTGTACGGGATACGACCGTTTCCTGAGGAAGAAGAAGAAATATTGATAAATTTCTTTATAAATTTCTCAATGAAAACACTTAGCTTCATTCTCCGGGTTCAAAATTCTAAAAGATAGACCCGAATACTTAAAAAAAGAAGCGTTAAATGTGCATTTCAAACACAATGGTAATTTTTTCATATACTTGTTGGCACTTTTTTTTAAAGAAAGGGCGCGTAATTTAAGTTGAAACAACATTTAAGCTGAAATTTGCTATTGCCGCATATGAAAACTTTTGATGTGTGCCCAACAAACCTCTTGTATGTGTGTATAGCAAGAGCCCTATTTGTACTATAGAAATCACTGGCATAAGCACTTTAGTCTAAATTCAGGCGTTAATTATAGTCATTGAATCGACTCATGGAGTAAATCGTCTAACATAGAAATTTCTGAGCACAACATTGGTATTTGAGGGTGTTCTTCTAAATTAAGGTTGCCAGATTGCCCGGTTTTATCCGGGTTTGCCCGGATATTTAACATAAAATTTAGAAAAATTTCTGTCCGGTCCGGTTGCCCGGATTTCATTGAAAATGCCCGGGTTTATTATCATTTTCATTCTCAAATCACACTTTTAAAAACAAATTGTGCTATTTTTTTTTTAATTTATGCGTCCAAAACGAAATGATCATGAAACGTTTTTTGAAAGCCTGAAATACGATTAAAAATCTGTTGATAAATTTTGATGGAACAAATTTTTTTTCAACTGTTTTTTTTCTTGATTTTTGTTAAGCAATTTCTAGGTTTTTACCAAATTTGCCTATATATTGCCAGGATTTTGATCGACCATGAAATTAAATGCCCGGAATTTGCCAAGTTTTTAGATAAAAATAGCCCGGTTTTTCCGGCCCGGATACGTGCTGAAAAAATTATGGCAACCTTATTCTAAATTGATGTTGCAGATCTCTTTTTTTTAATCGAATTTCTACTTTTTAAATTTTCTTAAAGATTAACAGAGCTTAAGTTACATTTAACAGCGTAAATCTTAGCTTTTTGCAAAAAACTAACAATTTTTTACTTATTTGTTCAGTAGAATCGTATTATATAAGTAACTTTTTAAATTAATCTCTCATAGTAGAGGCGAATCTACCGAGCAAGCATCTCTGAAAAAATAAATTAAATTAAATTAAAAATCTCTCATAGTTTTTTGTGCCCATTTAAAGTGCCAACATAATGGTCTTTTTTATTTAGCTCTGCTTGTTTCCACACTGCTACTCAATCAAATATTAACATTAATGTTTCCACATGTCAGCCAATGATTCAAAACATACTTGTTGGAACTTTTAGGGAAAATGCGCATTCATTATAGTTTAAAAGCATTTTAGCTGAAATTTGCTATTGGCGCATATAAATTTCCTTGGATATTGAAATATAGATTCGCAGACGTATAGACGGTTTCTATAGTTGGAGATATTGACGAAACTTTGTTTCTGAATTTTTCAAAACTAATCTTTGGAATATAATGGAACAAAAGGTTGTTAATTGATCCTATGAAGTATCCTACTAACATTCCTTCCTTCATTCCTCATTGACTGCTAGGACGTGGCCGGCGCCGTTGGGAATGAACTGCTAGTCCCAAGCACCATTCTTTTGGCCCTTGCGCAAAGCTGATGGCCTCGATCAATCGCGGAGTAGCAACCATTGCAATGCATTGGCGAGGTAGAACTTGTTCTGCTTAGCCACGCCAGCGATCATGGAATTTGAAGTGCGTAAGTTGAACAAAATCTAATCAAATATGTTATCTGAAGCTTTAAATGAATGGTCATATCTAAGCACTTCAAGTTCAATGATTTAAGGTGGATATGAGTAGTCAACTAAGCTAAGCTAATTTGCTATCGGCGCATATAAAAACCTTTTATGTGTGTACAACAGACCTCTTGTATGTAGACCTCTTGAAGTAGTGAATGAAAAAGAGATACATAACTGCCAAATATTCATAAATTTCATTACCGTAGTCATTCTTCAAAATGTTACGAGAGATTAAAAATCGCTATATTTTTTTAATTTGAAGCACCTAAAATTATTGTCGTATGTAAACCATTAAGATTTTAATTTAGTTACAAGTCCTTTTCCGAAAAAAATCGTACCAATCGGAGCATTTGAATCCTAAATTTGCTCAAAATCAGCAAACTTCATATTGTTATATTAGTCATATGACCCAGTAACTAATTTTTCTAGAAACTTTGAATTTCAAAGCTTAACGAAGCATGTTATAACTCATTTTTAGCTGTTAGTCGAGAAAAAAACTATTTCGGTGCCTAAATATAGGGGTAAAAAAAAAAAAAAAAAAAAAACATTTTCGTTACTACTACGTTTCACTAGGATTCCTGTACAGCAAAAGTTGAGAATCGTAATCTAGGTAAAAAAGATTCAACTTAAAAGTACCCTCAAACGACGAAACACAAAGGTTTTATTTCAGTTACCTACTCCAGGTAAGTTGCAACAAAATGCAAATTAAAATAACATCTCGTAGATCTCGTCTCTACACGCTGGAATATGTTTTGGATTGTTTAGCTTCACACGTTTATGAGCATAAAACGTTCATCCATCCAACACTTGTATTATGTTTTTCTTGTAATAATTTAAACCCCTAAATGTATGCAGCACCTTTATTGTTTTTTTTTATTATATCAGCTTTAGTGATAGAAAAGATGTAAAATTTTGTTCCCATTTAATGGGAACTGTTCCCAAAACCAAAAAAATGACTTATGGCCTTTATGGCATCACAAATTTGTCAAAAACTGAAAATTTTCATAAAAATTTTCATTAAAAAAATGTTTGTTGCAAGCAAGGATGGTGATTGGCGAATAAATCGACGAACATAAAATGATTCACTCACCCTCTGAGGTAGCCCATTCCCCGAACGCATTCGAAAAAAATTACACACGATGGCACTCAGTGAGCGAACCAATCGGACTTTCCGGCACACCTCTTTAGTTCATTCAGGAGGCGATTGGGTTGCCTGTCTGCCATCCTATGATCCAATCATCAAGCGATTGCTTTGGAAGATGATTCTGCACAGAAGAATCGCAGACGAATATCATCAGCGAGCGATTGATGATTGCAATTCTTTCGACCGCATCCGATCATTCGTTCTGCTCGTAAAGTTGGTTTGGCTACAGTTTGGTTGCCTGCGTTCGGGCGCTTCTGAAAGTAGCTCGAGCGTCAGCGTTAGGTGAATCCTTTTTTATGATGAGTAGTATCATTAATACATTTGATTTGTTGTTTAAATTATGAAATTGATGATTCAGAAACTACTTTTATCAAAAACCGTTTTTAAAGCAAAATATTACCCATTTTCGATTTTAAGAAATGTGTATACATCAGCTTAAGAAATGATGGGTATAAATGTAATGAAAAAAGAAATGTATCCATTTTCATTATCGGTGAAAAGAGATTATAAATCTTGTTCATCTTATTATTAAAATAATATCTCCAATTATTAAGTATTTATCATTACTTTTTTATGTATGCTTCCGTTTTTCGACTGTTTTTGTTAACATGTATTGAAAAATCCATGAAAAATTATAAAAAAATGTTTCAATTCTTTAAGAAAGTTCAAAGCTCCATCTAGAATGATTTAAGACAAGAAACAATTGATTATTCAAGCCCAAGGTTTCCAAAAAAATAACTATGTTTTTCCTAATAAAAATTCTCGAATTCTGTGATTTGAACCAAAACTTCTGTGATGGTTTTCTGTGGCGCAGTTTAAATAGAATTTTCAGTATTTTTGTAATTTTTTTTTTTGTAAATTTTTTGTCTAAACTTTGCGATGGTTTAATCACAAGTTTGTTATGTTTTCATCATACATTCATTTTTCATATATTTACCACATTTGCCAATTTTTTTTCATAGTGTTGTTATTTTTTCATCAAAATTTAGCCTTTTGTGATGAAAAAAAAACTCATGATTAGTTTCAAATTTGAACAAATTTTAATCCAAACTAATCTTCATTTTTATATCAATAAATAACACAGGGAAACAGCATTTTTGGTACCTTTGTTTCAAAAACGGATTTTGGAAAAAATTTGCGTCTTAAAATTCAAAACATTTGTCAAATTTAGTCTTTCACCTCTAGTTTTGGTGAAATGGCGTGTGTAAATTTTAAAATTGGTCAGTTTTGGGTATAATTGTAACACATGGAAAGATTTTTTTTTATCAATTAATTATATCTCATTGAATGTTCTTGTTTCAGAGATACAACACTTGAAATAAAAACTGAATTATGCAAAAGACCCAAAAGATTTGTTTACAACTATTCCTCACATCACTCAAGGAAGTCATTAAATATTTGACGATGAATATTTCAGCTCATTCAACAACTTTAAACACCCGTTTTTGCAAATTTGGACAAAATTTTCAAAAAGAAAACATCAATAACTTTTCTCTCAAAAGTCAAAATTTCTAGCGGTCTTTGCGAAAGTTGATTATTGACTTAAAACCTTAATTTAAAAAAAAAATTGATAGTGTTCTCTATTACTACCACAAAAGTTCCCAAATTTGATAAATGTATTTTAACATGATTTCAAATTTTATCTCGAAACAAATACAGACCCCGTTCGTTTTTGGGAACATGCCCGAAAATTTTGTGTTGCCAAAATCGAATGTTGCCAAAATCGAACGGTTTTTTTCTGAAATTTTTTCTCCTATTTTTACAAAATTACTCTTTTTATTATCAATAACGTTATTTGAAGTCAATTTCCGGCCATTTTTAGAATTTTTACAGTTTTTTTTCTTATGTTTTTGATGCATTTTGCACTATTTTTGTTTTGTTTATAATCTTTGTTTTTTTTTTTGTGATATTTGCTGTTTTTGTCATTTTTTATCATTTTTAAGTTGATATTGTCGTTTTTAATATATTGTTTGTATTTGTTTTTGGTTTTTTTTAAATTTTTCATCTTTTTGAAATTTTTGAGTACTTTATAATTGTTTTAAAAACTTTTGTTTATGTTGTTGTATTCTATCACCATTTCTGAACGTAAAAACGTATTTTTGGTGTTCGTCCAAGTTACATTGGTCCTGTTATAGAGAAAACTAAAAGGTAATGTCGCTTCTAAAAACCGTTCGATTTTGGCACATGTGCCAAAATCGGATGTTGCCAAAATCGAATGTTGCCAAAATCGAATGTTGCCAAAAACGAACGGGGTCTGTATACTCAAAAGATGGACAATGTTGCTGCATACATTTAGGGGCAAAAATATAAACAATTCTCAATATTTTTTTACCTTAAAAACAAATGAAATTTTATCTTCATGCTATTCCCTAAATCCTCGCTCTGTTCCCATGTTCATTTTTTTCTTCAAACTTAACCATTTGATAGGATTTTAGCCATTTTTTCTTCTCGGGCTTTTTCATGGAAAATGACCGATTTTTTTTTAATATTCAAAAACTATCATCAAATGACCATAAAAATAACACTTAAACTAAACTTACAACAAGAAAAAAGTTGAACTTTCGCATTAACTAACCCATTTGCTCCTAAATGCTTAAATTTTATTAGAAGAGATGTTTGTTTGTGAGCCTTCAAAAAACGAGATATTTTGAGATTTTGAAATTATAGTTTGTAATCTGGGGGAGGAAGACTGAATAAAAAAAGGAAAACATCTTTCAAACGTCAAATTTCTCTCATCATTCTACCGACCAGTGCGAAGTTTCAAATTTTTACTTTCTTATTAGTGATTTTCAATAACATTTTTTTTATGCTGAAAAGCACTTATTTTGCATAAAACAATGATTTAATTAGGTTTTGTTTTGCTCTGGCACATTCTTGCATGATCAGGAGTATTGAGTCGCTCAAATTTCGTTGAAGTTTTTGAAGCTGATAAATAAAATTGTTTGATTAATGGTTGTTCTAAAATAGCTTAACAATAGCTAATAATAGATTTAGATTTTGGGAAGATCCCATGAATCGAACAACATTTTTATATAGTTCAAAGTTTATATTTACGACAGAGTTGACAGACTGGTATTGGATAATCTAGCTGGTGTTTTCAATTTCGATGTTTATACTTTTGAATAGCAATTAACTCAGAAGACTTGAATTTAGTACCAAAACAACTGAGTTACATGACTCGCTACACGAAACTCATCATCTATGTAAAGTTAAAACTTGAACGATTACAAATATATTCAACAATTGCTGGCTTTTTGCCGAAAAGTAAAAAAACGATACAGCAAATTTCAGTCTTCCTCCCCCAGTTTGTTATATAAAAAATCTTCCAATAAAAACAAAATTTAGCTTATTTGTAGCTCAATTCATAGGCTTTCAAACGTAGTGAACAGTTTGCAGATATTTTATCTTTATACTAAGTTAATGATGATAATCTGCAAAAATTTCATGTTAATCAAAGTTACCCCGCTGATCAAAGTTTCCCCAGTTTACGGTACATCAAAGTTTTAACTTATTTTTCATATCCCTTGGCAATAAAATCAGTTTTTTCTTTGAAAATAAGAAAGATCATAAAAAAATATGAACATGTTGCGAAGAATTCAAATGTCTACCGTGTACCGTTTGGCCGCAATGATTTTTTTGTTAAATACTGTGTGCGGCGATTCAAAGATATCTGAACGAACGGCGGGCCAATCATTTGCCGATTCGGTTCCTTCTTTCAGTTGAACCAGTTGAATCGGATCAGCGAACGAATATCTGGAGCCAGGAAAGTCGATGATTGCATCATTGCATGATTCAAACCTGCCCGTATGCAAGCGCCCAGCGTTCAAAACCAGCAGCACTCACAATCAGATTCGATCAACGTTATTCTTTTTCCCCCAGCGTTCGGTTCAGACGAAGATTCGCGAGATCCGAAAGAGCGCTTGAGTGAATCGTTGAAGAGTGTATCGCGATTGAGTGAACGAGTGGATTCAGACCATCCTTGGTTGCAAGTTACCCATTTCTCTGACTACGTGGCAATACGCAAGTTTTTGAGTGATCAAAAACTACCGACGATTTTTAATATTTTTCTAACAACGTTAATGTTATGTCCCATCAACCTCAACACTTTTGATGCACTAGCCGCATCATTTTTTGTGGGCTTAATTTTTGGAAGCTAATTTTTTTCTGTCGTTCATAACTTATTCACTCCCGATTAAAGTCATAGTGAATGAGGAATGTGTGAAGGGTTAGTTTGTTTAACTTTTTTTGTATTCAAACATATTAGAATTTTATTTATATGAGTTCAAGTTTGTTAAAAGAATTCTCAGGGTGCAAAAAATTCAAAATCGCTCATCACAATCATCCGAAACCTTTTCTGTATTCGAATTCTTAATGACCGACATTCTCAGTCGTAAAGTCTCGTCGTCGACCCATTATGACCCCTACTCACCTTGATCGGGTACAGTAAGCTGCTTGGCGTCGGCGTAGGCAGGGTAGCATTGTTGGTGATTATCTTCTCCAGTTCCGGCGAGACCAGCTTAAGCACTTGCAAATCTGGCGAGGTCAGCACCGGTGGCGCCGTAACGGAAGCATTGAATCGTGCCTTCCGACTCTTGCCGGGGTTCAGCTCAAGTGTGGCCGGTCGTTTGAGACTGTTTCCGGCAGGGTTTGTGGTGGTCAACGTTTGGTTTGTAGCCGGCACATATTGACCATTACTGTCCTCGTAGAACGACTCCATGTTGGTATTGTTGTTGTTGTTGTTGGCAGCAATGTTGTTCCGCATATTATTCGTCGATTCGTCGTCGTCCAGAATGATCCGTGAGCTGGATAATACTAGCGCACGTGTGTGGGTTGCATATACACACGGCTATGACACTTGTTTGTTTTTGATGTTGCAAAAGGGGGACGATGGGTGTTTCGCTGTAGGCACACTACAAATTCCCACTAATACTTGTGAAAGCGTTAGTAACACACGCTAATGTACGCTATGGAAAAAATCGACGTTCCGCAATCGTCCTCAAGGCAAAAAGATCCATAAAATGTGCTTACTTATCAATTCAATTTATGCTTCTCGCTTCTCAGCCTTAAGGTCACTTGAATTGTTGGCTTTTTTCACTGTACTGAATAATGTACTTTTAATCACACTCGTTTTTCCACAAACACTTCAGAAGAATTTATTCTCTTGTCGAAATCCGATAGAATTATTGGCAAAGGAGAAGTAAAAAAAATCAATCGTTCATTTCGCATTTAACTCGCGACACAGTCTAGCTCATGCCTCTATTAGCCAGCCCGTATATCTATCGCAGCTTAATACCCTCATGAGGCGTATATGAAATGCCCGCAGTTCTTTGTCGCGAACGGCCGTGTGTAAACAATGTAATCCACATCCGTCGAGAGTTTCACAATTCGCACTTAGGCTGCGACATTCGCTTTATTTGCATCCACAAAAAGTCAGTCGTACGCTTCAACTTAAAATATTCACTTTTCTTCGCCAAAAACAACCGAAGATTCCTCACGATCCTCCCTCGTTGCACTGATCGTCCTCAAAATTTGCGCTACTGTGGAATTCCTCCGATAATAGCAATAATAACAGCACTGGTAACAACTTGCGTATGAACAACACGACACATTAGACTTGTCAAGACGACTTGAGGCGTTGTTGAAAAGAAGAGGCGTAAAAACGCACAAACGCGACGAGAAACGACGGACTCGATGTTGACTGTTGGCTGGTTGAAGCACGAATGAAGCGAACTTAGTACTACTGGCTGCTTTTCATGATTCATGGATCTAAAAATAGCTCGAGTCGTCATCTACGACGACGCTCATTGGCTGAAACCAGTGGTATACTTTAAGGCTGTGTGAGTGTGGTCGCCTGCGTGCAACATAAATACCACCCCACGAGGGGAAAACTGGTCCGTTTCATTCTGACGGGTAGCACTTGTCCTGCTCCAACATTCTATGCTACAATGGTTCAACATAAAAAATCTATTTAGTATGCTTCCCAACTTGTTTGTAGGTACTTGAGATGGTACAGTTCGAAATGAAACGAACTATTTTCGATGAAAATGCGGCTATCCTGAATGAATTTTCAACACCGTTCAACATATTTCCTCGACCAATTCAACGAAAGCTCTTCTACAAACAGCAAACAAGAATCCGGTTTCAGCAGAGGCGTGTTTCATCATGAAAAATAAGAAGCAACAGATTTTAGATGCGGAATTCATAATAAGAATTCACAATCTAATGTGGAATTGGAATTCAGAAACGTAATTCAGAATCCGAATTCCGAATCAGGAACCAGATTAAGAATTCAGAATCAATATTCAGCATCAGAATACAGAATCAGATTTCAGAGTTCAGAATTCAGGATTGAGAATTTAAGCTACAGAATTGAGAATTGTCAGCTATGAATCCAGAATTCAGGATTGGGAATTTGAAATCAGAATTCAGATACCGTCAAACGTGGCATCATGCAAAAGCAGAGTTAAATGCAACGCTTGTATACCACAACTCTCATTCAATTTTTATTTCAATATACTGTAATAAAGTTATCATTGAATGATAACCAATTGATGATGACATAGTTTTTAACATCGTGAAAGCCTTTTTTAAAGTTTTCGATTCTCATAATAAAATTAAAAAGTTGAGCTTTAGATGTACAAATTTTTACATTTTTGGATGCGGCAAAAAACTTTACCTAGTACGACAGATTGGCTTAATGATATCACCTACAAACTTTATATTGCTTTCATTATCCTATACCAACACTGTTGGTGTATAAATATTTTTCGGAAAATCTTCAAATATTTTTAAATAAATATTTTTATGATAAGCTGTCTGGGACAAAATGCAAATCAGATCTAAATCTCATAAATCGCGTTTCCATATGCTGGGATATGATTGTTTTGCATTATGCGTTGGTTAACATTAAAATTTCATCCATCCTGAGATTTATTTACATGATTTAGATAATAGAATATTTTGTAGTATTGTTTACCCCTAAATGTATGCAGCAGATGAACACTTTTTTTCTTAAACACATTTTTGACAGAAAAAATGTAAAATTTAATTCGAACAAAACCAAAAATTACTGCAATTGGTGCTTTATGCGTTATGACATCACGAATGTATCAAAAACTATAAATTTTCAGACGTCAATAATTTTTCTGACTACATACGTCAATTTGGTGTCCCATCAACCTTAAAACTTTCGATGTACAAGACGTATGATTATCTGTAAGCATTAAGATTTTAGAAGCCATTGAAATTGAAAAGTGTTGCATGTTGCCCCAGTTGACGTTAATTCAGAAGCAAAACTAAGAATATGGGTATTAATTGTATTTCAGGTAATTAATGACTGTTGTTCCGTTTCGCTGCGTCTATAACGGTTTAAGTTATGTTCTTTAATAACTTTCTGATCTTGAGAACATAGGAAAGTAAATTTTCTTTAATTCCAAATTTTTGGCGAACAAAAAAAAAAATTTTAAAAAAAGAAAACATAAAAAACCTTTAGCATCGTTTATCAAATCAGGTTCATCACTAAATCAAAGTCAGTTTTTGTGGTCTGTCTTTTTAATGTTGGACGTTGAATCGTTGTTGAAATTCATTAATCAAAATTTCTGCTTTTTTGCGTATTTCTAAGAAGTTTTTCCACTGTTAATATTTGCTCTCGATTTTGTTTTCCTACGAAAGATTTAGAAAGATTTTCTTCATTATTTTTTTATACCCCTGAGAAAGGCTTTGCGATAACACTACGTTATATTTTGTTTCAGCAGTATATGGTATCATTGAAACTCATATTGAAACTCATATTTGAAACTCATAAAAATGTTGTCTTACAATTATGAATATCCGGACGAGTACACCTGGGAATCAACCGAAACTTATTGGTAATTGGACTGAGAAATACAAAATCAAAGTCTCGAAAACTGTAGAGGTTAAAAACTGAACTACAACATCCAGGAATTTGAAACCGATTGAAAACATAAGCAGAAGAAAATAATTTTATTTTTATATGAAGTAGATATTTAAAGTTTTCATTATTTTTAATTAAAAAAAAGGTTGGCCCAAAATGATTAACTTTAAAGAGCCTTAGCTTAAGTATTTTTTGTTTGTAAAGGAAAACCAAAATTCTGGGATAGGATTTGTAACGCTGATTTTTGAAAATTCGAAGCTTTTCAGAAAAATCGAAAAAAAATGAATGAAAAAATAACTCCAATACAACATTTTTGACAATAGTATTGCACTTATACCTTTAAAAGAAAACAATGCATGTTAAATCTCTATAAAAATGTCACCAATCTGAATGATTATTAGATAAATGCAAATCAATACACGTGAAGTCAATTTTCGGACAAGCCAACGACATATTCATTATTGCCATTTTAGTATTGGCAAGTATTTTATTGTAACTAACCATTTATCGAAGGAAAAATTCAAAAAAATAATTCAACTAGAGGAAAGCTTCGCGGGCTACACAAACAGCTCTCAAAGGCTTTTTTCGGCAAAATTTCGCTTTTCGAAATATACTTTTTCATGTCCTTATCGGTGAAACGCCTTCAAGTAGGCAACGAAATTCAATTTTTTGGCTGATATCGCGGCAAATGTGGCGGCAGATGATTTTTTCGAATCAAATATTGGTGCACCTTTTAAACTTGAAAAAAAGACGAAATTTGATATAAATATGCATTCGTATCGTAATTTGAGAGTCAGCAAATAATAGGAATGAAATTTCGCTTTGAAATTCGGTTTAACTCAAAAGTTAACCGGATTCTAAATTTGAGCGTGGTCTGGCGCGCATTCTGCCCGAATTTTGATATAATTCTTTTAGTTGAAATTACGATTGGTACCTATACGATTGGAAAGAAGAAAACTGAAATTTTATTAGTCTGCGCAGTCTTGTCATAAAACCTTAAATGTTAATCATGAAAAATTACAAGTATCACGAGGATTCGATTTATTCTTCTGTTTGTAACAATTTCAGCCGTTTTAAGGAAAGTTTCACCTGAGAAATAAAAGAGAAGCTTGTTTGTCGCAACAAAAATCATTCGTAGCCATAAGTTGGTGTATTTTTGAAAAATAATGGCATGGGACATTTTATCCCGCTGGTGCGTCTTGTACAGTTTTCCCCTACATATAGGTAGATACTGCGTTTTATCGTTTTATGGAGCCTAACTTGACTGAAATAAAGAAAAAAAAAATAGAAAGAATAATTTTTGGTAATATTTTTTTACGCCCCTACTTCCGATTGCATCCCAACGATGAGTGAAGTTAAGGAAGCCATTCGCCAGTTGAATAGAAACAAGTCGGCTGGGAAAGATGGCATCGCAGCTGAACTCATCAAAATGGGCCCGGACAGGTTGGCCGATTGCCTACACCGCACAGTGGTCCAAAAGGGCCTGAAATGGAACTTTTTTCCTGGTGACTTTGTCTTTCATTTTAGCTATTAGATGTCTTCAGAACATTTACTAGTAAGATTGTTTCCCATAACGAAAAAGTATCAAAAATAAGTCACAGCCTACTACGATAAAAATAAAAACACTAACTTTTTTGTTTGAAGAGATAGAGACCAAATTTGTTCTACAAAGTTGTAGATATCATCAAAATATGAAACTTTGCTGAAATAACAAGAGCCTTATCTCTATTCAGTGCAGAGTTATAAAGCTTTTAGTTCAAAACATACTTAAAATTTGTTTTTTGTACTTAACTATTGTAAATTTTGAACTTAGATAAATATGATGTTCACAATATTTATTGCGATACTCAATACGCACATTTTGCACTAGATCTTAAGTCTCTACGACCTTGTCTTCCGAAGTTATCGCAATTTCAAGTTTTATTTTTGCTTAAATTCACGAATTTCTAGGGTAAAATGGGGCAAGTGGATCCAAAAACTAAATACCACATCTTGAAGTATAATTCAAGTACTTCAAACTTAGCCAAAAACTACTTGTCTCCAGGCGCCCGTTTTTGAGTACGGTCGGCATAAATTTGTTGAATTCTTAGATTTTAACGAGAAAATAGAGATTGATTGTTAATAATTCTGTCATATCTTCTCAAGGAATGAACTATCTGTCTTGATGTCTTCAAATGAAAGTTGCAACAACAAACGAACTATTGAATGGTATTTTTTAGAGAATTTTTGATGATACCGTTTGAACCTTTAAACAATTTTTAAAGCGTTTTTACGGTTTTAACTGGAAATGCTTCTTGTTATTTTTTTTTAAATATTAAATTTGAAAAGGTGATAAAATTTCAATGCGTTTTGATGTGCTATTTGATGATTTCAGTTGAAAACTGATAAAGTTATGTGCATTTTAGGCATGTTTTTATTTCAACGATGACAATAAAACTCTATTTTCTCGATAAAATCTAAGAATTCAACAAATTTATGCCGACCGTACTCAAAAACGGGCGCGTGGAGACAAGTAGTTTTTGGCTAAGTCTGTAGTACTTGAATTATACTTCAAGATGTGGTATTTAGTTTTTGGATCCACTTGCCCCATTTCACCCTAGAAATTCGTGAATTTAAGCAAAAATAAAACTTGAAATTGCGATAACTTCGGAAGACAAGGTCGTAGAGACTTAAGATCTAGTGCAAAATGTGCGTATTGAGTATCGCAATAAATGTTGTGAACATCATATTTATCTAAGTTCAAAATTTACAATAGTTAAGTACAAAAAACAAATTTTAAGTATGTTTTGAACTAAAAGCTTTATAACTCTGCACTGAATAGAGATAAAGCTCTTGTTATTTCAGCAAAGTTTCATATTTTGATGATATCTACAACTTTGTAGAACAAATTTGGTCTCTATCTCTTCAAACAAAAAAGTTAGTGTTTTTATTTTTATCGTAGTAGGCTGTGACTTATTTTTGATACTTTTTCGTTATGGGAAACAATCTTACTAGTAAATGTTCTGAAGACATCTAATAGCTAAAATGAAAGACAAAGTCACCAGGAAGAAGTTCCATTTCAGGCCCTTTTGGACCACTGTGCACCGGTTGATAATCCGGATCTGGGACATAGAACAGCTACCGGAGGAGTGGAAGGAGGGGGTAATATGCCCCATCTACAAGAAGGGCGACAAATTGGACTGTGAGAACTACCGAGCGATCACTGTCCTCAATGCCGCCTACAAAGTGTTGTCCCGAATTCTACTCCGCCGCCTAACGCCACAAGCAAACAGATTCGTGAGAAGTCATCAGGCCGGCTTCGTGGAGGGACGGTCAACGACGGACCAGATATTCACATTACGGCAAATCCTCCAAAAATGCCGCGAACACCAAGTCCCTACGCACCATCTATTCATCGACTTCAAAGCCGCATACGACACGATCGACCGTAACGAGCTATGGAAAATCATGGACGAGAACGGCTTTTCCGGGAAGCTGATGAGACTGATCAAGGCGACGATGGATGGAACGCAGTGCTGTGTGCGGATTTCGGGTGAATTGTCGAGTTCATTCGAATCTCGCAGGGGGCTTCGACAAGGTGATGGTCTATCCTGCATGATGTTCAACGTGGCGCTAGAAGGTGTTATTCGACGAGCGGTGGGCGAAATGCGGGGCACGATTTTCAACAGATCCAGTCAACTTATCTGCTTTGCCGATGACATTGACATAGTCGGCAGATCATCTGCGGCGGTGGAGGAGATCTACCGCAAACTGAAACGCGAAGCAGGAAGGATTGGGTTGTTGGTTAATACGTCCAAGACGAAGTACATGCTGGCCTGCGGATCTGAGACCGACCGAACCCGCTTGTCCAGTAATAACAAGGTCACGATCGACGGCGACGAGCTGGAGATAGTCGAAGACTTTGTCTATCTTGGCTCACTGGTGACCGCAGACAATGACACCAGGCAGCCGTGAGATCCGGAGGCGAATTATCAGCGGAAGTCGTGCCTACTATGGTGTAACCTGTATATGACGCTCATTAGACCGGTTGTTCTCTACGGGCACGAGACATGGATATTGCTCGAGGAGGACCTACGTACACTCGGAGTATTCGAGCGACGAGTGTTAAGAACCATCTTTGGCGGCGTACAGGAGAACGGAATGTGAAGGCGAAGGATGAACCACGAGCTCGCGCGACTCTACGGCGAACCCAGTATCCAGAAGGTGGTGAAAGCTGGCCGGATACGCTGGGCGGAACATGTTGCGAGAATGCCGGACAGGTGTTCGCCACGAATCCGGTAGGAACAAGACGAGCGGGGGCGCAACGAGCGAGGTGGTTAGACCAAGTGGAGCGTGATCTGGCGAACGTGGGGTGCCCGAGAAATTGGAGAACGGTTGCCATGGACCGAGTGAATTTTAGGAATTATGTTCGTCAAGTTATGTCGTAAGACGGAATACTATGTAAATAAAATAATTCCGATTGCATGATTTAGAACGCAAATCAATGCGTAGTTTTTCTCTTACAGATTTTTTTTTATTTTTCCCAATTCCCAGTTATTGTCTTTCATCACCCACACTTATACTGACTGGACACTCGATTTCGTTTGTTGGATAATTTTTCCAGTAATACGCAATGTCGATTCCAGAGTGCGCATCAATCGCTTTTGCTGAAATGCAATCCCAGATGTAAAGAGCCACCCAACTTGCAAGGAAAAATAGACAATTTCAATTGGGCTAAACAGGTAAATTTTCCTATACGTCTTTTTTCTATCGAATTTTGCAGGTTCGCAGCACCGAATGTGGGTGGCAAACTAAGCCAGAAAAAATCGAAATATTGCTCTAAGTGTCATGTCAGTGTGATCAGTGCTTATATTTTATTCTTCTAAGATCAACTGAAAATCATACTATCTTCCGTTTTAAATTATTTTTTACGATCGCAGGGAATTTTGGACTTTGTTGGATTTGGATGTACATGTTTCGATTAACCCCACGAAAAGTGGGTCAAAGAATGTTTTGATAAAATGTGTTCACCATTCGAATGAGTTTGAATTAATTGTCTTTCGTTATTCGCCAAAATTGCTACGACATTTTAGTGTTCCGTTATTCGAAGTCTGAGAAAAACATGCTCCGGAAAAAGACTGTAGATCAGCTACGGAATGCTCGATAAATTTCACTAAGTGTCCAAGAAAGCTGAAGTTGGAAGCTAAACGTTGCACATAAGGATATATATTTTTTGAAATTTTTTAAGATAACAACCTCAAAAAATGTAAAAAAAAAAGTTATGTATAACCCGTACTTTTAAATCAATGAACCGTTAGAATTGTTTAAGTCACACCAGATAAATTTTGTTAAGAGGATTGAAAAATTGACGTAATTTGACACATTTTTGCATTTTAGATTGTCCAATCACAAAATTTTTAACGAATTTTCAAAGGTGCCGTCAAACAGGGCATCATGCAACAGCGGGGTTAGATGCAACATTTATATAACACCACACTGAATAAATTTTAAATTTAATGTATTGTAATAAACTTATCTTTTAATGAATACAAAATGAAGATGACATAATTTTTCGCATCTTAAGCTAGTTTTTAGAATTTTTTATTTTTATATAAAGTTAGAAAAATCGAGCAACAAATGTACAAATTTTAACGTTTTTCGATGCCGAAAAAAACTTTACCCAGTATGACGGATTGGCTTGATAATATTACCTACAAACTTTTTACTGGTTTTCTCATGCTATACCAACACTATTGGAGTAACAATATTTTTCAAACAATCACCCATTTTTTATAAATACTTTTATAATTCAGTTAGGTGTCTGGGGTAAAATGCACAAAATGCAAATGAAAAAAACACCTTGTAAATCTCGTTTCCATGTGCTGGAATATGAATGTTTTGCATCACGCGTTTGTAAACAATGAAATTTCATTCATCCAAACAATTATTTTTATGATTTCAGCTTGTTAAATTTTTCGTAGTATTATTTAACCCCTAAATGTATGCAGCACCCTTATTTTCTGATAAAATTTTAAAATTAGTTTTTACAGACCAATAAATTACTGCAATTGGTGTTTTCATGCATAACGGTCTTAAAGGCATCGCAAATATATTAAAAACTATAAACTTTCATACGTGTTCATAAGATTTTTCTAAGGAGGGTGAAAATCGCATGTTCTTAGAACATTAAAAATAACTAAAGAAACCAATAATTTTTCTAACTACGCCAATTTGATGTCCCATCATCATTAAAACTTTTGATGCGTAAGGGGTAGGATTAACTGTGAACATAAGTTTTTTAGAAGCCATTGAAGTTGAAAATTGTTGCATAATGCCCCAGTTGACGGTAGCTGTTTTTCGAATCTTTTGTCAATTTGCAATTTTTCAGATTTTCTGAGACTTCAATACAACTTTGCACTAGATTTTGAGTATATTAACGCACGTTTTCCACGATAAATTTATATTCAGTTGAAAAGCAATTTCTTACCGATTCTTGTGTTGCCTACACTCATTACTATCTGCACCAAAAATGCTGAACCTACCTAACTTTGTCTTATTTCGACACCGACGCTAAACGAAAACGGACAATCACACAAGCGGGCTTTCAGGGTGTGTCAATAAAAAATAATTATGCAAATTAAAGATTTCAAGAATTCATTGAGGGTCCCCGAACACTTTTTTTTTTATTTGGATGCCCCCGAATAAAGTTACAAACCGCATAACATCCGATAGTGTCATATTGACACTCAAGAGCGGATTAGTGTTTAGAGGTGAAGTTTGAAGAAAAAAGACAAGAAAAATTTCGAATATAAGGTACACCGGTACAAGTGCAAACGGATTTCACCATAGTTCAACTTTCACTTGTCCTAGAAAAATATGTGTATCTTCAAAAATTATCAAATATCGTTCGTTGCATCACTAAAAAAGTCCTCAACAAATTCCCGTTGAAAGAGAAAAATTTAAAAAAAAAATTGGTAAAAAGTAACAGTACTTTTGTGAAAAAAATTATAAGTTTGCACTCGCCCCGTTTATGGGGGCAAGAACAAACGCAGTACTTTTTCCAAACTAATTCACTGATAAGTCAGTGTATTGGTCCTAAAATGAATTAAAAACATGTTCCGGTATGTTTTATCAACTTTTATTAATATATTAGCTGTTTTCCTGCAATATTAATAACTTTTTGGAACTCCATTTTTGTTGACTGTTGTTTTAAGCAAAGGACCTTCATTTACCAAGGCATTACAGAATTTTGAACATCCGCTTCAGATACAACACTTTGGATATCCCTTCTGACCATTCAAATATAATGCTGAACCATTTCGGTGATCAATTTCTTAAAATGGCTTATGTAACATGGCTTAAAGGTGCGTTTGCACTTACCCCGGTAGTGTCGTTTGCACTTGGCCCGCAGTGTGAATTGTGAATAGACAAGAGTAAATAATATTTTCACAACTTTCAGGGTGTACTGAAAATTTCTTATGAATTTTTTGCTTTCACTTAAATATCAGTCCCAAACATTCACCTTTCAACGAAAAACCGGATAAGAATGCACTTTTTTGTAGCCAAAATATGCTAATCAAAAACACACTGTTCATGTCTAGTAGGTACGTACTTGAATTCGTGTGTAATCAAACAGTGCAGTGTTTTTATTGAATAATTTTAAGAAAGTTTAGTTTATCTATGTCAGATTGTTTGTTTGGGCCTGAACAACAATTTCTAGAAGAAGAAATATTTTTTTAATTTTTTTTTGTAACAGAGAAAAGTTGACCGAGATTGCACTTGCCCCGGTGTACCTTATCTAGAAACTTCGATACAACTCTTATTTTGTTTATTTTTTGCTGTTAAAATTCCCTCGAAATTTTTGATATTTTTTACCCCTAAATGTATGCAGCTTAGGCTTTTTCGAATTTAAACGTTGGTGGCTCAAAAGATAATAGATTTTCTGATCAAATAAAAAAAATTGCAACTGATGTTTTCAGGTTTCCAAAGTTGAAGGCATCATAAATTTGTCTCATACAATATTGTTATACAAAACCTATTCTTGGCTTTAAATAACAAGAACTGTTAGACAAAAACTATGACTAGACTATGTTAGACTGTGCTTTCAGATTCAGCGTCTTGAAATTAGTTTAAAATAATTCTTAAATTAGTATCACTATGCACGGAAAAAGATAAATTTTGTAGACTTATGCATGTAATTTGAAACACTTTTTGTTTTCTTGAAATTTCAAAGCATTGCTGTTCCACTTCATTTGCAAAAATATGGCAAGATCAATATTTGAAGATAAACTGGGAAACGCCCTCCAGATAATCACTTCTAAGATTTGAAAAGGATCTGACGCAAATTGAAGCAGGAAAAAACAAATCCAGAAGCTGAATGGTTTTTCGCCGAACTCCAAACTCGATACATGGAATGTGTAAAAAACTGCTTTCCGTTATCAAGTAGGAGGTTCGCATATCTTATCGCAAGAATGCGGCTTACATCCGTTCTTTTTTTTAACTCACTGCTGCATCCAACATTGGCGCCAAAAAATGTTAACGACTTTTCGATTATTCCTAATTTTCTTGAGTTTCATCCTTTTTCGAGAAAAGGAAAGATCCAAAAACCAAAATTAATAAAACTAGAAATCTAGACTAGGCATTGTTCTTATCTCGGCCCTCAAACCTGTCGGATCGTGACTTTTGTACCTACCTATCCGTTTTTTTTTCGTTCACTTGATAACCTTCCATTCCTCATTCAACAGGTAAAGTCAATCCATGCTACATTAGGCCAGGGCAAAGCAATTCAAGCTATGCTATGCTAACAAGTGCTGACGTCAGTGATGAGTCACTCCCATTCACAAGTCGTTTGTTTTCGTCATACAGAAACATGTTTTTGCTTGCATTTTTCCCTCGGCCGAACAGAGACGTAAATTAGGGCCAGGCTCAGCTCAATGAGATTCAGCTTGTCTCCCGAGCCCGACCAGCAAGCAGACCAGAAGCTCTTCTGCTGATGCTTCGAACGAGAGCGAGCAAAACAAAACACGTATCGGGACGGAACGCGAAGAATCGAAGGATTTGAGGTAAGGCGGGGCAATAGTTTGATTAAAGTTTTCTTAAGTTTCGTTGTTGTTTCAAGTTTCAAGTCTCTGCATTGCTATCGCCCCATCTTACCCTTCGGTATACTTAGCAGCAACTTAGCAGGTTTGATGTGGAGGAATTTCAATCTCAATGGAAGCATTTGCCTTCAGCCATTGGCGCTCTTCGCTTTTCGTGTATGGGGATGGCAGCGTGGGATCGGCTGGGTAGAGAGCTCAGATCGAGGAGGGTGTGATTTCTTCGTTTCTGAGAAAGTTGAATCGAATTTGGGATTTCCCAAAACGTTGGCCAGATTTCGAAGATCCTGACATGTATGTACTTGTTTCAGCATAACATGATAACATCGCGAACGCTTGGCGGGTCTTTTCCGGGACTGAAAACTTTTGATTAACTCTTCTTTTCATGTAGTAACAATTTTTTTTAAATGTAAAAAAAAACTCCCGGTTGAGATAACTAATAAACTGAAATAAGCAGGAATCTGGAATTTCGAAATTGGAAAAAAGTAAATTCCATCTGAATCTGTATCAATAACAAGATTCTATAAAGGAGTTTTAAATTATAAAAATCTGAAAAACGTTATAAAATATTCATCTTTTTGTAAATTTCAAACCTTATTCATAAACCCAAAATCCTTGAATTACAATTTACTTAAATTTATTATTACAATTTGGAACATTGATTGCGAATATGATTTGGAAATCTGATTCTGAATTTTGATTCTCGGTTTTGATATTTACTTAATTCAGATGTTGAATTCTGATTATGATTCTTAGCTCTGAATCTGAATTCTGATTTGAAATTGTCATTCTTTATGAAGCTTTTGAAATCTTTTTCCTAAATTTACTGGCCTAACTCTTAACAAACTTATTATAGCTGGTTCGCCATTAATCTCGACCCCGTGTGGTTTGTTTTCATTTGTGTCAATCAAAATTCCTGAATGCTATAAACGGTCAAATTGAATTTTCGATTTCACTTCCTTCTTCTTGCATCCAATCTTTTGTGCAACATTGTGCTAAAGGCTTTCAAGTTGAAAGCTTCTCCATAATACGAGCTTTTTTTCTGTTGCACGCAGAGAAATGTTTTTGGTTGCTGGTGTTGATTTTAAAAACGTCAAATCAAGAGGATTTTGGAAGAAATCAGCGATGTCCTTATTCATTATATATTTTAAAGGTGAAAAACATAACAAAAATGTGAGAAAAAAAGTTCCACACGCCCACTGCAATCCCCGTGATAAAAATATTCGTTAGAGATTTGTTTGTTTTGTTTCGTTTTATTTTTTCGTTTGTTGTTTTTCTATCAACACTAACGGAGAAGGAGTTTGAATGAAGAAGAACAATTTCCAATCCAAACCACCGTTTCGTAAGGGCAATTTTTTTTATATGTTGAATGACAGCTCACTTCTGGAAATCTACCATTATAAAATTATTTAATTGCATAAACTGTGTTCTGGTCTCCGTTGCTTTTATTTTCTCGATTTTGGTTGATTTTTCTCGGTGATGTAGTAATATCTATTGTTTAGTTTACGTTTCTGTTTACTATAGTTAATACTTTTCTATCATCTTCAGACTGTTGAATAACGCAGAAAATATTAATATGAATGGAGATAGTTGAAAAATATTAACACTGAACGTACCGGAGCAGTCAAATGACATTTTTGGAACTTCAAATGACTAGATATAACTCCTATTTTAATTGTTTTTTTACATTTTTTTCTTTATGGCTATTTTTTGTTTTTAAAATGCACGTATTTTTTCATTAAATTTTTTTTAAAGTTTATAGATGTCGAAAAACGTATATGGTATACCTATTTAAACTGCCGGGGTTCAAACGACCCCTAACACTTTTTCCGTTAAAAATCTCTTGTTTCTCAACCGATTTTTTTTTTAAATTTATAGTTTTGGAAAGCTTGTAACGTGTCTCAAATGTAATTTTTGGACAATATTCAGCTACAATCATTAATTTCAAAGTTATTCAAAGTCTTAGAAAAAAAACCCGAAAAAAATGCTTCGGGAAAAAAGGCTGTAAGTCAGTAATTAAGTGCTTGAAAAACCAAATCACTTAGACCTTCTTCGGTGTTGCTACTTCGGTCGGTATTTTAATTGTTTTGATTGGTTGCGCTTTTACCTACTTACTGATTTTCGCACCCATTGTTGCCATCCAGGTTGGTATTTGAGTTTGTTTATTTTCTGACAGCGACGACCGGCTGCGTTGCTACCGGGTTGCTACATAAACACATCCTGTAACAACCTACTACTCGAATGCTGTTTCTCAAATCAAGTTAGCGACTGTTGGTGCGGTGATATATGTATATGTTTTTTGAAAATTTCATGGCCACAAAAAATGTTAAAAATTGATTTAAAAACCGTACTTTTTAATGAATCAACCGGCAAATCTGTTAAGAACTCAGATTTCAGATTTTAGATTTCAGATTTCAGATTTCAGATTTCAGATTTCAGTTTTCAGATTTCAGATTTCAGATTTCAGATTTCAGATTTCAGATCTCAGATTTCAGGTTTCAGATTTCAGATTTCAGGTTTCGGATTTCAGATTTCAGATCTCAGATTTCAGATTTCAGATTTCAGATTTCAGATTTCAGGTTTCAGATTTCAGATTTCAGATTTCAGATTTCAGATTTCAGATTTCAGATCTCAGATTTCATATTTCAGATTTCAAGATTTCAGATTTCAGATTTCAGATTCCAGATTTCGGATTTCAGATTTTAGATTTCAGATTTCAGATTTCAGATTTCAGATTTCAGATTTAGATTTCAGATTTCAGATTTCATATCACAGATTTGAGATTCCAGATTTTGAATTTCAGATTTCAGATTTCCGATTTCCGATTTCGTATTTCAGATTTCTGATTTTTGACTTCAGATTTCAGATTTCAAATTTCAGATTTCAGATTTCAGATTTCCGACTTCGGATTTCAGATTTCAGATTTCGGATTTCAGTTTTCAGCTTTCAGATTTCAGATTTCAGATGGATTTTGGATTTCAGATTTCAGATTTCCGATTTCCAGTTTCAGTTTTTAGAATTCCGATTTCGAAATTTAGATTTCAGATTTCAGAACTAAGACTCCAGATCTCATTTTTTTCAAATTTTAGATTTGAGATTTCAGACTTCAGATTTCAAAATTCAGATTTGAAACCTCAGATTTCAAACTAATTTTTTTTTCTTAAAAACAAAAATCAGGATCCAGATTCATATACCAGAATATTGATTTGCATCATTGAGATTTTAGATTTCAAATTCAGATTTTTGAAAGCAATGATTTTTTGTATCGGATTCAAATGATAAAATTAAGATATTAGATTTACGATTTAGAATGTAAAATAGATTTTTCATTACATATTTCACAAACCCAAGTTCTAACCGACAAAACTGTCATCGTGAAGCAAATCAGATTTTCAAGAATATATGTGGTTCATGTGCTTTATTTAATTAAGTACCTAGATAGCTAAATCGTTAGATGCCAACTACTTCACCGACACATTTTGGTCTGGGACAAAGGGATTCGCGTTGAAATTCTAGTATGGTCCAATATCAACTTTTGGAATGTCGTACGACGAGGGTATTCCGTTGTAATAGATTGCCGGATTTGTGAAAATTCGACCTAAGGTTCGCGGCTCACTGATGACGGTGGTGGTCCCTGCACTACTGCTGCTTAATGATTTCCGAAAGGACTTTCTTTCGAGCTCATTATTTAGATAGTAACCGAATGCTGGTATAATTTCGATATCATATCCGACCTCTCTTCTGGGCAAAGCACTGGCAGAGTAGACGGTGGAGAAGGATGAGGAAGCGGTCTGCTGCAATCGAGGCACGGATATCCGTTGGGATGGCAGTTGTTGGTCTTTTCGGTGGGACAGTTGAGCCGCTGCTGGTTGGAGTATGCTAGTTGCAGGAATTTGGGGGCGCCTGAGAGGTGTGCTGATGGGTGGGGGATGATGGGTGAATATTTGAGCACCCTGCGGAAGGCCAGAGCTCACCGGTGGAATCCGATGAGCAGCGTGTGCAGAATGAAGGTTACGCTGTGGAGTAACGGTAACCTTATTTATGGGGTACACATTCTGGACGGTGATCGGGTTAGGATTGAACGGTGCTGACGAAAGTTGCACTAATTGGGAATTAGGAATCCCAAAGTTTCTCCTAAGCTCGGTCGGTATCGGAGATTTCGGCAACACTCCGGAAGGTGGAAGAATCGATATTGATGAAGGTGGGACAATTTTGTTCGGCTGTGCTGGCATTTTAGCATATCCTTGATCGGTCCACGTCTTGAGCAGCTGAGCCATGAAAAGTTGAATCTTTGGAGATGCTGGTTGGGAATGTTGCTAAAATTAAAAAAAAAAATAAATAAATATAATGATGTGCTTGTTATTTGGGTGCTAGAAATATTACGAAAATGAAGTGAATCGATAAAGGGAGAGAAAAAATTGGTATTTAAATTTTTTATAACACAAAAACCTTTTTTTGTGTGCTAACATTTAGTGTACCGTCAAATGCAACACTTTTCAACTTCAATGGCTTCTTAAAACTTATTGTCCACAGATAATCATACCGATTGTACATCAAAAGTTTTAAGGTTGATGGGACATCAAATTGACGAAGTCAGAAAAATTATTGGTTCACCAGTTATATTTAATTTTACAAAAACATGCGATTTCCTTGTGGGGTGGAAAAATAGGTAAGTTGCAACAAACTTTGTTCTTAAAGAAAAATCAAACGAAAAGGCTCGAAAATTTATTGGTTATGATATATTTGTGATGTCATAACGCATAAAGCACCAATTGCAGTAATTTTTGGTTTTATTCTAATAAAATTTTAGATTTTTTCTGTCAAAAATGTAAGCAAAAGCATAAGGGTGCTGCATACATTAAGGGGTAAAAAAACAAAAACAAATTTTACTAACTAAAATCATAAACATTTATGTTTGGATGGATGAAATTTTGGAGTAAACAAACGCGTGATGCATAACAATCATATTTCAATCGAATTTAAAAGTGGATCTTTGATTTGCATTTTGATGCATTTCAGCCCAGACTGGTACTGGATTATAAAAATATTGTCTGATGTGATTGTCTGAAAAATATTTTTAAATCAACAGTGTTGGTATAAGATAGTAAAACTAATATAAAGTGTTTATCTTTTATTCCATAACAACAATAAAAATAATTTTTTTTATGACTTTTCAAGCATATAAATCCTTCAGATCGAAATTTAACCAGGTTTTATTAAAACTGTCCAATAAGTCTTGCTTGATATATTTGGTTCTTCACTGATGCATGTGTTTTGTACAAGTTTTAACGAAAAACGTATCGAATCGCAATTTCGTAATTTTTCGTTGAATAAAAAGATCATTAACAAAAAACTACAGAAAATGATGAAAATGCTTTGCTAGTTTCGTACAACATTAGAGTGAGAAGAGTTCTGCAACCACAAAGTAAGCAGCAAGCACGGCTATTAATTTCGTGAATTGTACCTTTCGCAAGATTTCTGAAAATAAATCTGATTCGCTTTCGTTGAAATATACATATTCAATAAATTTGGAAAAAAAATGATATTTACACACCTCCGGTTTCCAATGTGAGTGCCAGAAAACGAGTCACATTTAAATTGGACAATACCGTCAAACAAGGCATCATGCAAAAGCAGGGTCAGATGCAACATTTGTATACACTCATTCAATTTTTATTTCAACATACTGTAATAAAGTTATCATTGAATGATAACAAATTGATAATGACATAGTTTTTAATATCGTGAAAGAGTTTTTAAAAGTGATTCTCATAAAAATTTAAAAAATCGAGCAATAGATGTACACATTTTTACATTTTTCGATGCCGTAAAAATCTTTACCCAGTATGACGGATTGGTTTGATGATATCTACCTACAAGCTTTATATTTCTTTCACTATCCTATACCAACCCTGTTGGTGTAGAAATATTTTTCGGACAATCACCAAAATTTTTAAAATAAATATTTTTATAATTCACCTGTCTGGGGCAAAATGCAAAAAAACGAAAATCAGAACTAAACCTCATAAATCGCGTTTCCATATGCTGGGATATGATTGTTTTGCATTGTGCGTTTGTTAACATTCAAATGTCATCCATCCTGGGATTTATTTTCATGATTTAAGGTAATTGAATATTTTGTGGTATTTTTTACCCCTAAATGTATGCAGCAAATTTACACAGTTTCCTTAAAAACATTTTTGGTGTTCCATGAACCTTAAAACTTTTGATGTACAAGAGGTATGATTAATTGTAGGCTTTGTAGCTTTTAGAAGCCATTGAAGTTGAAAAGTGTTGCATGTTGCCCCAGTTGACGCTACACCAATTTACGTTCAATATTGAAATTAAAAATACATACATATACGCAAATTTAATTTCTTTATTGGTAAGGTCGGTCAAATCAAGCCAAAGGCTAACAACGCTGAGTTCAATTGAAGTAACCAAAAAAGTCTTCATACAGAACATTTGGCGATACTTTTAGCGAGAGCAACCTTCAACTAAATAAAGTGGTTGAATGCTAGACAAGAATTTATTGCAATGTCTATGTTCTAATTATGGAAAAATAAATTGCACCTTAATTTAGGAGACGCGCGTCCAGACAGTGCAAATCTCATAATTTTTTATGAGCTCTACTTTAAGATTTTCTATCTTCAAAAGAAGCATCCAAAAAAAAAAGTTCACCTAACCGCGAATGTGTAAAGAAAGCATTCTTCAGCTCCACTACTGTCTATCGCAGAGCATAGACAAATATACAAAATTACAATATAAGTGAAGAATCTCTTCTTCTAGTCTCAAAAAAGTATGTATAGAGGTATAGAAGCATGCTGCTGTCAACCATTAACCCAACCACTTGAGGTACCGGTTGTCGAAAACTGTATGTACATATATCTATGTACTGTGCGACTTACTTTCGCGCTATTAGAATGATTCACGTAACTGAATCTGAATGTTAAACTTGACCTCTAAGTCTGAATTCGGACTGTGAAAAGTCAAAAACAGAACTGAAAGCTGAAGCTGAATTTAAAACAAAATCAACTAAAATCAGTTTCATGATTCTTACGGTAAAGATACATGATACACTTTTACATCTGTGTTTTGCTTCGGAAAAGCCCTCGACAAAATATGAGGTCAATATGATGATAAAATGTCATAAAATACTTACATACATAAAAAAATTGATATCTTTATTTAAAAATTGAAGAATATGGTCTACAGAGAAGATTAAATTTTCTGTAAATTTTGATTGCAGACTCTTTCCTATGCGAGCCTTTTTCAAAGGTCTAGCTAAAAAATTATAGCTATTATTGTTGACATGAATTAAACTTTATAGGTTTTAAGTTATAATCGTCAATTTTTTCAGTGAATGTTTAAGTATCATTATCATAAACAAAAAAATTGAATCATCTTCGAATTGTAAAAAACGCTCGGTTGGAGTAAATTAGTCACTAGTGCCGTTCTAGCTACGGCAGCTTGAGGAGAAGGGAAAAAGTTTGGAACAAGACATTCTTATAAATTTATGTTCTCTTTCTCCTCGTCGATGGGACCAAGTTGAACTCTATATTTCAGCTTTACATCCTATTCGGGACGGGATCAGAAAAGGAAATATTTGTGCAGATGACAATGAGCACTCAACTATTTCAGCTCGTTGGAAATCGGTGGGATGGAAAATAGAGTGTCTTACCTTTTGGTTGTGACGAAATTGGTTCGATAACGAAGAATTTATATCTTCCGTTTCAGTTCTCAGCGGCGGCAAAAGATCCCTGGCAATCGATGAGTGCAGCAACCTAGACTTAGTGGGATGGAACCCGGACTCGGGATCGGTGGATAACGTGCCTAGGTTAGAAACGTAGACGGTCTCTGGAGCCACTGGCACGTGGCCCCTCGTCTTGACTGGTTGTGCTCCGAAAGTGTTTCCTTTATTGAAATTTGATTGAACAGCGGCGCTTTTGCCTTGTTGAATTTTCTGATTCAATTTTCCTTGCCAATTTACGGCTCCGCCAGCTGATGGGAAATTTTGTCGAGTTGCATCGTTTCCAGGAACACTTTGGCCATCAGCTGGAATCGACTTTTCCCTGTCGGCAGAGCCACCACCTACGCCCAACAACGAGGACATTAGGGGGAAACTGACCATCGACATTACGGCTCCCATCATTTCGCCGAAATTGGTCGTTGTTTTGCCAAGTTCCTTATTGCGGGAGTAAAAGTTTTCACTTTCCTCACAGCGCACGTTCATGTACCAATCACAGACGAAGTATTTTTGGTTGAAAAGTGTTCCGTTCGGGCACAGAAAAGCAAATCCATTTCCCGTGTCGTCGGTATTTGCACAAACTCGAAATACTTGACAGCGCGCTTCAACATCTGCATAATATCCTGTGGATAGAAAAGCATTTTAGAGAGCAGATCCATTATGAATCGGAATGTATGGGGTATTCTTTCTCAACTAGATTGGTGACTTCTAGATTCTGAAATCTAATTTTTGTTTATGCTTTGCTTGGATTTTTCATTTGTTCAAGATTGTTTTATGGGCATGATGGCCACACGAGACTAAATGGTCACTTTCAATTTTGGCAAAATTATGTGTTTTAAAGTCATTTCCTATTTACTATCGTATAAAATACCTGTGTTTTTAGAAAAATAATATTTAGTATCCACGTGGTGGAAAATATTAATTTTGAAGCAACTCTCGAAAAGCCTAAATTTTCGATTCGACCAGACTGAACTGTACGCCGATTTGAAAAAAAAAAATAATTGAATCATCTATTGCAGTGGATGCGAAACATGATAATCAACCTATCCAATGAAAATCAGATATTTTTCCTATTTTTTATGATTTGATAAGAAAATTTCGATGTTGTAGACAGTGGAAATGGCAAAAATGCGCTACGCCAAAGTGAACTGAGAGCAACCTTAAAGGTAAAGATGAAAAACATCAAATCTAATGTTTTGAATTCGTCTTGGTAAATCTTCGTACTTGAAAATGAACACATTTCAAAGGTGATGGGAATTATTAGAGAAACGTGAGATTTCAAAGGAAGAAAGAACATAAGCTGTAAATATCATAACGGCTCACTGATAGGGACTTGAACCAGCAATTTCCGCTTCAGTACAACGCACAGTGGGGCAGGACCTACGAAAGCTTGGCCAAAACCCCTTTTTGTAAATTTCCAAAATTCATAATAAATTTATACTTTTCAGAAACTAGACATTACCCCGATCACAAATCTGTCAAACAAATCTTAAAATTCGTTATTTCATACAATTTTCTACGTAGGTGAAGTTGGGGTTTGATGCAGTTGCATTATATCGCAAAAATAAAAAAATATTTTCAATACTCCACTTAAAATTTATTTCTTGAAGAAATAAAAAAATAGCTGAATGTGTTCAGAATAACATGAAATTTATTTATTTGGTTGAAGAATTGAAAAATAAAATTGTTTTTTTCTACGAGCTTAAACATATAACGTTAAAAAATTACGAATTTTCATCATATTCGGACACTTGGAAAACATGTTACCCCACGTTACGCCACTCTCATTTCTACTCAAACATTTGAATGGAAGTCTCAGCTATCCAACAAAACAAAAAGTAGTTGCCAGTTTTTGCCTATTCAAAGGTTATTCACGTTTTAGTGAAACATGTTTTTGGACATTTTTCGTACTTTTGAGATTGCTTTTGAAAATAGTTTTTGTTAGAAAAACTTGAAATCAATCAAATTTGAAATTCAGTTCATTCAAATTTTTTTCAAAACTTATTTTCCTCTTTGTTATTTTGATAATACTATTTTGGTTTTTAAAAGTTTTTTTTTTATCTTCAGACAAGCAGATAAAATTCTTTGGAATATAAACTTCTATAACCTTCTCAAATCCTTTTCGGTCAGATGCTTAGTATCTGTTACATAACTTAATTTTTTATTCAACTTTTTTTTCTGTGAAATGTCTACAACATTCGTTCAAAAGGAAAAAAAACTAGATCTAATGTTACTTAAAAAGAAAATAAAAATTATTTACATGAATGTTTGGATATTAAAAAAAACAATGCAACAATGTTTTTTGCTGCCACAGCCTACTTGATCCATTAGCTACTTATACGAGGTACCAATATGAGTTTATGGTTTATTTATCTGAACTTATTTGTTCTGTTACCACTGATCTCACTGACATGACATTTAGAACAAAATCAATGTGCGGCAGCAATTCGAGCATGAAAAATTGACTTGTAGCGTATTCTCAACCTGTTCAATTCTCTCGAGTAGTCTGAACTGATCGAAATTTAGCAAATGTCTTGTTTAATTTTTCAGCCGGGCTACAATATTGATCGAAGCGCCTCTGGTATCGACATTGCTCGTTAATTTTTCGAGCAGCACAAAATCGAAATTGAGTGTCCAGTCTGTGAGGTCATTGTTGTTACTGAGCTCTGACATCGTCCACGTGTTTTTTTCATTGGTTTGAAGAAAGTTTGTTTGATTTTTTCTGAAGTTTTTTTTTCTCGAGGTTTGGTTCAAAATGTTCCGGAGGCGAGACATTTTTGAAATGCTCAATGAGAGCAGTCGAAAGGCCTGGAATGATAGAATAAACTATGTTCTGGTAAAAATCGAAGAATCTGTGATTATGGACAGTGAAAGAAAAAAAGCTGTGAGAAAAATAATAACAAGGGAGTGCTACAAAATACAACAAAAAATGGAAATGCTGTAATCTCACAGATACTAGAGTGTTCGTCCCGGGATTTCCCGGGCGGGAATTCCCGGGAATTTGAAAAATTCGAGAATTCCCGATTCC
Organism: Uranotaenia lowii; assembly: GCF_029784155.1. Taxonomy (NCBI): domain Eukaryota; kingdom Metazoa; phylum Arthropoda; class Insecta; order Diptera; family Culicidae; genus Uranotaenia; species Uranotaenia lowii. Next base: position 177,035,734 of record NC_073693.1, read on the forward strand.
CGGGAATCATAGTTTCATTCCCGGGAATTCCCGACATGTATGAAGTTATTTCTGTGGAAAAGCTTGAAAGCCTCCGGAATCATTTTTATTGCTCTTTCTGTAAATGTAGTCATTTAAATCTCATTGAGAATATGCAGATTCCTGTGGCAGTAGACATTTTGCAGTCATTTGGTGCAATTGTTTTTATTCAAATAGATAAGATTAAAAAGATTTTATGTATTTCCACACCGTATTCATTGAACGAAAACCCACAACAGTTCGAAAAATGTACGAAAATTCGCGCAGCAAGTAGACAGATTGTATTTTCTCGAAAGTACCATTCATGCACTTGTTTCCCTTTAGCTTTGAAAGCCAGATGAATTTTAAAATCTCAAAATGATCGTTTATTTTTATGAAGAGCAAATATGTAAAGTATTCAGAAAAACAAAAAATTGTTGGAATAATCAAACAAATAAAAACATAATTTTTTTTTTTATAAACTTTTAATTGCATGGATGAATTCTTCATTTGACTTTTTTATTTGTTATTTTATAGTTCGTTAGACTGTTTTAAATTTATCATTGTTGAAAACAGTTTGATTTATTTGATTGAAAATAAGTTTAAAAAACATTATGGAGAGTACATTTTGAACAAATTATGGGCTTGCATGCACGAAAGCTTCGATAAGCTATGTATATTTGAATCGAAGTGCATATATTTTACATGTTTTTGAATATTTCCCGGGATCCCGGGAATTCCCGGGAAACAGGCCACCAGATTTCCCGATTCCCGGGAATGTGAAAATGGCCGGGAAATGGACACCCTAACAGATACAGTCTTTTTAGCGAAAAATAAGCTTTGACTTCAAGGAAAAATAAGTATGGACAAAGCTATCAATGAAGGTTAATATGATATTCTCAATTATTTTATTTTATATAAAAGTGCTACAATACAATCATTCTCCAGGAGAAAGACCTCCAGTAAATTTTGAAGATTCTTCAGATCGTTCGAAGGGTAGGAAAGTTAATGGATTGCGTAAATCTGTTCCAACACAGCAGCTTGCAATGGCGACAGAAATGAATTTGGCTCAGAAGCAGAAGCCAACCTTGTGAAGGAAATATTTCTTCCAACACCTTCTCGAGCAAATCGTTCTTTGGATCTGCAATCTAGTCTTGGAGAAATCAAGCCATTTACTCCTACTGAAGCTTCGGCCTTGATATTGGATCTGGTTTATCCAGATACCAATATCAAGTATTGAGATCTCAAGCCAAGAAGAGAGGGATCGATTTGTATCCTTCATACAAAAAAAAACAGCAGGAAAAAAAGCTATGCTATCCTTCCGCTCAGGACACGGAAGTGACTGAGTCCAAAGCTGTGGTATCACTGCAATCGTTGATGGATCACACAGCTCAACGTATTTCTTTAATAGATCCGGAAATTTTACGAAAGATGGAGGGTAAAACTTGTACTTTGATTTCGAAATGGGGGCTGGATGGCAGCGGACTACAATCAAGATACCGTCAGGTGCAGACGGATCCGAACTTCAATGATTCTTGCATCATTATGATATGCACAGTTCCTCTGCAATTGTTTTTTGAAGAAACCAACACTAAATATACCTATAGTATGGCAAAATCCGAAACCTTCTTCAACGCGATATGGTCGACCATGCAAGCTGGAATACTGCAAAGAAACCAGAGAGAACATCCAAATAGAAGAACATAACATTTCATCTCAAATTGGACAGCTCGTACCAACAGTAATAAACACAATAGCTGGTCGAACTAAGGTAACAAAACAAGAATTGGCCATTGAATGCATTTGAATAGAAACTATTAACTATTTTTTCACAGATAAATCATGTGTTGTCGTGCACTATGGTTGATGGTAAAGTGCACAATGCGTTGACAGGTACATCATCTCAAAATTGTACAGTTTGTTCAGCTACACCGAAAATAATGAATAAGATAGATGATGTACTGCAACGGCCTGAAAATCCGAAAGCATTGGGTTTGTCAACTCTGCATGCTTATATTCGCTTTATGGAGTGGATGTTACATGTGAGTTACAGAATGGATATCAAGCAATACCCTAGGACTCAACACAATAGAGAAGCTGTAGAGCAACGGAAACAACATATTTTAGATAGATTTAAAAAAGAACAGGGTTTGATGTTGGATGTTGTCAAAGAAGGAAAGGGCACAACAAACACTGGCAACGCAGCTCGTTGTTTTTTTTGAAAACCCACCAATAACTAGTCAAATCACTGGTATAGATGAAGAGCTGCTTGACAGATTGGACAGTGTTCTTAAAACGCTTTCATGTGAGGAAAAAGTAAATTATGAGGCATACCATGAATATGCGGTCGAAATCGCACGGTTGTATGTGAAATTGTATGAATGGTACCCTATGCCTGCAAGTGCACATAAAACCTTGATTCATGGGTCCAAGGCCATAGCAGCTGCTCTGCTACCAATAGGTACTTTTTGTGACTTATTAAATCTTGACCACTCATTCTAATTTGCAATACAATTACAGGTATGCTAAGTGAAGAAGCTCAAGAGTCTCGTAACAAAGACTTCAGAAAAATTCGAGAAGCGCACTGTCGAAAGTCATCAAGAATTGAAACAATGCAGGATGTACTAAACGGTATGCTTGTCACATCTGACCCTTTACTATCCAGTATGAGAACGAGTTGCTGCACCCGAGATATTAGTGGTTTAAAACATTCTGTTATTAACCTGCTTCACCTTGAAACAGAAGATGAAGATTAAACAACATATAGATCAATAAATTTATAATAAATATATGAAGCTACCTTCTTTTACGCTAGCTGATCTAGTTTTGAGTTTAGTTAATATTAGTGTATCAATGCTTTTTAAGTTTCTTTTCTGTGGAAGCTTTTTCTTCTGTAAGAAAATTGGCCACTTAAACCCAACTTTAGTTCGCTTTGCTTGCTGAATTCTCGAGTTATAAAAAAATTTTATATTTAATTTTTATGGAAGCATTCGTTTCATAGATGGAATGAGTTTTAATCTATCATAAGAAACGAATTGTCGTACCCCGATATCCTCAGAGGTCAAATTTGGTTCAAATTGGTGTACTTATTGTGTATTAAACGACAATTTGCCACAAATATACAATCTTTGAACAGCCATAACTTTTTTGTTTTCAGGCCAAACGATTTGCAGTCTTCAGGTGAAATATAAGTCTTAATTGAAATTTTAATAAAATTGACATAATCAAGCATTCGCTTGGTAGAAAAAAAAAAGTTTGAAAACCAGTATTTTATGCTTCTTCAGAACACTATGTCTCAGAATCCCTTTTACACTTGAGATTCAGTGCAACCCATTCCTGTTTTCCGATTCCGCTCAAATTTGGCATATGGCCTGCTGATGACTCCCTTAAACCATCAAAGTCTTTTTTTTGCAAGTATTTTGATTTTAAAGTAGGTATTTATTAAGACAAATTTGATAAAGTAAATTAAAAATATCCAAATTGTGATTTTTATTAAAGATTAAACCGTGAATAGCTCTTCACACAATGATACAAACAACATGTTTTGTTCAGCAAAGTTTAATTGCACAAAATCCGCATCTTTTGATGGCATTGATATCAAAAATATTTTACGCTTGGTACACATTTTGATCAGTTGAATACAAAATTTTTGGATCAGAAATTTTTTTTTCATGAAAATAGCTTGCTTATTTTCCGTTTTGACACAAATTTGATTCATTTTTCATTTTCATTTCTACTGAAGCCTGGAAAGCTGAAATGGCCATTTTTGAGCAAAAGAAACACCAATCGAACGAAGAACACCAACTAAGAGATCATCTTACCCCGTACGTCGAAAACTAACGGATTTGTATCCAATATTTTAGCAGTTTGATTGCTACTAATATCATATTTTTCAAGTGTCTACTTATCAAATTTTCCAAGTGTCTACTTATCAATTTTTTTTCAAGTGTCTCTCATCCCATTTTAGCCATCTATCTGTTTGAACTTGATTTCTAACCTAAGCTGAAAGTGCTCGTCTTGCCCTGATTCCCTCAACATATGGGGATGTCTTTTTGATATCGTACCGAACGGGCCACGGGTTTGTGCCAAAGTATTCAGATTCTCCCCAAAATTTCAAGTTTGATTAATTTTGGCGACTTACCTATTATTAATTGAATTCACAGAGGTTTAGTTTTAAGATTACAAACAACTTTTGTTCTAAATACGAAAACTTAAGCGTTGAAGAAATTATAGTGACATTATTTCTAATTGCATAACCACAGGGGTTGAAAAACATAACTCTCAGTCTCAGTACTTTTTCAGTTGTCAATCATAGCCATTGTTTTTTTCTCGAATTATTGTTGAAATTATTCAAACAACAACTGAGATATTCAAACTTATACGAAAAGTAAGTATTGTAAATGTTTTGTCTTTTTCCCAATACCTTTAGACGGGGTTTACATATATTTCAAATCTAACTCAAACAAAAAAAAATGTTGTACTGTAAACTGAGGGAACTTTGATCACCGGGGTAACTTTGATCAACATGAAACTTTTGCAGATAATCATCATTAACAAAGTCTGAAATAAAAATATCTGAAAACTGTTTTCTACGTTTGAAAGTTGAGTTTCAAAAAGGCTAAACTTTGTTTGTAGTTGGAGATTTCTTTATATAAGGGGAGATGGGGGCATAATGGCCACCTTAAGGAAAACGGTTATTTAACCATAGAAAATAGCTATAATATGGAGGTTACATTATTGTTTCGTGTTCAGACACTTGAAAAGCCTATTCCCTAACGGGCTGAATCGTGAAAAACTATATGAAAACGTTAAAAAATGCATTTTAAAATATTTTGCCAAAAGCTGAAAACCAGCCACTGTGGAGGCATAATGAGAACCCCCCCTGAGGCAGTATGAGCACCAATCATCAGAGCAAAATGTGCGTTTTTGCCGGGGAATCTAGCAGCGAATTCAATTCGATGAAGTCAGGTGAGTCGTAGATTCATCAAACAAAGCAATAACAAAATAATCTAGGTCTGTTTGTAGAATACAAACAATTCACGCACGCTCATACATTATGTGCTTTGTTTGGCGGATGATGCTACTAGCCGTATAATGTAACAATAAAAAAATCGATCATGAATTGTGAATGGAAAAAAATTACCTCGAACAGAAATCTAACTCTAGTCTTTTGATTACCTCTCCGACACCTTACCAATAGGCTAAATTGTCGGATAAAAACTAGTCAAGGTGTGGCGCTATAAATCAATTTTAATTCGCTGCTAGATTCTACGGCAGAAAATGCTCATTATGCCTCGATAATATGGTGCTCTATATGCCCCTAGTCAACAAATTTAAGTAAAAACGTGTTTTAAAATTGATAAAAGTGAAAAATCAAAAATTTTATAATGGTAAAAATTGAGAAACAATGTGTACATCATGTTGCAGTGCGTACATTATAGATCAAGGTTATTTTAAGATCATAAGAGCTTATTTCGTGGTGCTCAAAAATTATAATATTTTCGTAACTTGAGAACCAAGCTAGTTTTTTTTAAATATCTCTGTAAAGATGATAAGGAGATTTATTTTTTTGTGAAAAATTAATACTATAGGAAGTACGAAACAAATCCTCATGAAAATTTATTTAAGAAAATACGCACTTTCGTAGAAAAGCGTAGTTCTCATTATGCCTCGGGTGCTCGTTATGCCCTCATCTCCCCTACTTAAAATGTAGTTCAAAAGTTGTAAAATATCTATTTTTTCGAAGTCTCACAGACAAACACCTCTTATGATAAAATGACAGCATTTAAGCAAATGGGTTGTTTTATATGAAAATTTAACTTTTTTCCTTTGTATACGTATAGTTTTAGAGTTATTTTTGTGGTAATTCTATGATAATTTTTGGATATTTAAAAAAAACGGACATTTTCTATGAGAAAGGCTGCATAGAATAAATGGTTAAAAACCTTATCAAATGGCACATATTTTTCAAGATGCCTATAAGGTTTCATTTTTGTCTTAAGACTTTGTCATTTTCAACTGAAACCATAAACAGCATTGAAGTTTTTGGACTATACTCAAATAAATATTTTTCAAATTCAAATAGTATAATAAAGTATAAAAACATATTTAAACTTAAAAAGGTTTAAAAGTAGTATCTGTAGGTATAAGAAAAAAATAAAATTTTGAACTATAATATATAGGGAGAATTTGCCAAATACCAGACACTTAAGGTTTTTTTGGCAATAACTTCAAAAATATATTTTTGTAAATATTGGTTTCTCTAATGATTTGGAAGGTATCAATATTATGATCACTAAACTATATTACAAAAAAAAAATTTACAACATATTCAAGAGAAATAATTTTATGTTAGTTTTCACTCATTTCCAAAAGTGTTGTCGGACACTACGAATTACTTCACCAAAGTTGTCGCCAATGGCACAAAAACGTAGCCGTAGACTCAAATTATTTACACAGGTCTTGTGAAAAAGGGTTTCTGAATACTGAACACATTTTATGAAGCTTTTTATAAAAGTTTTTTTGACAAATCTGAAGAAACATTTGTTTCGAATAAAACTAGCTAAAAGTCTGATGCATACATTCATAGGTAAAAATTTGACAATAATTTATGTATTAGGAATCCGAGGGTGAATGAACGTCATCAGATTATCGAATAATGCTGAAAGAACGTTCGTTTAATATTATTACGTATATGCTTCAATACATCTGAGAATGATTATAAAAAAAATTGAATAAAATAAGATAAAAAATGTTTTGATAACTTTAACTTAAGGTTTTTAGAAAAAAATGATTTGATAGAGTTCCAAATAATGTAGATGTTTCCAAACCTAAACACTATTTTTAAACCAAAAAGATCGTGATGGTTAAAGGTCTATAATAAATTATCATTATTGAGCACTATTGGTAAGGGTTCTATGAGACTAAATTAAGCGTTTAATTAATTTAGGGATTTAACCCCCCCCCCCCCCATGGAGATTTTGTCCCACTGAAATTACGTAGTAACGTAGTAAAGAGAAATTACTCGATCTTAGTAGAAGGTGTTAAATTTTTGTTTTTACAAGAAAGTCACTATTTTCTCTCGCCTCCGGCGGGAATTTGTCTTAACTCATCCTAGACTTGAAACATTTCATTTACGAAGTTACATGCATATATGCCGTTCTCGAATTTAAACTAATTTTTAATTATTTATTTCGATTTGCGATTCAATCAAAATTTTGTATTGATACTATAAACATGACATTCAAAAACACTACCTTATCTTTAGAATGGGTTTTTCTGAAGAAGTGTAACGAAACAAGTTCAGAGTTTGAAACCAACCATTTTAACATCAAAATTAATAAATCGAATACTAATTTTATACATTAACAATTTGGAAGTCATGTATCATGACTTATGATGGTCATCAGAATAAGCAAAATAAATTTATTTTGTGTTTTTTGTTCATCTAAATCCTCAACATCACATTCGAGAGCGATGAATGAGATTTTAATTCAATTTGAGTTTCAGATATTTTTAAAGCAAAAAACTAATTATTTTGCAGGTTTGAAAAAATTTTGTTAAATGAATTCAATTTTTTTTCTAAGCTTTATTTAGTAAAGTCAGAAATACTTGTGATGAAATCTTTCTAAATTTTTCAAAAAAGTAGAATTTAACTTTTCCAGATTTTTAAAAAAAATATTACTTAATAAAATTAAATAAATTATAAACAAATTCAGAATCAGATTTTTCTTTATCGTAGATTTTTTATTTCATCCGTTATCATTGATTGATTAAACCTAAAACTGATACATTTCAAAATTATGTTCCTTGCAGTTATCAATTAGATCTTTTAATAAGTGATAGAATGGTTAGACGAGTTTATTGAAAAAAATAACTTCTAAAATGTTAAAAAACTTAATTTTTTTTCACATTATGTTCAAATAAATTTACCAAATTTTAAAGTAAACCTGTTTATATTTTATGAAATATATATTTTGAAAGTTTGTTTTTTCACTTCTAAATGTTTTTGTTCTGAAAACATAATTTCGCATTTGATACTAAATTTGTAATAAGAAACATATAGTTTCCACCTTCTGCCTTTCCATGACCCAATATTCCAATTGAAACCGACAAAATGATCAGAGCTTAAAATTTTAAACTTCAAAACCTTCGATTGAAAATTAAAAAATTTATAAATTTTATTTCTTTAATATTCGTTATATTTAATCATTTTTTTTAATCGATCATGTTTTTTTATTTATCTTTTGAAAGTTCAAAAAATTTTTGAAGTAGCAACTTAACAGTAAAATTTTAATGCCCAATGTTAACAAAATTTGAATTAACTTTGTTTTTTTTTCAATATTTACAAAAAAAAACTTGGAACTCACTATTTTTATTTTTACTTTATCAATTTTCTATTGATGATTTCCCAATCTGTAATTTGTCAGTTTAAATGAATATGTTGTGTTACATGTAAAATTATTATTTTGAACATCAGAACATTTTTTAGCTTTTTATTTAAATAACTAGAAGCATTTTAATATAGAAAATGGTTTTATCTTTGACGTTGGTCGCTGGCAGTCTTGAAATAAAATAAATATTTTTTTATCCAAATAAAATTCAATTATCTAGCAAAATTCTATTTGAATTCGTTTTCAAGCAAATTTCTATTTCAGATTAAGGAACAGCATTTTTCCAAATTAATAGGTTACCGGAAATAGCATGGATTTGAAACATTCATTCTGATTTGTTTTGAAAATTTTAATTTATTTTATCAGAAAAAATTATTATTTTTTAAGTTTATGTGTTTATCATAAGTAAGAAAATTGTTTAGAAATCAATTATCTTATTTATTGCATATTTTTGGTATTGTTATTATTTTTGGATAAATTCAAACCCCCCCATGGACGGGTCCTTCGCACGGGCCTTATTACAATGTTATAAAAAATCATAAATTAATGTATTGCAACGCACACAGGGTTAAGCTAGTATATTAAAAATTAATTAAATTTGAAATGTTTGGGAAAATCTTAAAACCCCGGAGTAAATTGTACGATAATAAAAAAAAAACTTCATATAATTTCCTCTGACGCACTTTTTTTCATCTTTATTTTGCGCCATAGTATCCTTACTTCTGTAAGTTATGTTGAAAAACAATTTACTTTTAACAACATTAAATTTTAAAATTTGCACTTTTTTCATTATTTTTTTTTGTTAGTTCTTGGATGTGGGATAAGTTCCTGTTTTATTTACCTACCATCATGACGTTGATGACACTTGAAACTGGTTTCGGGAATGCGTCCAAGGATGGGATAGTCTATATCTGGTTCACCAGGTAATGCTGACCGCAGATTGTAGGGCCCATCCTGGCTGCGGTTTTGTGGCCCCATGATATCGAAAGGAAATCGAAGAATCGTGAACGAGAAGAAAAAAATAAAATTTAATTCCAAACTCAATGACATATTCATGCGATTGTGTCTCGCGCATTGTGATGGATGTGTCACAAAGATGGAAAGGACATAATTAAATTTCCGGTCATAGTCTCATACCTTCTAGGGGAGTTCAGTCTAGATTCGCCGTTCCTTGTCTGATACGTGCCGATTGACGATGATGACGTTTTACCGCCTGGAACGGCTCCGTGAGAAGGTGCTAACGACGATTTGAAATTTGTTACAGTATTTTTCTCTAATACTCCGCTTCCTTTATTGCGATTTCCGGCGCTGCCATCGGAATACGAAATCGTGTTGGGCCGGGGCTGGAAAATGCTGCTTGATGTGGCTGTCAGCGCGGTTTTCGATAATGATGCCGTTGATGGGCTCCGGTCGACCATGTTGCCATCATAAACGGCGCCCATCACAAGCTCAAGATTGTTCTGGAGAACATCTTCCGGAGTGCGGTGGCCACTGTCGTACAGAATCGACGAATAGAACTTTGGCGGGAGGAAAATTCGTGCTGGCGGCCGCGTGTCAAAACCACCATTTCGTAGCATTTCGAGAATTTCGGGATTTCGTAGCATGACACTCATCAAATCCAAGCCTGACGTGTAATCGATGATGACTGATAGAATCGTGGCCGTGGCCAGGAAACAATCTGCAAAGATGTTAAAATACGATGTTGTTCGTAAGAATAATAAAAAAACATCATCCTTGTACTGATCAAAAATGATAATCCATTATTATTCTTTGTTTTGAATGACTAATAATATAGGTACAACCGTGCTTATGAATGCTGAAACAGCTTTATGGTCTTAATCACAATCAATTAACACAAATATTAATTCCAAAGTCTACCAACAAACTTGTCTCTCGCCGGGTTCGCCCCATCGAGAATGTCTTCATCTGAGAAAAACTTTTACCGATTAACAATCTAGGAGTTCGCTTGTGTGTCTGTTAATTTTTACGACCGACTGTAAAACTTAATAATCTGAATATGGTTAATATCAATCCTATCCAGCCTTTAGCCCGCACTCATTCACACCATTGAAGTTTTCAGATCCAACGCACGAAAGAATGGAACCAGTTTTACAATCGATGGGGACTGTTTGCGGAATGCTTTAATTTCCTAGGCCAGGCCCACAGGCATGGCTGGTCTCGAATTCGAATCATCCCACCCTCCTAGTGGCATTTTGTGTCCCGGATCTACTCCACTCTGGCAAAGTTTTACACCCATAAGTCGATAACATGATAACCGTGTTCTTGTTGCTTAAGGGGTTTCATGTCGCTCATTCTCGTTTCTCGGAATTCGCCAAGTGTGTGACAGTAAATTGGAAAAACGATTTCCTTGTACATGGCATTTCGATGCTGGAACATGGGGTTTTTTTTTATATTGAGCCCATACATATTCCGTTCTGTTGCCAATCAAGTTTCAAGAACTGTCAATAATTCTTTTGAGAGCAGGTGAGAGCTGGGTATGATATGATAGGCTGCGAATTTCACCAAACAACTTTTTTTTTGAGTTACCTACTTGGGTTGTTGAGATTGAGTTGACCATTTACTTTTATGATTAGTCACTATATACTTTGCCTAAATTTATCACGAGCAAATGGTTATGAATTTTGTATTTAAATTTAGCTTCGAATTTTTAAGAAAAGAATTTTTTTTACAGATATTTTTCTATGATATTTTTGCTCGAAGAATGCATGAATAAAAATATAGCTTAACATTTTTTTTTACTTTTTGATAACTAATTTTTTAGTTCTTTTGCAGGTTAAGTATATTTTTTAATAATTTTTCGTTTTATCTTAACTTTTTATAAATCTTTAAACCTTAAAAATAGTAAGCTCAATTGAATAATAATGCTCTAAGTGATAAAATACAGAAATATCTTCCATTGATGCTCAAATCCTTGAATTTACTTAATAGTCTGGTAGGGTTGAATTTTTTGATTTGTGCATAGAATAAGTTTTTTAAGTAAACCTTCAATTAAAAAAAAAGCTGTAATGAAATGAACTTTAAATCTACGAAAATGATATCAACCATCGATGAAAATTAATCAATTTTTAAAAGTGAAAGTAAAAGATCAAAATTTTGCGGTTCAAGTCTGTCAAGTCAAACTTGATCAAAATCCAAGTTTTAGTTTGAATTTGGCTTAATAAAAACTCAATATTAAAAATATACAATGCACCAAGTGAAGGATCATGTGTATATTAGACTGTCCCAAATTTGTATGAGAAATTCCAAACCTGTGAAATGCTATGCGCTGCAGGCTAAAATCGATCCTAGGCCTAGTACAAAATCGCATGCCAAATTTGGGCCAGATCGGATCACGGGAAGGGATCGCTTAACGAGCCTGAATTTTGTCTGGGATTTTGAGACTTTTTGTTCGTGTGAAACTTAAAAAACACGTTTTTCATCAATAAATTGAACCGGCCAGAGTGAACCCTGGCCGATTTTTGAATATAATTTTTCTTAATGCTCAAATTATGACATGGGTCTGTGATAATATGAAAAGATGCCTCCCACCTGTGTAAAACTTAAAATAGCCCATAACTCTTCAACAGCAAATTATAAAAATCAACAAATCTCCCTACAATGCACTGTTTAGAGGTAGTTTCAATCTAGGAATATGGACAATATCAAAAGTCATCACGTAACAAAAATCGTAACAGTGTTCATAAAGGGGTAAAACTGGGTTATTATGAACAAACGTTTTACGCCCGCAAGCTGCAACTTAAAAATTAGAAAAAAAATCCTAAAATGAAGAAGGGAACTAGTCATTCATTTCTGGTTACTTTTCAGAATTTTAACATTGAAGAGCTACTTGTTTGAGCTGATAGTATAAAAAACTTAGTTATTTTGTTCATAATTACCCTACCTAGCCCTACTAGGCCTAGGATCAATTTTAGCCTGCAGAGCATGACTTTTTCAAAGGTCGGGTCATTTGGGGAACTATAGTGTACATGTGTATATATCAGCAAAAAATTTATAATTTAAAATCAATTCCATAATTATAATCCAGTCAATGATAAAAAAACAGTTTTTTTATAAGAACAAACTTACAAATAAAATTAAATTACTCTTTATATTAGTAAATTTTTTTATTCTCTTTTTGAAACGACTGTTTAGTTTGTTTGAAGTGGATTGTATTTCGGCTTTCAGTCTTTGCTTTTTAGTAAAAACGACATAATTTTTTCATATCCAACGTTTCGATTCTCATTGAATCTTCATCAGAAATTGAAATGTATTACATAAAGCTGTCGTTTTTTTTACCCGGTTTGATACGGCGTATCGTTTGATGCTGTCGGTTTCTGTTTGAAACTACAGCAAGGTTTTTTATTGCGGAAAACCGTGTAAAAAAACTTTTGAAGTTTGGACAGGAAGGACCTGACATGAATGACATGATATGGCAATTGTTATAACAATGACATGATAATAACATTGAGAACTTAGATCACTTCCATCTGTACCGTTGAGCCGTCAACACGTACGCCGGAGCATCGTATCGTTGCTGTGTACCTGCAGGAACATTTTACATTATTTATTTTTTCCTTACCTGTATTTCAATCAGCACTTTTCAGTGCTAAAATTATTTTCATTTTCTTTTATTCATATTTTCTCTTTTCTTTCCAGCATGGGGAAGTCTTCGGCCGGCTCAAGGGCCGGAAGAAAACGGATTGCTGAACCTAATCCAGGGCCATCTGCCAAAAAAGTTGAAATTTCCAATTCATTCGATGTCCTTCATAACATCGGTGATGAGGAAATATTCATATTTAATTCTGATAAGAGTACTAAGAAACCTTCTTCTTCTTCTTATACTCTTAAAAACGAAAAGATTCCACCAATAACGGTCACGATTCCTGACTTCAATGCCTTTCGAAAAGAAATCGTCACTTCCGTCAAGGATGTGAAGATTTCTTTTCAGATCGGTCGAAGGGGAACTGCTCGTATATTGGCGGAATCTTTTAATGATTTTCAAAAGGTTTTAAATTATTTGAATAATAAAAAACACCAATTTTTTACGTACGACACTAGAAGTGATCGTCCATTTAAAGTTGTACTTCGTGGTCTCACTGGCGATCAGACACCGGATGAGATCACAGCTGAATTAAATTCTTTGTTAGGTTTTTCTCCAATTCAAGTAATTCAAATGAGGAAAAGAACCAACACGAATAATATCAGTAGTGTTGGTTTTGCTCCTGAACTTTATTTGATCCATTTTAAAAAGGATCAGGTTAATAATTTGCAAATTCTTGAAAAGGCTCGTCTTATGTTTCATTGTCGAGTCAAATTCGAACCTTTTCGTAAATCTTCTACCAATTTTCTTCAAAATATTACGCAATGTCGCCGTTGTCAAGCTTTTTGTCATGGCACTAAAAATTGTAGAATGAATGCCAGATGCATGTTTTGCGGCTCATTCGATCATGAAAAATCTAAATGCCTTTTTGGTGGTGATAAGCCAAAAACAGAATTTTTTAAGTGTGCAAATTGCGCAGGTAATCATTCCTCGAATTCGCTAGACTGTCCCATCAGGGCAAAAATTATTGCTTCTAGGAAAAATCCCAAAGTTTCCAGAAAAGTTTCTTCTCCTCCTTCCTCTTTTTCGTCTTCACACGTCGGGCCGGCAAACAACCTGCCTGTTCGCATTCAGCCTCGGTCTACATTGGAATCACGGCTGGGTAATACCCGAAGTGATTTTAATGTTACCTGGGCTGATTCTGCGCCCCAGACTCGTTGTTTATCGTTCTCAGAGGTGGTTGAAAATGGGTTTCCCTCTTCAGGTTTAACTAATAAAAATGGGAAAAAACCAAGTCTCAACGTTCATGCGAAGGCTTGGGAAAATCCCCGAAATTCAAATACTTTTTCTTCTCCTTCCTCTTCTGATTCTAACAATTTTGTTGATTTGGGTGAGATTACTGAGGAAAAATTAAAATTTTTGCATCAAAATTTAATGGAAATGATGCAACTTATGTTGAAAGCAAATTCAATGTTTGAAGCTTTCCAAACTTCTTTTAATTATGCTAACAAAATTATTATGACTTTACGATTCCCTCATGGATCCAAATAGATGTTTAAATATTATGAATTGGAACGCTAGATCTTTGCTGGCTAACCAAGACGAGTTCTTTTTATTTTTGAAAACTCAAAACATACATATTGCTGCCATCACTGAAACTTTTTTAAAGCCAGACAATAACTTGAAAAGCAATGCTTTCTTTAAAATTTTACGAAATGATCGACTTGATCGACAAGGTGGGGGTGTAGCTATTGTCATCAATAGTCGTCTCAAATTTAGACTTCTTCCTTCTTTCAATACAAAAGTCTTAGAAACAATTGGAATTGAATTAGAAACTTCTATGGGGAAAATTATAATTGTTGCCGCATATTTGCCTTTTCAATGTAGCGGTGAACAGAAAAATTTTTTGAAGGGAGATTTACAAAAACTCACCAGAAATAAATCTAAATTTTTTATTATTGGTGACTTTAATGCAAAACACCGATCTTGGAATAATATTTCATCAAATTCAAATGGGAATATTTTGTTTAATGACTGCTCTGCAGGTTATTATACTGTTGAATATCCTAATGGGCATACTTGTTTTTCTTCAATTAGAAATCCCTCCACAATTGATTTGGTTCTAACGGATTTAGGCGAGCATTGTAGTCAATTAGTTACTCATGCGGACCTCGATTCAGACCACCTTCCAGTAACATTTTCTTTATCCCAAAGTCCCATTGAAAACCCTTTAAAATCAACTTTTAATTTTCAAAAGGCTAACTGGGAGCGATATATGAATTTTATTGAACGTAATCTAGATGTAAACGTTCCATTGAATTCAATAGAAGATATTGATTTGGCTGTAGAAAATTTGACAACTTCAATAGTCAATGCTAGAGCCGCTTCAATACCTAAAGTTAAACATAAATTTAATCAACCTTTAATTGATGATGATCTTCAGTTTTTGATACGACTGAAAAACATTCGTCGACGCCAATTTCAACGAACTAGGGATCCTTATTTGAAATTAATTTATTGCGACCTTCAAAAAGAGATCAAACGTCGTTTAAATTTCATTCGTAATGAAAATTTTGCTAAAGCAGTAGAGGACATAAAACCCTACTCAAAGCCATTTTGGAAATTAACTAAAATTCTAAAAAAGCCCCAGAAGCCAATTCCTTCTTTGAAAGATGGGGATAAACTTCTTTTAACTAATTCAGAAAAAGCTCAAAAATTAGCCCAACAATTTGAGTCTGCTCATGATTTTAATTTAAACGTTGTAAGTCCAATTGATGCTCAAATTTCCCTAGAATTTGATGATATTCTTTCTAAGCAAATTGTGTTTGAAAGTTCTTGTGAGACAAATATTGATGAACTTAAATTGATTTTCAAAAAATTTAAAAATATGAAAGCCCCGGGGGAAGATGGGATTTTCTATATTCTTATTAAAAAGTTGCCTGAAAGCACTTTAAATTTTTTAGTTAAAATCTTCAATAAATGTTTTCACTTGGCTTATTTTCCCAATAAATGGAAAAATGCCAAAGTAACTCCAATTTTGAAACCTGGAAAAAGTGCTTCAGAGCCTTCAAGTTATCGACCAATTAGTTTGCTTCCTTCTTTAAGTAAACTATTTGAGAGAGTTATTTTGAATAGAATGATGATTCACATTAATCAGAATTCTATTTTCCCTGATGAACAATTTGGTTTTCGTTATGGACATTCTACTACACATCAACTTTTGAGTGTAACTAATATGATTAACGCTAGCAAATCTGAGGGTTATTCAACTGGTGTTGCTCTTCTTGATATTGAAAAAGCTTTTGACAGTGTTTGGCACAAAGGTTTAGTAGCTAAATTAGCTCGATTTGATTTTCCTGTATATCTCACCAAAATTATTCAAAATTATTTGACTAGCCGAACTTTGCAAGTAAGCTATCAAAATTCATGCTCTGAAAGGATACCCATTAGAGCTGGTGTCCCTCAGGGTAGTATACTTGGGCCTATTTTATACAATATTTTTACTTCTGATCTTCCTGATGTCCCAGAAGGAAAAGGTAGAAGATTATTTGCTGACGATACTTTGCTTTCAGCCAAAGGTCGAAATTTACGGGTGGTACGCAGTAGATTGCAACAAAATTTAAATTCCTTTTTGAATTACTTGAAAATGTGGAAAATTTCTCCTAACGCTTCCAAAACTCAACTTATTTTATTTCCCCATAAGCCAAGAGCAAATTTTTTAAAACCTAATGAAAATCATTCCATAACTTTTAATGGGGTTTCATTAGAATGGTCTGATCACGTGAAGTACCTGGGACTTACACTTGATCGGAATCTTACTTTTAAAAATCACATTGAAGATATTCAATCTAAGTGTAATAAATATACTAAATCTCTTTATTCTCTCATCAACAGGAAATCCAGGTTGTGTCTGCGAAACAAGATGTTAATCTACAAACAGGTATTCCGACCAGCGATAATGTATGCAGTTCCGATTTGGTCTAGCTGCTGCGCGACGAGGAAGAAAGCCATCCAGAGGATTCAGAACAAGGTTCTGAAAATGATTTTGCGGCTTCCACCTTGGCACAGCACCGAAGATCTTCATCGGATTGCGGGCATTGAATCGATCGAAGAGATGGCCAACAAAATCATCTCCAACTTCAGAGGCAAATCGATGCAGTCTTCCATCGCAGAGATTCGTTCTCTCTATAATTAGTTTTAATTTAGGATAGTTTTAGTTTTTAGTTTAGTTGAGAACTTAGACCTGAGACTTGAGAACTGAGACCTAAAACCTGAAACCTGAAACCTGAAACCTGAGACCTGTGACCTGAGACAAGAGACATGAGACATGAGACCTGAGACCTGAGACCTGAGACCTGAGACCTGAGACATGAGACCTGAGACCTGAGACATGAGACTTGAGACTTGAGACCTGAGACTTGAGACATGAGCCATGAGACATAAGACATGAGACAGGAGACAGGAGACATGAGACTTGAGACATGAGACATGAGACATGAGACATGAGACATGAGACATGAGACATGAGACATGAGACATGAGACATGAGACATGAGACATGAGACATGAGACATGAGACATGAGACATGAGACATGAGACATGAGACATGAGACATGAGACATGAGACATGAGACATGAGACATGAGACATGAGACATGAGACATGAGACATGAGACATGCGACATGCGACATGAGACATGAGACATGAGACACTGTATCTCTCAGGTTTTAGGTTTAAGGTCTCAAGTCTCATGTCTCAGGTCTCATGTCTCATGTCTCCAGTCTCATGTCTCTTGTCTGAGATTCTCCCAGTTTCAAAAAAAAACCAAGTGTTTTCCTTTGAAAAGGACTTTGAATATTTTCTCTCAAATACTTCGTAAATTGCGAAAACCGCGTAAAAAAACCGCATTAATTCCCAAAAACCGCGTTCAAAACCAATTAAAAAAACGCGTAAAAAACCCTAACTGTATTGTAAAATGTTTTGGATTTTTATGTAAACGTAGTTTTTACCTAAAACCTGATACTGAAAACCGAAAATCACCACACTTAAACAATCTGTATTAAAAATTTGAATTGTTTCTAAATTTCAATACGTTTTCTGAATCTGAATTTCATATAAGAATTTAATTTTTGGGCCATTTTGTGAAATCTATTACTGAGCCCTCGCTCTATACGAAGTTTTAAGTATTAATCTGAGTTCATTATTTCAATTTTCATATCGGGATTGGCATTTTGAAGCTTTGCTATGTTTGAATTCTGTATTAAAAATAAGTTCAAGAATTTTGAACCTGAATACGAAACAGAAACTCCGAATGGTTTCTATTTTTTTTTTCATAATCGGAAAATTATCATTTAATTTTCAAAATGTATATCGGTCATTCTTTGTCAAGTGTGCACAGCGAAAAAATAATCTCATCCGAAATTGGTCAAACTTGGTCGATAGACTTGCTGAGGTTTACAATATAAATCCTGAATTTTTGTGAATGACCCTCTCATCTCTCGGTCCTGGGCCCTCCCTCATTTTTTCACGATTTTCAAAAAGTCATCATTTTCAAAATGCAATATCTTGGAATTTAGAAGTTATAGAAAATTGACAAAATACTCGTGCCTCCATCCCTGAAAGCCCAGTCAAAAAAAATCCCTAATCGGACCTTGAGTGTCAATTTGACACTGCTTGCTTAAAACCGCTGTATCTCACTTGTTTTTTTTTTAATTTTTTTTATAGCAGTTTAACCCGTTAGGGCAGGGTTGAGGCCCGCGGGCCGCATGCGGCCTTCGATACCTGTTTATGTGGCCCGCGAAGCTCATCTCAAATTAAATTTATTTTACGATTTTTTTCTACGAAAGATTGTTTTTTTTATCATTGACCAGCAGTCCTTACTGAACCAAAAATAATGTATTAATTATTTGATCAAATATGCACGTCGCTTATACGCAGTTGCATTTATCTCATAATCATCCAGATTGTAGACTTTTTTGTAAGACTTCTCGAAAAAAAAAACAATATATGTAGTTCTGTGATTTCACCCAAAAATTTTGTAACGATTTCTCAGGGAAACAGCATTTTTGGTGCCTATGTTTCAATAGTCATATTGCCGATGGTAGGGTTCGTGATATTATGCTGGTTGTTTCACCAACACTTTTCAGTTTTGGGACAATCAACCTCAAAAACGACCATGTGTGTCGACCGGCTGCCTGTTTTTTTTTTGTACCGAGAGTTTTTGGGGTTAATTGTCCCGTCTCATCTGTACACGCTCAGCAAGTGTGCGTAAGAAATGTCAAAAACAAAACTGATTTTGTAGGATTTTGACGTCCTGAATTCAAAACATTTCACAGATTTTTTCCATCACTTCTGGTTTCATTGATATGGCGTGTGGAAATTTTAAAATTGATCAGTTTTTGGTAAAATTGATCTCTTATAACTGATAAACCAATAAACCTTCATAAACCAAGAATTTACTATTCTTCGTTCAATCAAGCACTCAGATATTGCAAAGATATTGTTGTAAGAGAGATACAACGCTTTCAAAATATTGAATTCTACCATTTATAGAAATTCTAAAAAATAATATCACAACTTCTTCTGACAAAATTTCAGAAAGTCAATGAATATTTAATATTAAAGACTTTAATTTATTCAAAATTTTTTATGAAGACTGCGAAATGATTTGACCTACAATTCTAAAAATATAAAAGATTCAATTTAATTTAACTTTTCTTTAAAATTTCGTCAAAACTCCCGTTTTTGCAGGTTTGGAAAAAAAATAGCAAAAAGAAAACATCCATAACTTTTTTTTTCTCAGAAATCAAAAATTCTCGCAATCTTTGGGAAAATTGATCATTGATTCAATAAGTATTTGTTTTTTACAGTTTTGACCAATAAGTATACAAACTGAATCACTTATTTTCCACGTATTTTTTAAAGTTATTTAAAAAACTAGAGCTGCTAAAAAACTCATTGAATATTTATATTCAGTGCCTCCGAATAAGTCAAAATCAATTCTGAGATTCCTTGCACCTCGGAAAAATGTGAATGTCGATTTCTTGCTCGTTGTGATGCTGTTTTAAGAAATTTCATTGGCAAATCATGCCAAACATTGATTGAATTGAGCCATATTAAAGTTATAAGTTTTTTTTTTATTCAGCCTTAGAAGACATATCTCAGAGGTATTTAAATTAAATTATTTATGGATATTTTTGAAATCTGAAAAAAATTCTAGAATTAACAATGTAAATTGCAACATTAACAAACAAATCTGAAAAAAACTGAAGCTTCACGACAAAATTTACATAAATTGTGAAAAAACTTTTCGAAAATGGGGGCAGAAAAAAACGCTATGGTTGAGCTCCATGAAACTTTTAAATGGAAGTGATGGCGAAAAATCCATAGTCTTTGTTTGAACAAATACGAGGTATTCTCAGAAAACGATTCAAATCTTTTTACGAAGCATAGAAAGACTTTCAAAATTGTTCGTTAATTATAAATAAAAAGAAAGCTAAATGTTTCCCTTGTACCCCCTTGTCGAAAAGAATTATCGCTTAACATTTCAAATCAATTTAAATATTATGGATTTCTAATCTAGATTTGGTGATTATTAAATTTCGGCTGGTTTAATCAACATATACTTAAAAGAAATGTTTATGCAAGTAAATGAATTTGATTTATTTATCATATTTCAGTTTTATTATTGTTTCGTTATAAAAAAAACGTAAATCTTAGCAAACTTTTTTCACCTAAATTTTGTTTTTAATGCGGCCCGCAGAAAGAATTTCAAATCAAAAGTGGCCCGTTGCTTCAAAAGGTTGCTCACCCCTGCGTTAGGGTAATTCTTCCTCGAACTCTCTTGTTTCGCAACCGACATAATTACTTAATTTAAAATACCAAACTCAACGCATCCCGCAAAGGCTTCGTGCCGCAAGCCGAAATGTGCCGGGATAAGGACGGGGGTATCCTGACGGACAATCGTGAGGTGATCAAAAGGTGGAAGCAGCACTTCGATGAACACCTGAACGGCGCACATGCAGGAGATCAAGACGGTGGGGGAAAGTACATCGCCGGCGTAGCCAACGACGAAGAGGAGCCACTCCCAACGATGAGTGAAGTTAAGGAAGCCATTCGCCAGCTGAATAGAAACAAGTCGGCTGGGAAGGATGGCATCGCAGCTGAACTCATCAAAATGGGCCCGGACAGGTTGGCCGATTGCCTACACCGGTTGATAGTCCGGATCTGGGACATAGAACAGCTACCGGAGGAGTGGAAGGAGGGGGTAATATGCCCCATCTACAAGAAGGGCGACAAATTGGACTGTGAGAACTACCGAGCGATCACTGTCCTCAATGCCGCCTACAAAGTGTTGTCCCGAATCCTACTCCGCCGCCTAACGCCACAAGCAAACAGATTCGTGGGAAGTCATCAGGCTGGCTTCATGGAGGGACGGTCTACGACGGACCAGATATTCACATTGCGGCAAATCCTCCAAAAATGCCGTGAACACCAAGTCCCTACGCATCATCTATTCATCGACTTCAAAGCCGCATACGACACGATCGACCGTAACGAGCTATGGAAAATCATGGACGAGAACGGCTTTTCCGGGAAGCTAATCAGACTGATCAAGGCGACGATGGATGGAACGCAGTGCTGTGTGCGGATTTCGGGTGAATTGTCGAGTTCATTCGAATCGCGCAGGGGGCTTCGACAAGGTGATGGTCTATCCTGCATGATGTTCAACGTGGCGCTAGAAGGTGTTATTCGACGAGCGGTGGGCGAAATGCGGGGCACGATTTTCAACAGATCCAGTCAACTTATCTGCTTTGCCGATGACATTGATATAGTCGGCAGATCATCTGCGGCGGTGGAGGAGATCTACCGCAAACTGAAACGCGAAGCAGGAAGGATTGGGTTGATGATTAATACGTCCAAGACGAAGTACATGCTGGCCTGCGGATCCGAGACCGACCGAACCCGCTTGTCCAGTAATAACAAGGTCATGATCGACGGCGACGAGCTGGAGATAGTCGAAGACTTTGTCTATCTCGGCTCACTGGTGACCGCAGACAATGACACCAGCCGTGAGATCCGGAGGCGAATTATCAGCGGAAGTCGTGCCTACTATGGACTCCACAAGCAACTGCGGTCGAGAAGACTTTGCCCTCGTACGAAGTGTAACCTGTATATGACGCTTATTAGACCGGTTGTTCTCTACGGGCACGAGACATGGATATTGCTCGAGGAGGACCTGCGTACACTCGGAGTATTCGAGCGACGAGTGTTAAGAACCATCTTTGGCGGCGTACAGGAGAACGGAGTGTGGAGGCGAAGGATGAACCACGAGCTCGCGCGACTCTACGGCGAACCCAGTATCCAGAAGGTGGTGAAAGCTGGCCGGATACGCTAGGCTGGACATGTTGCGAGAATGCCGGACGACTGTCCTGCAAAACAGGTGTTCGCTACGAATCCGGTAGGAACAAGACGAGCGGGGGCGCAACGAGCGAGGTGGTTAGACCAAGTGGAGCGTGATCTGGCGAACGTGGGGTGCCCGAGAAATTGGAGAACGGTTGCTATGAACCGAGTGAATTTTAGGAATTATGTTCGTCAAGTTATGTCGTGAGACGGAATACTATGTAAATAAAATAAATAATAAAATACCAATTCAAGTCAACTTTTCAATCCTTTTCTCAAAAATTATCTGGTGTGACTTAAACAGTTTTAACGGTGCATTGATTGAACAGCACGGTTTTTTACTCCACTTTTTTACATTTTTTGTGGTCATGATCTTAAAAAATTACAAAAAATAGCCTTATATGCAACGTATAGCTTCCAACTTCAGCTTTTTTGGACACTAAAACTGAAATTTTTGTTGAACATCCCGTAGCTGGTTTACGGCAGGTTCCGGAGCATGTTTTTTCGGATTTTTTTTCTTAAACTTTGAATAACGGAAAACCGAAGTGTTGTAACTAAATAGTGTTTGAGAAACATTTGTAAGGTTTCCAACAATTTAAATTTTGGAAAAATTGATAGGAAAAAAGAGAGATATATTGGTTTTAGTCAGGAGTGTCAAATTGACAATCCAGGGACCATACTGCCCCTACTTTCATAACAGTCCCATATGCAAAAACGAGCAAGCGAGAAAATCAGCTTTTTCTGTTTTGGAATATATTTTTGAATTGTGACTACAACTTTCAGCATAAACGTTAATAGTTTAGTGGAATGTGTTCTAGGTTGTCATAATAAATCGTAACACTTGAAATTTTCGAAATTGGACCAGTGGTAAGGTCGGGAGCACCATTTTTATGCGAGCATATTCGAGACCTTTTTCAAATTTACTCGCATAACAGTCCCATACAGAATATGTTTTACTTATCTAGCTACTTTCTAAGACTTAAATTTGATAGTTTTTGAACTTCTAAATGCAGTTATCAGAAAAAGAAACATACTTTTGAAAAAAATATCGTGAATTCCACATTGTAAATTCAATCTTTTTACGCTTTTTGATTGCAGCTGATAGTTTTTCGCTCAGGAAGACATAGTTTCCTTCTTACTGGCCTGCCTTCGAAAACTAGTGTGCATAATTCGACATCAAGTGAGTTGAATCTTTTTTAAATGATTCAAAGCAATAAATCAAACATTATTTTGCCGAAGAAACATTGAAAAGTAACTAAATCCGTGGTGTTCCACATATGGGACTGTTATGGTGCGAAAAAAACACACACATTCAATTGCGGATAACTCATCACAGTCAACTCGTATCGCGTCACAATCTTCTACAAACTTGTTTGTCATAGTTTGAACTACAATTCTTGAAATTCTGAGCTTTCTAGCATACTGGAAACATATTTTAGAATACAAAGAGTGAAAGTATGTCGATTTTTCAAACATTTGGCCGAAAATCTCCATACAAATTTCAAGTCCTTTGCGCTAGCTCGTGCTTCGGCCAAATGACCTGAAACTTTCAGAAAGTCATTTTTTCATCTAAGGGCTCCAATCTAGAGGGTGCCGCGTTGAAAAAAATGTTGTAAAAATCATCCCATACAAATTTGGGCCAGTCTAATATATAAACGGAATCATATGTGATTTGTAACTTTATTCACTATTTAAAAATTTCTACTATGTTTTGCGATTTAACAGGCATTGGGCCTTCCAAAAAGTGAAAAAAGACGTGTGGCTTTTAAGTGTTAAAAAACAAGGCTCCAGGTCGAATTGACGACAACGGTTGTTAACATCCATTATTGGATTCGTACTGTAACAATTTGTATGGTGATTGACAGAAAGTTGTAAAAGTTCAATCATTATAATATCCATACGCTGTTTTCAAGAGCGTTTTTCCTATCAGAGAAAAAAAGTGACCGAAGACTCTGCTGAAAGCTTAGTAACAATGCCGGTTCAAGGTTAAACAGTTTCTGAACAGAACCGCATCATATCGGATTACAGTGGCGACGATGCCATAGATGACGCCTTTTTTTATAGGTATTTACGTTACACATCTAAGTTTGGTATTCCATTGAGTCGGACTGAAGTCGTAAAATGGTAATCGGCTTCGCGCGAAGATGGGAATATGCAAATAATATTACACATTGTTCATCTATTTCGTTTATATTTACTACCAGTCTGGGATCAGTGAAAAGTCATCCAAATTTGAGTGACAGTAGTATCTATGCTCGTCTTTTGTCTTAGCGCAGCATCCGATGAGCATAAATTTGACGATCAAAATTCAACTGCCTAAAGACCTCCTGTGAGGCGCTTGATGGCCAAGGTCTCTCCGGAACGAACGGTGTGTGCTTGATTTTACCATCGAAAAGGACCAGCTGCGGCCCCGAGCTACGATGTTCTAAAAACTGTTATTTATGAGTTTCGTTGATTACCGGCTTGTAGTCGTATCATGGCGCTTGGAGCCTTCCTAGCTACATATGGTGGGGAGGTAGTTTTGAAAAATTTACGAACTACATTATTGAAAATGCGTGTTCGACTTCTGAGCAAAGACATCGTTGTAAATTAAGCTCAAATTTGAAGCTTGTTAATGTTGACGGTAGAATTCATGGGAGGTGATCTACAACGATTTTGGGTAGATCGAAATTCCTCCTATGAGAATAGTTTGATGAACTTGTCGATTGAGTGTCTAAGTGGCTCCAGCAGGTTATTATCTCAACCATGCAATTAGATAAAATGAATAAAAAACGATAAATGAAGATTTGCATTTTAAGGCCTAGAATTTTATGTTTGAAATAGTTTTGAGACACTGAGAAACTAAATACGCAGCAGTGCCCAGTGTATCCTTATTGTTACTTACAGTTACAAGGACATACACAAGTATAATTCGTAAGTAAACATTGTCATGTGATTGGATTTATTCTTTTATTTAATTGAACTTTTATCAACATGAAATTTAAATTATGATTAAAACACACTACAGAATTGATTGAATTCCCAAATTCGCTACTCAGGTATTTTATGTTTCACATGATCGCGATTTCAATCAGTGCTTTCCAGGTGTTTCAACATCTGAGTTATCCTAGTTTGTGAACTATCTGAATACTTCCCGTTCTGTTATCTATCCATGCCAATTTATTAGGGGTTCGAGTTCCCAACAAATAGACCCAATAAACATAGTCAAAATATTAGGACCGGGAAAGTTATCTCTAACCTAAACGATAACATACTAGCTAGATCGTTTGCTCACATCCGGGTTCTGTTATGGATGAATAAAAATGGACAAGCCATTCAAAAATTTCAGCGCCTTGTCATCTGTGTTCTAGGCCCCGAAATGGATATGTTGGCGCTGTTTCACCACTTCGTGGGTCAAATATATGACATACCATTAAAACTCAAATGAGATTCTCTGGGAAAATTTATCGTTCGATTTGGACGTCGTTAAAGCGCTGCTGGAACGATTTGCGATCTAACTGGTGATCAGCGGGCGCGCGTTCGAATTAAGTGACGCTTCCAATCGATCATCTGATTAGAGACTTCGCGATCGATTATCTTGATTGGTAAATCTGCATCCGTTGTCAAATTGGGTTGTTACTTTTTTTGATAATTATTTCAAAATAATTGCTCATTATGTGATCCTCTCTAAAACACGGCGAACTAATTTACCTACAAAGACCTACGATAAAGTTATTAGGAAATTGGAATGAGGAAATTCTTCTGAAATTATCGCGAAACGATTTTAAAGTAAACCATTTTTCGGCTAAATGTATAAAATCTCAATTTATCCCTGTCAAGCCGTTGACATTGATTCTCCATAAAATTCACGGAATGGCAAGGACGATCAAAGCTTTTCACGCCGCCGGTTTCGATCAACCGGATTTGTCTAGCAGGAATTTTCTATTATTTACATCAGCCGCTTCTCGAACCGGTCTTTGTATACTTTCCCAGAGATTCTCGAATCTTAATCAAAGAAAAATTACGAGACTATCAGAACAAGCACTTGAAGCCCCTTTGCCGGTATGTATTCAATTATCATTTAGATAAGCTCAATACGGCAGCGCGCGAGAGTCATAAAAATCGTCTTAGCATAAATTAAATACATCCCAAAAAACAAGCGTGGACCCATTGAGTCGAGTTCCGTCAATTTATCAATGCGACAACAGAATAGAAAGAGTGGTGCCGCTATTAGGTAGAATGATAGGCTTTAGCGGATCGAGAATTTGTGCGAGGGATGGATGCTGGCAAAGCTGATCCGCGTATCAGAATTGCTACGGTAGCGACGTTTTGCACCACGGTTTCACCCTGTCTCGTGGTGTCCGAACTGGCGGCGCGGCGTTAAATATGGTCAACCGAATCGAACGGAATGTTTTGGATGACATTTACATGATGCTCTGGTTGGTGGGCCTATCTGTCAGACGATATCGAAGGCGGTAGACCATTGTAAGCAGATTTTTGGTTAGAAAAAACGACATTTTTCTAAAATTTTAGTTATATGGATTTATGCCTTAATCTTTATAAATGGTTTTTGTTTATGAAGCAATAGTCGCAAAGATATAAGTACCCTGGATAGAAATGTAATCTAAATGATTTTACTGTTGCCTCTTCGAGAGCCTTATAGATTTTTTGTGACTCTATTGCACTGTTACGAATGTTTCAAAAATTCACACTCGTATTGCACACATTTGTATAGTTCAAACTAAAACACATTTTCAGAAATAAAATAAACAAAAATTTTATGTTGCTGTGTTTTGATTTTTTAAGCTCTTTTAACCTTTCATAAACTGCATTATTTATTATTATTTAATGTGTTTTAAGATGCACTAGCATTTTGTATCCAATACGTAGCGAATAATTTTCACTTCATGTATTAAGTGTTCGTCTGATTGTTATACTGAACTAATTATATGCAATATTTGTGTAATTTCAATTATATAAAAGAGCAGGGGCGGGGGAATTAAATTAGTTTGAGAGATTAGTTCAAATTCCTGGTTTTCATCATATCTTTTTGTAAAATAATTGCAACTCGTTGTCTATTGTATTTTATGACAGCATGTAATTTCAAGTTACTATAATCTCAAAAATTAGGACTTTACCATATTCAATTCCATGTACCTAATAGTCATCATAGTTTGAACACCCTGTTCGCTGACCTCAGAGGCCATTTTGTTCCACCATCTCTTCATCTCTGTTTCATCCCGAGTCGTCCTACCATTCTTTTTCATCTTTTGCCTGTCAATTGCCCGATAGGGCGGAATTGAGGGCAGTTGGGTGGACAAAATCCAGCCCGTTGTCCCGATACTACTGTAGTACCTCTTTGCTTTAGTGGCAGCTCTCCAAATTTGGCCAAAACTTTAGGGGAGAATGGGGATACTTGATCCCCTTTTTCTTATTTACATCATATCTTTTTGGAAAATTTAGCAACTCGCCATCTTTTGCATTATCTGACAGCGTGTAATCTCAAGTTACAAAAGTTGGGACAATACATCAACCCGTAGATGCCATTGCCATTATTTATTGAAGAAGACTTGATCCTTCATTCCGTGAGCCCTTATCCTTGTAAAAATTTCAAAATAGAATGTCAATTGATTATTTTGCTCATGTTTTTTTTCTACTTTCACAATTTATAAATGTCAGAAGAAGAAAATTCCAAAACTATGTCTCAACCCTAGTGTCATTGCATACTTTAAGGCGCTATTTTCTAAATTTAAGAGAAAATCAATTTTCTTAGCTTACCAGACAATAATTGTGTAAATATCAGTTCTTGGATAAATAAAGCATGGATCACTACAAATTTAAACGCATTAAAATGGGTCTATCTCGGAGCTATGTAAACGAAATAAAAATGTTTTGTACTTAAACTGTAGGGTTTTTATTGCACTTTAAAGGAAAAATAATAAAAAAATTATTCCGATGATGTTTTGATGAATTTTCGAACTTTTCGCCGAGAACCACTCATTATAGTTTGGGCACCCTATTCGCTGACCTCAGCGGCCATTTTGTTCCACAATCTCTTCATCTCTGTTGCATTCCGAGTCGTCCTACCACTCTTCTTCATCTTCTGCTTGAAAATCACCCAAAATTTTTCGATAGGGCGGAATTGAGGGCAGCTGGATGGGTTGATGTTCTGGATGGATGTGTTCCACCCGTTGGCCCGATACCACTGTAGTACCTCTTTGCTGTAGTGGCAGCTTGCCAAATCTGGCGAAAACTTTACTGGTTCTTTGTGAGATCTAAAGTACGGAAAAACCCGTTTTTCAGGCACTCCTTCTTGTACATTTCGGAGTCCATGGTCTTGTTTTTCACAAAAACGGGGGTTTTCGTCCGCAGCTGCAAATACCTTGCCAGATCAAACACTTTCTTGCAAAAACGAATTTGAACTTGGTGGGGACATCACCCCGACCAGTGCAGTGCACCACTGCAGTGGCTTTATAAAATTGTTGGCCAGGAAGCTGCCCAAAATCCATCGTACGTGAACGTCATCCATGAGGATGCATCAGTCGTACTTATTTAGAACCTCGTTTTATAACTTCCGGGCACGTCCTTTGGCTTCTACATTCTTCTTCAATGTCCAGTTTGGTTGCTTACTGGCCCGATAAGATCGTATTCTTTCGGGCAGACGAATCCTTCTGACGGTGCATCGGTCGGCGTTGCTTTATGCTTTATGAGTAATCTCGTAATCAGCAATGACCACAATCTATTTAGAAGAAAAATATACCTTTTTGAACTATAGGGATCAATTGAACTTATAATGAACATTTTAGAAAACTTTGTCTGAAAAATGTTGAGAGTTGATGTACGGAAGAATTCGTTTTCTCAGGCACTCGTCCTTTTACATGGAGTCCACGGTCTTGTTTGTCCCATAAACTGGGGTTTTTAGTCCGCAGGGGAAAATACCTTGCCAGATCAAACACTTTCTAGTAAATTTATCGGCAAAAATGAATTTGAACTTGCCGGGGACATCACCTCGACCATTGGCTTTATAAAATTGTTGCCCAGAAAGCTGCCCAAAATCCATCTTCACGTCATTCATGAGGATGCATCCGTCGTACTTCGTTCGAATCTTGTTGTATAACTTTCAGGCACGTCCTTTAGCTACTACATTCTTCTTCAATGCCCGGTTTGGTTGCTTACTGGACCGATAAGACCGCATTCCTTCGCGCAGACGAATCCCTCTGACGGTGCACCTGTTGGCATTGAATTTCTTGGCGATGTTATAGTCCGACAGCCCTGGGTTTGGCATGACCATTTATAACGATTTCGCGATTTTTGAACTTGTCCACGTCGGGTTTTTGACGTGGGTGTCCAAAATTAATTTTCGTTTCGCGACTTCCATCACGTCTAACTTTTTTGGAACAAAACAAATTGTAACGAAATTTTCAACACTGATAGAGGAAATATTTTCGAACAAAGTACTGTCAAAACATTCCAGATCCGACAACTAGGAGCGCTATGGTATGATACAGTGCGCCCAGATTCAAGATAATCCATGCTTTATTGCTCAAATAAGACTTATCTTGTGTGATTTTTCCGAGGAATCAAATATAGGCTTTAAAGCCACCGCACGCGTCGAAAACAAATCATTTTTCAATTAATTAAATAAACCCATTATTTTTCAATTAATTCAGAGAAAGCTTGTTCGGACTAGAAATTTTTTAACCCAATGAGACTTATCTTTGAAATGTCCACTAACCACATGTTTTAAATACTTTTAGCTTTGACTATATATAAAAGTGGGATTTTCTTAATATTTCAAGGAAGACACAAAATATGTATAATATCGGTGATAGCCAGCCAGTTAGCTCGAGAGTAGGCGTTGACTTGATGACAGCGCACGCGTTTTTTTTTTCCGTCCGTGGAAATTTTATAATTTGTTAATTTTTATAGTGAAAATTATTGAAGAATCTTGACAAAACACTTTCATCAGAGAGTCTGAATATGTGTTGTATTAGGAATGGTTCTTTCTCATATCCTGGGTCGTGTGACTGTGCTGTTCTTCGAAACCAGTCTACGGGGCACGGGGTCTTAAAAACGAAGTGCTGTCAGTTCCATGGGTGGTTTTTCAGTCTTTCCACGGAAGAAAGAATAGTGATTTGATGTTTAGAAGTGTAAAAATTTTCAATTATTTAGAGGAAAGTAAAGTTGTTCTCAAAACAAGAATTAAACGACGTGGATTCCGGTAATTTGAACGATTTATTTCTATCGTTAAATTATCCCTGTAATTATATTAATTCAGCATTTAGGGATTTAAATTGACAGTAAATTGCTTAATTTTACATTATAATGTGTGTGTGTGGTGTATCATTTGTCTACTCACGTTTAATGCCTTTTTGCTAATATCGTGTTCAGTCCGAAATTCGAGTGTCGTACGGTACGGCTAGCACTGATTTTAACCTGTGGCAAACGCAATTGTTTACAACGGTTATCTACCTGTTCAGATTTTAAATTGTTGTCTTATTTAGGATTTACCTGTTCTCCGGTCGGGTTCGGCACTAACTTTGATCGGCACTGACTATGTTCAGCGGAATAATTAGGTTTACGCCACGACTACCTGTGATATTAGACCTACATAAGTTACATACAGTTCAAATCTTTCACACTTCAGTTTACCTTCACGAAACTAAACGCACTTAATGCTTCTTCAAGCTAACGATTCCGGTGTTAGTCGTTTGGAACGTAACTGTAACAGTAACTAAATGTTAGTATAATTTCTAATCGAAAATTCTGTAAATGTTTACTCTTCAACTGTTTTCGCTAAACTTAATCTTTTCCTTCTTTCTCAAATCTTCTTCTGACACTTCTCGCTTTGGCCCAGTGACTCAGACTATATGTCCACTAAACTTAATGAGTAATTTTATTACCGATAATGATGTGTTTTACCGTTCTGAGGTTTTTCGGCTACCAGTGACGGCGTACTTTGATGGGGTCCACTTGATGGTAGAGGTGCGTCCGTAGATGACGTGACACTCCCCCCCGGTAAGCCAGAACCAGTATCTTGCTTACACTCCGTTGCACCGACGTCAAGTACCGCCAACTTGACCGCTGGTCGCTCGTAGACGTTGAATAAAGTTCGCACCGTTGCACTGCGTACTTGTCCGTCGCGCTCGTTGACTTTAACCACACGACCCTTTGGCCATGAGTTTCGGGGAAGGTCGGAATCCACTATTACGACGATATCTCCTTCTACAATCGGTTTCACCGGGTAGTGCCATTTGGAACTATGGCGAATAGTTGGCAGGTATTCCTTTAACCATCTCTTCCAGAAAATATTGGCGTAGACCTGAGAGGTTTTCCACGTATTTTTCAGTGTAGCGAGGCTTTCATAATATGGTATCAAAGGTTTAGAACCGTGCGAAGATCCGAGCAAAAAATGATTCGGCGTCAATGCCTCACAGTCAGCATTTTCGATTGGAACATAGGTGAGGGGGCGCGAGTTGATAATAAATTCGATCTCCAATAAACTGTTGCGAAGAACTTCGTCGGTTGGTAGCCTTGGGAGATTCATGTTGTTCAGAATCTTTTTCACCGATTGCACAAGCCTCTCCCAGCTTCCACCCATATGGGGACTATTGGGTGGTAGGAATGACCATTTCGTGTCTGCACTAATGAACTCTCGCATCATCTCATCTTGATTTAGGTTTCTGGAGGCTTCAATAAGTTCGCGACTTGCTCCTACGAAGTTGGTCCCACGATCACTGAAGATTTCAACAGGTGTGCCCCGCCTGGCTATAAAGTTTCGAATGGCCATGATGCAGGAGCTGGAAGTTAATGAGTGGGCAATCTCTATGTGTACTGCGCGTACAACTAAACAGGTGATTAAAACTCCCCATCGTTTCTCGACACGTCGACCAACTGCAACCTGCATCGGGCCGAAATAATCGATTCCAGCATAGGAAAAAGGTCTGGAACAGGCGGCGAGCCTTGCTGGAGGTAGATCAGCCATCATCGGTGGTTGGGGCCGAGCGTTGGCATTCTTACAGGCTTGGCAATCACGATGAACTTTGTTGCAGACTCTTCGAAGTTTCGGGATATAATACTTCTGTCTTAGTTCGTTCACTACTGTTTCGTGATTGAGATGGTGGTAGCGTTCATGAATAAAAGTAACGACTAAAGTCGTGACACGGTGACTCTTTGGGAGCAAGATAGGACACGCAGTATCCGAGCTTACAAACTGGCAATTGGAAATTCTGCTTTTCATTCGTAGCACTCCTCGTTCATCGAGGAAGGGTGAAAGCCCGTAGAGAGCACTAGACTTTGGGACACGAATTCCATCCTGGTTGATGTTAGATAGCAATGCATACTCCTCACTGTATTCCTCCAACTGTGCCATGCGATAGATATGACACTCAGCATCCAACAATTCCGTCTGTTGCAGTACGCCAACTACTGGCTCTTTACCAGTCCGTCTGGCACGAATATTACGGGGATAACGAATAATAAAGGCCAACAAACGAACCAGTTTCATCCAGTTAGAGTGATCGTTGAAGTTAATCAGGGGTTCCTGTATCGAATGTACATTGATTTGTTGAACTATTTCAGTGTCCGTCCAGCCATAACATGTCAGTTGTTCTGGCCATTGGCTTTGTGGTTGCCAACTGAAGTCCGGACCCTTAAACCATCTGCTACATGGGTTCAGGTTTGGAGTTTTCTGCCACTTTGTCCCTTCATCAGCTACGTTAAGTTTAGTTGGGACCCAGTTCCATTCAGCAACACTAGTTTTTTCCAGAATTTCCCCGACGCGGGCTCCAACATATTTTGTATACCTCCTGTGGTCGGACCTCAACCAACATAGCACGTCACGGGAATCAGACCAGAAATATCGTTTCGATATAGAAAGACGATGGGTTTCCACTATATCCTTCGCTAGTCGTGCTCCAATCACTGCTGCTTGCAGTTCTAGTCTGGGAATCGACATATACATATTTAAGAGGGGCTACGCGGGTTTTTGCGGTGACAAAGGCACACTCCACAACATCTTCCTCAAAGCGCAAATAGGCAACGGCAGCGTAGCCATTTTCGCTTGCATCCACGAACACATGAATTTGAATCGAATTTGTTGCGAGAGAGGAAGAGGTGTGCTTTCTGTAACATCTTGGAATAGATACGTTTTCGACTTGTTTTAACACCTTCAACCAAATGCACCACTTTGCAAACTGCTGCTCATTGATTGGGTCATCCCACTGTATTCCCGAACGCCAGATTTCTTGGAGAAGGACTTTAAGAAACATAAGGAAGTTTGCTAGAAATCCCAGTGGATCGTATATGAGCATTAACGTCCGTAGAACCACACGCTTGGTAGGAACCTCTAAGCCATCGAGTAATTCCGGTTTGCATCTTCTAGGAGTCCTGAAGGTGAACGTGTCGGAATCTGTATCCCACCACATTCCTAATACTTTTTCGGTAGCCAGCTGGCTTCCAACATCTAGATCCTTGGAAACTGCTGTGCAATCACCCATCGCTTCCATCACATTTCTTGAGTTCGATAACCACCCTCGTATCTCGAAACCTCCACTAGCATGAATCATCCGCACGTTTTTTGCCAAATCAATAGCTTCCTCCTCTGTTTCAACGCTACATAACATGTCGTCCACATAAGTTCCATTCTCTATCTCATCTGCAGCTTGAGGATACTGTTCGTTAAACCGTTTCGAGTTCAAGTTTTTAATGTACTGAGCACTGCTTGGTGAACAGCTCGCTCCAAACGTCATGACTTCCATAACATACGTCATGGGAGCTTCTCCAGGACTTCCTTTGTTCCACAAGAACCGTTGACAGTGTTGATCTCTGCTGTTTATCCGAACCTGATGGAACATCTCCCGTATATCACCTGTGATTGCGACTCGATATTCGCGGAAACGACGTAGAACGTGCGATAGCGGAGCAACTTGATCTGGACCTTTCAGCAAGAATGAGTTGAGAGACACTTTGCCTACCTTCGCTGCAGCATCCCAAACAATCCTTAGTTTTCCAGGTTTATTAGGATTCACAACTGGAAAAATCGGCAAGTACCAACAGCGTTCACGATGTTCGTTCTCTTCCTTTGTGGTAAGCTGTCGGATATATCCTTTGGTTTCGTATTCGAGAATTTTCTGCTGCAAGGCTTTGGCTACTTCTGGTTCTCGAACAAGCCGCCTTTCGAGACATTTATGACGGTTTAGAGCCATAGTTTTACTGTTCGGTAAATCAACATTATCATAGCGCCAAAGCAAGCATGTTTCGTATCGGGCTCCTTGACGATTTGTGTTTTTCTCCAGAAGTGCCATCGCGCGCTCATCGTCCTTTGATAGAATTCGATTCGTATCTGATTGGATTCCAAGACTATCCAGAGAAAAATACTCTTTCACTGTTAAGTGGAGTTCATCACATTGGCAAACATGATAGTTATACGCAAGTTGCTTTTCTGAGCTGCGGTAATCGCCGGACATTGAGCATGGCCCATAAACAACCCAGCCAAGGCGTGTAAGAACGGCTGTCGGCTCATTCTCTAGACCTTCTCTAGAATCTAGTGGGTACTCAAGACGAATGTTGTCCATTCCCAGTAGGATTCGTGGTCTGACATTAGCGTAGGAATCTATGGGAATATCAGAAAGGTAATGGTATCGTCGAATGAGTTCTGCACCGGAAAGCGTTTGCGAAGGTAGGGATAAACTCTGAACTGTGTGTACTTTGGCTAGGTTGAAGCGTTCGTCCGATTGCATTCCACTGATCTCGATTGAACACTTTACTGAGTCTGCTTCGAATCGTCCCTGACCAGCAGTCCAACTAATACAGAGCGGATATTTTTCGCCTTCCAAATTGAGATCTTGCCATAAGCCGTGCTCCATAAATGTGGAGGTCGAACCACCGTCTAGAAATGCGTAGGTTGTGATTGAACCTTTTCTGCCATGCAATGTAACGCGGATGTATTTCAGTAAAACTCCTCCTAGTGAATAATTGTGCGCGTTACATGAAGGGTGCTGTGACATACTACTAGTATTATTAGGACTAATAGGATTATTAGAACTAATAGAAGTATTAGGGATGTTAGGAGTATTAGCACTATTCTGTTCTTTATGCTTCCTATCGTCATGTAGAAGCCAATGATGCAAATATCTACACCCATTTGTGTTACATGGAACTCTTCTACTACATGTCTTGAAATGTTTGGTTAGACATTTACGGCAGATATTTTGCTCGTTCACTACAGACCAACGTTGATTTTTTGACATATCGAGAAAGGCTCTGCAGTTTTCGATGGTTGTACATTCTCCACCACAGGCTGGACATGAATTCTGATACGACCTTGAGGATGGCTGTTCCAAATGTAAATGAAGGAAAGCCTCCTCTTTCCTATGTTTGGCGGAAGGTTTATTCCATGATTGTGGTCTTGTTACCCTGCTGAAAGCATCCACCTTTTTGCTTAGCCACATGTTAAAGTCCATGAGAGACGACGCGCCAGTTTTCTGTAGATGAGTTGCCCATTTCATTTTCAAGTTTATAGGAAGGCTTTCGACTAACTCCTGTAGCAAGGTAGCGTTATACAGACGTTCATCCAATCGACAGGCTAGAATTGTGGCACAGAGATTTTGAACGGCAATACCAAAGTCAATTATACTCTCCAGCTTATCTGCCTTTGGTGGGGGCATCGACTTGACTCTCTTCATCATCGTGTCAACTATCGTTTCCGGATTTCCAAAGAGGGTGCTCAGACGATTCATAATAACCGGAACGTTGTCTGGATGAAGAAGAAGGCTTTTGACGGTACTAAGAGCTCTGTCTTGTAAACTTCTTTCTAAACGATCCAAAAGCTCATCATTCCGGAAGTCGCACATCCTCGCTGTGCGTTCATACGCCGCAATGAACCTAGGCCATTCCTCTGGATCTCCATCAAACTTAGGCACGTCTTTGACTGTTTGTCTAGCAGTAAGATGCTCTGCACTCAGTCTCCTTTCGATAGAACAGACTTCATCAGCGATGGTTTGCTGTTGAGGGAAAAGCGATAGGCGTCTTGGGGTCGATGCTGATACAGGGGGAACGTTGGAACCGCTCTGGGTTGCATAGGGATTTGAATAATTCACTAAGTCGGGCTGTGAGGTACCTATCACACTTCTTGGAGCTTGCTGCTGTGAAACTGCTACCCTCGGCTGCTGAGTGGTATACACTGGTGGATATTGTTGCACCGGAAATGAACTGGGCGGACATGCTGAAGGGTAAGATTGGTGGTGGTTTTGCGGAAGATTAACTGAGCCTTGAAATGCTCCACTTGGCAATGATGGAACGCACATGGAAGTGGACGTGGGGTTTGAAAGCGGAAAAGCGAACTGAGGATCAGCCGAGCCGGAAGATTGCAAACCATAAAGGGGAGGAATAGAGGGAATCGTCGCTGAAGACTGTATGCTACAAGTTGGCATGATATTGGATGTAGCTGCAGCTAATGCCGCCCTTGGAGCCGAACTCTTTGAAGAATCTGATGCAACCTGAATCCTCACCGATTTCGCTACTCTTCCAGGATACTCGGGAAGTGTTGTTTCATTCCCGGGCATTGCTGTAGCATTCTCGATGTTATGGGTTTTATTCAGCCAATTTTCGACCCTTTGAACACTTTCACTTGTTTCCGAATCGGTGTCAAGACCTGCTGACAACTGCTCTTCCAACTGTAGGCGCTCATCTAATTGTTTTCTTTCTAGGGCTTGTCTGGCTTCCAGAGCTTTGAGTTACTGTTCGCGAGTTTTTGTTGAATGCTGTGATCCCTTAGAGGAAGATATTCCGCTACCCTTATGTGGGATATGAGAAAAGGAATCGTGTCAAATGTTGAATTAAGTCAAACAATGCAACTGGCATCACTATTTGCCAGCATTGTTAGATCTGTCACGAATGATGTCTTTCTCACACCAATCCTCTCTTTCCCCCCAACGGGCTCAGACACAGGCCCGACCAGTTCACGAGTTGGATCGTCTGTCGTGGGTCAGACAGGTTGTGCGTTTTGCCGCGCTGACAACAACGGAAAGTCCGTCGATCAGACGAAGGGAATCCAGATTGTCATGTGGGATTTCCGGTAGACCCCCGAGTGGCCCCACATTTTGGCGACCGTGACAGGACGGAACATCACATTGTTGATGTTCCCCTTATTCTTGAAGTAAGGAAAGTAGAAATGAAGTGTACTTCGCTACGCCAACAAATTGTGTTTTTTCAAAATGGCGGTGGTGAAGTGAACGAAAACAGTGCAAGTGGTAAGACAATCGAGAAAAATACCAGATTGCTGAAATATTTGAAGTTTTGTGTCAAAGTTCGGCGGATACCGACTTTGGCTGGGAAACTTCGGCGGATACCGGTACACATATCACAGTTCCGCGGATACCGACTGTAGATCGAGAACCGGCGGATACCGGTGTATAAATTTTAAAATCCGGCGGATACCGGTATATAAATTATCACAGATCGGCGGATACCGACTGTGGATGCAAAACCGGCGGATACCGGTATATAAATTTAAAAATCCGGCGGATACCGGTAAATTATCACAGATCGGCGGATACCGACTGTTGATGCAAAACCGGCGGATACCGGTATATAAATAAGGAAATCCGGCGGATACCGGTATATAAATAAGGAAATCCGGCGGATACCGGTATATAAATAAGGAAATCCGGCGGATACCGGTCTATAAATAAGGAAATCCGGCGGATACCGGTATATAAATTATCACAGATCGGCGGATACCAACTGTTGATGTAAAACCGGCGGATACCGGTATATAAATAAGAAAATCCGGCGGATACCGGTATACAAATTTCCGTAGTCGGCGGATACCGACTATAGATTGTGAGAAAAAAACCGGAGGTACCGGTGAATGAGGCCCAATAGTTCGGCGGATACCGACTTTGAACGAGATAAGATAACGGTGGATACCGTTGAATGAGTTCTAAAAGTTCGGCGGATACCGACTTCGTATTGAAGACAGAAAAATGACGGAGGCATTGAAGTTTGTTTCAATTGTTTGGCGGCTACCGACCAAGGATTAAAAATTACGGTAAACTCCAGATATTGAGTTTTGATTATTCGATGGATTCCGACTTACGATTATTTAAACTCTAGGAAGAGTGAAAAAAAAGGAAAACAAATGACAAGTCTTGTAATTCAATATTATAGAACAAAAAAAAACTATTTTGAATGATGCTGAATCAATTGAAAAACAAAAATATTCGGTCTAATCCAAGATGGCGGATGGATATATCTGAAAACATTGCATCCCAATGATTGTGATATAGATTTGGAAATTTCACGTACGTCGGGTAATCGAAAAGGCGACCTAGAAAAACAGATTTTGAATTCCGGCGGATACCGGATAAACAATGTTCTGATTTGTAAAACCAATCTGGTCAGATAATTTGGCCGTGAAATCTTCAGTAAGTTGAGACTGCATAAAGCTGTATTATTTTATTCATGGATGAGCTTCGGAACAGCGATTAAAGTTGCTGAAAGTTGCTGAAACCAAGGCGGGTAAAAAGTAAGGATAATTTCACATTGGAATGGTTGAAAGTTGATGATGAATTGTTGGATGAAAGACCTTTTCAATGGAATTGATTCCAAAGTGAAACACTGATTAATTGAAAATCTTCTTATTTGTCTCGGGATATTTGTATGTTAAAGAATCATGGAAGAAAATCCTAATCCGAACAAAACACCTTTTGTCAGACACGGATTATAAGGCCGTGAAATACAGTAAAATGTATTGAAAAATTGAAAATTTTTTCAAATGATAAACATCAGCAGACCATTTGAAAAAAAATAACAAGTATGACGTAAAATGCAATTTAAGTCTGAAAGCTAGAATCTAAATATCATGAAATTGAACCTGAGATTTGCACCTGATGTTAGAGGTTTGCATTTAAAATTGCGTTAACTCTGAGACTGAGTAAAATTTAGTTTGAGATAGAAACCAGACATTCAAATAAGATACTTCAGTATAATTTACTCATGAAATGTCTTAGATCTGTAATCATAGAATTAAGTCTTAATTCTAAAACAAATTTGATATGGTAGATGCGCTGTTGAAATTCAAAGTTTTCGCGCTGATGGTCTGCAACCTGGTCAACCAGTGGGGATGAAAAGCATCGTATAAATTTTAATATATAATAGTTCTTATCTGAGCTTCTTATTAAAAAAAATCAAATCATTCTGAAAATTATCAAAAACGTTATCACAATTTGATAGCTGGATCTGTCTTGTAAACCTGAAAGTTGAATGGATTCAAATCAAATTTGAAATTTTTAAAGCGTGGGTGTTTTGTTACCTGAATGTTTCAGAGATGTTTGAAAAGGTTTAAACTGTTCTATAGAAAAAAAAAACGACTGCTTTGATAGAAGGCGAACTTAAAGAAGTGAATTGAAAGTTAATATTCAGAATAATGAAAAAGAGAGATCACGAAAGTATTTCGAAGAAAACGATAGCTGAATCAAGAGGTCTTATTACAGGAATAGATGACATACAAGGCAAAAAAAAAACTCAATTTGAATTTAGTTTTTCTTCTTTCTTTGTTCTAGTGTTTGAAGTTCTAACATCGCAATGCTTTGTGATATGTTATATTTTCTGGTTTTTTGAAACATAATTATAAATGGAATATTTTTGTCGTGAAAGAAAATAATTATTTTGTTTGTTTTTTATGGAGAAGAGGGAAGATGTGGGATATGAGAAAAGGAATCGTGTCAAATGTTGAATTAAGTCAAACAATGCAACTGGCATCACTATTTGCCAGCATTGTTAGATCTGTCACGAATGATGTCTTTCTCACACCAATCCTCTCTTTCCCCCCAACGGGCTCAGACACAGGCCCGACCAGTTCACGAGTTGGATCGTCTGTCGTGGGTCAGACAGGTTGTGCGTTTTGCCGCGCTGACAATAACGGAAAGTCCGTCGATCAGACGAAGGGAATCCAGATTGTCATGTGGGATTTCCGGTAGACCCCCGAGTGGCCCCACACCTTAGAACCCTGAACTCTAGAAGCAACCAATGTTTCGTATCGCGTTGACATCATCGGTTGTTTTGGAATCGCCCCAACGCTTCGACGGCCAGAATTAATTAGTTCACCAGAATGGCTTACGATGGATTCATCTAGAAGTAGAAACTGCTCATGCATCCTTTGTGACTGCTCCTTCAACTGCCGAAGTCTCTCCATCTCAAGCTGCTGTTGTTTCTGCTGCTGCTCGAGTTGTTCTTGCTCCTTAGCCTGCTGCTCACGCTGTTGCTCACGCTGCCACTGTTCTTTCTGCTTCTTGACTCGGTCGATCTCTTCTCTCAGAGCAACTCTCTCCTTCTCCAGCGATTCTCTAACGCATTTGTTGCAGCTCCAATCAGCATTTTCAATGCCTTCATCCACATTGACACATTCATAATGGAACCAGGTGTCACAGGAATCGCATTGGACCATCCGGCTCGCATCGTTGCGGCTACATGTCCCACAACTTCTCCCCTCACCATGAGAAACAGTTTCATTGTTTTCACCAGTATTATTTGCACTCGCTACACTTTTATTCGACATTTCGAACTAAACGGATAATTTAATTTGTTCTCAAAACAAGAATTAAACAACGCGGATTCCGGTAATTTGAACGATTTATTTCTATCGTTAAATTATCCCTGTAATTATATTAATTCAGCATTTAGGGATTTAAATTGACAGTAAATTGCTTAATTTTACATTGTTATATGATTTTA
This sequence comes from Uranotaenia lowii, assembly GCF_029784155.1. Classification (NCBI taxonomy): domain Eukaryota; kingdom Metazoa; phylum Arthropoda; class Insecta; order Diptera; family Culicidae; genus Uranotaenia; species Uranotaenia lowii. The sequence continues at coordinate 177,076,782 of NC_073693.1, forward strand.
ATCGCTGTAATTTGTATGATTATAATTTTAATGGCATGTGCGGCGGAATGAAAACTAGAGAGAATTTATTTTATAGAATTTGAAAGAAAGGTGGATAGACAGGCATTAGTGCGCCAATAGGAGAAAGCTTGATAGGTGTTGAAATTTTAGGCTAGAGGGCATGTTGATGAAAAGCTCCCATGAATTGTTCCCGCCTTTGCTCTGCATTAGCTAACTATACATGAGAAACCCAGAAAGAGAATTCCCATGTATAGCGAGCCCAATGGTTTGAGAGCGTGTTTTCACGCACACTTCAAACGAGCAAAAACGTAGCAACCCATGGGCCTACTGAGCTTTCCTTATGCGAGAACAGTTCTATCGACGTTGCCATTATTTCAGATCCGCTGCGAATAGTTGCTACTTGTCGATTTTTTCGCATTTCACATTTTATCTATTCCGCGTTCTAACTTTTTGGCCAAGTGTCAATTTTTTGAACCGTATTTTTCTTGTTGTATTTTTTCTTTTTGCCAATGATTGTTTGTTATATGATTTTAATCGCCGTAATTTGTATGATTATAATTTTAATGGCATGTGCGGCGGAATGAAAACTAGAGAGAATTTATTTTATAGAATTTGAAAGAAAGGTGGATAGACAGGCATTAGTGCGCCAATAGGAGAAAGCTTGATAGGTGTTGAAATTTTAGGCTAGAGGGCATGTTGATGAAAAGCTCCCATGAATTGCTCCCGCCTTTGCTCTGCATTAGCTAACTATACATGAGAAACCCAGAAAGAGAATTCCCATGTATAGCGAGCCCAATGGTTTGAGAGCGTGTTTTCACGCACACTTCAAACGAACAAAAACGTAGCAACCCATGGGCCTACTGAGCTTTCCTTATGCGAGAACAGTTCTATCGACGTTGCCATTATTTCAGATTCGCTGCGAATAGTTGCTACTTGTCGATTTTTTCGCATTTCACATTTTATCTATTCCGCGTTCTAACTTTTTGGCCAAGTGTCAATTTTTTGAACCGTATTTTTCTTGTTGTATTTTTTCTTTTTGCCAATGATTGTTTGTTATATGATTTTAATCGCCGTAATTTGTATGATTATAATTTTAATGGCATGTGCGGCGGAATGAAAACTAGAGAGAATTTATTTTATAGAATTTGAAAGAAAGGTGGATAGACAGGCATTAGTGCGCCAATAGGAGAAAGCTTGATAGGTGTTGAAATTTTAGGCTAGAGGGCATGTTGATGAAAAGCTCCCATGAATTGTTCCGGCCTTTGCTCTGCATTAGCTAACTATACATGAAAAACCCAGAAAGAGAATTCCCATGTATAGCGAGCCCAATGCACAGTGGGGATTTTCGAGCCAAAAAAGGTACCCAATTCAGGCAAGAACGCCTTGCATGAAAAAACATCCATTATTTATGTAAAAAAACACGAAAAATCGAATGGTCTACACCGCTTTCTGATAAAATGACTCTTAACGTCTCATTTTGCCCGATTTCCCCTATTTTTTTGGGTGTAATGTTATAATTCCGATTGTAGCCATCTACCTTGCAACCAAAAAGTCATACAAATCATATTTATTTATGTAAAAATGTCAGCTGAATCGATTGGTGTACTCCAATTTTTGTTTCTACTACGACAATCGACTCATTTTGCCTCTCTTCCCCTAAATTTAAGATTTTTTTCAAAGAAATGCAGTCAAAAAAAGTGTAATCCAACAATTTTTCATCATGAATGATCATTTTTGGTAGATTTATTCATATTCTAGCTAATCGCGTCACTTTTTTGTACTAGAATGAATATAAATGGCTAAATATCCCCAACCTCCCCTAGCTTTTTTAAATTTATGCATAAATTTCACTGTAACAATCGAGCGATTCACATACCAAATGCAAAAACCAAGTGATTTAGTGTGAAATTTGTCGCTGAATTGAGTGGTGTACACCGCTTAGTGCTCAGCTTACGAGAATGACCGCAATCACCCCGATTTCCCCTAAAATCGAGCGATATGTGGAAAAAAATCATTATAACAAATGACAATGCATCATAAAATGCACAAAAATTATTGAAACAGGTGTAAAACTTATTGCTGAATCGAATGATGTACACCGCTTAGCGTTCAGTTGACGAGAAGAGCCTCAATCACCCCGATTTCCCCTAAATTCATTAAATTTCTTTGAAAAATAATTGTTACAAACGAGAATTTAATTTAACAGATACAAAAAAACATTGAATCGGGTATAAAACTTATTGCTGAATCAAATGATGTACACCGCTATGGTGAAGTTGACGAGAAGAGTCAAAACCACCCCAATTTCCCCTAAATTCATATAATTTCTTCGAGAAAAAAATGTAACAAACGAGTGAATTTGAGTATTACTGTCGAATCGATGAGAAGAGCCTCATCATGATTAAACCAATATCAATTATCAACCCCGATTCAATGTTTTTTGTATCTGTTAAATTAAATTCTCGTTTGTAACAATGTATTTTTCAAAGAAATTTGATGAATTTAGGGGAAATCGGGGTGATTAAGGCTCTTCTCGTCAACTGAACGCTAATCGGTGTACATCATTTGATTCAGCAATAAGTTCTACACCTGTTTCAATCATTTTTGTGCTTTTTATGATGCATTGTCATTTATTATAATGATTTTTTTTTCCACATATCGCTCGATTTTAGGGGTGATTGCGGCACTCGATTCAGCGACAAATTTTACATCAAATCACTTGGTTTTTGAATTTGGTATGTGAATCGCTCGATTGTTACAGTGAAATTTATGCATAAATTTAAAAAAGCTAGGGGAGGTTGAGGATATTTAGCCATTTATATTCATTCTAGTACAAAAAAGTGACGCGATTAGCTAGAATATGAATAAATCTACCAAAAACGATCATTCATGATGAAAAACTGTTGGATTACACTTTGTTTAACTGCATTACTTTGAAAAAAATCTTAAATTTAGGGGAAAAGAGGCAAAATGAGCAACTTGTAGTAGTAGAAACAAAAATTGGAGTACACCAATCGATTCAGCTGACATTTTTACATAAATAAGTATGGTTTGTATGACTTTTTTGTTGCAAGGTAGATGGCTACAATCGAAATTATAACTTTGCACCCAAAAAAATAGGGGAAATCGGGCAAAATGAGATGTTAAGAGTCATTTTATCATAAAGCGGTGTAGACCATTCGATTCCTCGTGTTTTTTTGCATAAGAAATGATAGTTTTCAAAAATTTAGAACAGTTGAGGCGATCGTCACAGAAATAGGTACCTTTTTTTGATCAAAAATCCCCACTGTGCAATGGTTTGAGAGCGTGTTTTCACGCACACTTCAAACGAGCAAAAACGTAGCAACCCATGGGCCTACTGAGCTTTCCTTATGCGAGAACAGTTCTATCGACGTTGCCATTATTTCAGATTCGCTGCGAATAGTTGCTACTTGTCGATTTTTTCGCATTTCACATTTTATCTATTCCGCGTTCTAACTTTTTGGCCAAGTGTCAATTTTTTTAACCGTATTTTTCTTGTTGTATTTTTTCTTTTTGCCAATGATTGTTTGTTATATGATTTTAATCGCCGTAATTTGTATGATTATAATTTTAATGGCATGTGCGGCGGAATGAAAACTAGAGAGAATTTATTTTATAGAATTTGAAAGAAAGGTGGATAGACAGGCATTAGTGCGCCAATAGGAGAAAGCTTGATAGGTGTTGAAATTTTAGGCTAGAGGGCATGTTGATGAAAAGCTCCCATGAATTGCTCCCGCCTTTGCTCTGCATTAGCTAACTATACATGAGAAACCCAGAAAGAGAATTCCCATGTATAGCGAGCCCAATGGTTTGAGAGCGTGTTTTCACGCACACTTCAAACGAGCAAAAACGTAGCAACCCATGGGCCTACTGAGCTTTCCTTATGCGAGAACAGTTCTATCGACGTTGCCATTATTTCAGATTCGCTGCGAATAGTTGCTACTTGTCGATTTTTTCGCATTTCACATTTTATCTATTCCGCGTTCTAACTTTTTGGCCAAGTGTCAATTTTTTGAACCGTATTTTTCTTGTTGTATTTTTTTCTTTTTGCCAATGATTGTTTGTTATATGCTTTTAATCGCCGTAATTTGTATGATTATAATTTTAATGGCATGTGCGGCGGAATGAAAACTAGAGAGAATTTATTTTATAGAATTTGAAAGAAAGGTGGATAGACAGGCATTAGTGCGCCAATAGGAGAAAGCTTGATAGGTGTTGAAATTTTAGGCTAGAGGGCATGTTGATGAAAAGCTCCCATGAATTGCTCCCGCCTTTGCTCTGCATTAGCTAACTATACATGAGAAACCCAGAAAGAGAATTCCCATGTATAGCGAGCCCAATGGTTTGAGAGCGTGTTTTCACGCACACTTCAAACGAGCAAAAACGTAGCAACCCATGGGCCTACTGAGCTTTCCTTATGCGAGAACAGTTCTATCGACGTTGCCATTATTTCAGATTCGAAATAGTTGCTACTTGTCGATTTTTTCGCATTTCACATTTTATCTATTCCGCGTTCTAACTTTTTGGCCAAGTGTCAATTTTTTGAACCGTATTTTTCTTGTTGTATTTTTTCTTTTTGCCAATGATTGTTTGTTATTGGCGCACTAATGCCTGTCTATCCACCTTTCTTTCAAATTCTATAAAATAAATTCTCTCTAGTTTTCATTCCGCCGCACATGCCATTAAAATTATAATCATACAAATTACGGCGATTAAAATCATATAACAAACAATCATTGGCAAAAAGAAAAAATACAACAAGAAAAATACGGTTCAAAAAATTGACACTTGGCCAAAAAGTTAGAACGCGGAATAGATAAAATGTGAAATGCGAAAAAATCGACAAGTAGCAACTATTCGCAGCGAATCTGAAATAATGGCAACGTCGATAGAACTGTTCTCGCATAAGGAAAGCTCAGTAGGCCCATGGGTTGCTACGTTTTTGCTCGTTTGAAGTGTGCGTGAAAACACGCTCTCAAACCATTGGGCTCGCTATACATGGGAATTCTCTTTCTGGGTTTCTCATGTATAGTTAGCTAATGCAGAGCAAAGGCGGGAGCAATTCATGGGAGCTTTTCATCAACATGCCCTCTAGCCTAAAATTTCAACACCTATCAAGCTTTCTCCTATTGGCGCACTAATGCCTGTCTATCCACCTTTCTTTCAAATTCTATAAAATAAATTCTCTCTAGTTTTCATTCCGCCGCACATGCCATTAAAATTATAATCATACAAATTACGGCGATTAAAATCATATAACAAACAATCATTGGCAAAAAGAAAAAATACAACAAGAAAAATACGGTTCAAAAAATTGACACTTGGCCAAAAAGTTAGAACGCGGAATAGATAAAATGTGAAATGCGAAAAAATCGACAAGTAGCAACTATTCGCAGCGAATCTGAAATAATGGCAACGTCGATAGAACTGTTCTCGCATAAGGAAAGCTCAGTAGGCCCATGGGTTGCTACGTTTTTGCTCGTTTGAAGTGTGCGTGAAAACACGCTCTCAAACCATTGGGCTCGCTATACATAGGAATTCTCTTTCTGGGTTTCTCATGTATAGTTAGCTAATGCAGAGCAAAGGCGGGAGCAATTCATGGGAGCTTTTCATCAACATGCCCTCTAGCCTAAAATTTCAACACCTATCAAGCTTTCTCCTATTGGCGCACTAATGCCTGTCTATCCACCTTTCTTTCAAATTCTATAAAATAAATTCTCTCTAGTTTTCATTCCGCCGCACATGCCATTAAAATTATAATCATAATTTTACATTATAATGTGTGTGTGTGTGTGGTGTATCATTTGTCTACTCACGTTTAATGCCTTTTTGCTAATATCGTGTTCAGTCCGAAATTCGAGTGTCGTACGGTACGGCTAGCACTGATTTTAACCTGTGGCAAACGCAATTGTTTACAACGGTTATCTACCTGTTCAGATTTTAAATTGTTGTCTTATTTAGGATTTACCTGTTCTCCGGTCGGGTTCGGCACTAACTTTGATCGGCACTGACTATGTTCAGCGGAATAATTAGGTTTACGCCACGACTACCTGTGATATTAGACCTACATAAGTTACATACAGTTCAAATCTTTCACACTTCAGTTTACCTTCACGAAACTAAACGCACTTAATGCTTCTTCAAGCTAACGATTCCGGTGTTAGTCGTTTGGAACGTAACTGTAACAGTAACTAAATGTTAGTATAATTTCTAATCGAAAATTCTGTAAATGTTTACTCTTCAACTGTTTTCGCTAAACTTAATCTTTTCCTTCTTTCTCAAATCTTCTTCTGACACTTCTCGCTTTGGCCCAGTGACTCAGACTATATGTCCACTAAACTTAATGAGTAATTTTATTACCGATAATGATGTGTTTTACCGTTCTGAGGTTTTTCGGCTACCAGTGACGGCGTACTTTGATGGGGTCCACTTGATGGTAGAGGTGCGTCCGTAGATGACGTGACAAAAGTAAAGTTTGTTTTGATCTGTGCTAGTTCAATTGAAGTTTTCGATGAGGGCAGATTTGGAGCTCCGCATCGAACTTTAAGGAATCGAAAAAATCTAAAAGGTCCTACAACTGAAGTGTAGCTGGCTGGCGTTCTTTTTAAGTGCAATAGTTTAAAAGGAGCAGTTGCTAAATCGAGCATAAGTGCACGTTTTTGAACGAATTTTAAAATAGATTGGTGCAAATTCCAAGGCTGATTCATGTTGCCATAAGAGAGTGAAATTTTTTCGTTCCTGCTGCATGTATTGTGATTTTTCCATGCATATTTTTCGGTTGCAAACTTTGCTGATTTCTGGCTTGCTATGATTATTCTTGAGTCGTCACCTAATTGAGTTCCTGGAAAATGAAGAATTGGCTATAAAATCGCCGAAGAGCTGACGTCATGATTTCATGTGGTCGAGTTGCATATGAAGTTTCACAGATTTTTTGACACGCTTGCGGAAGCAACGAAAAAAAACCTTTTTTCATTTTCCTTTCCAACGCTGATCTGCTGCGCAAAGATTCCTAATTTTTTTTATTTTTTTTTATCTCATTATTAAATTTTAATCATTAGGGTAATTTAAAAAAAACCTTTCGAGTTTCAAACAGACCTCGAAAGGTTTTATGTTCTACTGATATTTTTTGATTCTATTTTTCATTTCAAGAGCGAGTAAAGGCGCTTTATCCTTGGTCGATGACCAGAAATGATTGTGCACTGAAATCAGAAACAGTTCAACTTAGAAAACGTAAATCTTAGAATCTTCTTATCATTTCCTATAATTCATCCAGTTTGTCAAAATGCTTCTGTTCAGGTTTTGTGATTTCTGTGTACAAAATAAATCATTTTCAGCCGCTGAAGAATGGTTCCAGTGAGTGTTGAAGTTATTTGACATTAAGTACGGTTTCTTCATCAAGGAGCATTTTTCTTAGCATGCTTCCAACGTTACTGCCCCTTTGAAACGTATGGTACTGGTGGTCCACGTTTCTTCTGTTCCTGTGTTCCAGATGTCTCTGCGTTCTCTGCTCCATGGTAGGCCCGACCAGTTTATGTTTTCGATTATTTTAACCCTTTAATTCATGACTTTTTTTAAATGGGAATATCAGTTATTGATTCAGTGAAATAATAACATTTTAATTCGAATAACACAACTCAAGAGCTTTGAAGTCGTTCTTTTGAGTATTGAAAAAGTTATGGCCCATCAAACTTGAAAAATATTTTTTGAATTTCCTAATTCATTTCAATACGATTTTGCAAATTTCTTCAAAACCTTCTCAATTGTGTGCAGGAAGGTGCTTGTGATTGATTGAGGTTACAAAATTTGATAGAATTTGCGAATCTGAAGAAATATCAGCAATTTTCCAAAAACTACTTTTTTCGAAAAAATAAATAAATTTGAATTTTGCACTTTTTCCGTCTACTTTGTTCGATATCTCACAAAAACAATGAAATACCGTAATAAAAATACCATGGGCTAATTCCTTTTAATCTCAAGAACATTTTTTGTCCATATACTTTAAAAAATTTCCGCGCGTTTCCGAGATATTTGGATTCAGATTAGTGTTGTTTTAAAACAACACTATGCATTAAAGGGTTAATGTTTTTATGTTCAAATAATTGAAAACATGAAGAAAGACAAGAAGAATAATAACATACGTTTATTAATCTTTGGGACTCAGACATAAGTTCTGGCTGTGGAAGTACGATTAGTGATTAGTGATTAGTGGTGATAGCCAGCCAGTTAGCTCGAAACGAGAAAAACGCGTTTGAAATTTCGGAACATCTATTTAAAAATTGACCACTTTTGGTTCAACAAAATTAAAAAAATGTGCATTATATCCACTTATTGTTCGATGATTATCAAGAACTTTAACTTTTTTCACTAAATTTCAGAGATTGAGTTTCGCCTTTTTTTGTTTGCGATTCGCCTGCAAGTTTCGCCCAATTGATCGGCCGCTTTTGTTTTGGTTTTGAATTTTCGCCCATTTGGTCCTACACGCAAAAACTAATAAGGCCGTTTTGTCAAACACAGTCAACACAGTTACGCCTGTTGGTCGTACACGAATAGAAAAATTAACCCCATTCTTAATAGGCGTAACTTCATGTTCCAACGAAAATGCATCAACATGAAGTTTTGCCCAATTGAATTTTATCAAATTTTTGAATGTTTTAAGTAATTTTAAGATGAAACCACGTTTATTAGTTAATGTGCAACCGCGTACATCCGGAATGACCGTTAACTCGATTTGCATTTACATTTGGCAGTTTTGCCCTTTTGAAATGTTACGCTAGAATTACTCTCTTACGACTAAGTTCCCAGATTGGGATTTGATCTACTGATCGAAAGTTGTAACTAACCGAACACTAAAATCTTGTGTGATTTTTTTTCCGAGAAATCGAATGAGGGCTGTTTGAGCCACCACACGCTTCGTAAAGTGAAGCTATGGCTTAAATATTGTAAACATGTAGGGGAATTTAGGGTAAAAACGGCCTGAACTGCATTTTCCTATGCTTGTGGTGGCCTTCATTCGATTCCTCGGATAAAAACTACTCAAGATAAGTCTCACTTGGTGAAAAAAATTCAAGTCCGAACATGCTAATTCTGAAATATTTGAAAAATGTTGGGGAATCGAGTTTAAAACAGCCATAACTCTATTTTATGATGCGTGCGGTGGCTCAAACAACCTTCATTTGATTCCTCAAACAAAGTCAAACAAGATAGATAGGTCTGTTTTTGTTCAAAACTTTCTAGTCCAAATTAGAGTTTATCTGTTTTATTTTACAAAATATAGGGGAATTAGGGTTTAACAAGGCACTATATCTCCGTTTGTAAGCTCGTGCGGCGTCTGAAACTGTGTCCAATCGATTTTCCGGACATTTCCACTAAAGGAAAGTATATTTCCATTGTTTTGGTTCATGTAGGGCGGAAAATATTGAATTTCTTCGCGGTTATACACTTTTTTCCCCATTGTGAATTACTTAGAAAATATGTGAAGTTGATTTTCTTGAAGATTGACATAACGGAAAAAATATTTATATTTTTATTGTTTCGTGTAAGACAAATTTGAAAATGATGAAAAACAGATTTTTAAGAACCTGCTTACTTTGCCCTAGTTATTTATCCGATTTACAGAAATGCAAAAGATTATAGTTTGGTTAAAAAATTCTGTGTTCTGGATTAGCCCGAATATTGCCCGTTTTTTTTGTTTACGAACACAATGCCCAGATTTTGCCAGGATTTCTGGTGAAAATGTCCTGAGTTTTCCGGCCCGGATACGCACAATTCAAAATCTAGAAAGCTTATTATAAAAGCAAAAGTCTTAGAATCACATTGAACAGATCTGTATGGTCGGGATGCTACCAGATCAAACCAGGCTCCAAAAATTTTATTTTTAGATGCTTGAAATTTTTAAAATTTTGATATCCTTAATCCACACCAATCAAACGTTTTGAAAAATATTGTCTGTTACGTAAGAGTGTAGTCACAATAACTTGTGATCGGTAAAGCATAATTGTGAAATTTTTTTTTTGGCTCACACAAAGGGCAGCATTGTCCATCTTGCTTCCTTCTCCAACATTTTATTATAAAAGGATTTCCGTAATGGGTATTTGAAATTTTTCAAAACATGTAACAGACTATGAGTCCAAAAATCACAGAAAACACATAAAAAAAATTATTAATTTAGAGAAGCTGTAGTAATGTATTCATAATTATAGGGGAGAATGAGGATACTTGATCCCTGGGGATACTTGATTCCTTAGCTATATCTCGAAACCGGAATGTCTTACAAAGATCAAATGTTCTCGAAAAATGTGCCAAAATGAGCAAAATAACAATGCTTGTAGTTTAAAATTTTTTAACAAAATAATTGTTTGAGTAATTGAACTTTGTTTGAAAATTTTCACAAAATGTAACTTGAAGATCTTTTTTCATCACTTTAAAATGTTTCTTACATGGGAAAATTATGAAAAAAATATTTGTTCCAATGTATCAATCGTTCGAGCGTAAACTGAACTTCATAATGCCATATTTTCGAAGCAATGGAAAACTCTCAACTTTTTTCAGAAAAAGTTTTCTAAAATGTTGATTATGGGTACAATTGATCCCCCTTCCAAATGGCATATTCTTCTTCTGAATTGATCGTTGTGATTGCTGATTACGAAATTACTAATATTTATCCAAAAACTAATATTGATCAAACAATTGTCTGAAGAAAAGAGCAAAAATAATTATTTTTTTCTTAATTATAAAAAATAGCGCCTTTAAGTATGCAATGTTATTAGCGTTGAGACAAAGTGATAGAATTTTCTTCTTATGTCTGCTATAAATTGTGAAATGAGAACAAACATGACCAAAATAGTCAATTAACATTCTATCTTGGGGTTTTGTTTGATTTTTATACAAGGATTAGGGCTTCCTGAATAAAAGATCAAGTCCCCTTTAATAGGGGATCAAGTCTCCCCTAACTTCAGAAAAATCGCAATTTTTTTACTCCCACGAAAATGCTTTTAGTTCATCAACAGGTTCAAGTATCGTTCTAATTTTTGGAGCCTAGAAACTTGAAATTACAAGCTGTCAGAAAATGTCAAAGACGGCGAGTTGCTTAATTTTTCCAAAAAGATATGGTGAAAATAAGAAAATGGGATCAAGTATCCCCACTCTCCCCTACATATTTGGAAATATCCGGTTGTCCGAATATTGAGGAAAAAATTACGGATTTTTCCCAGATTTTTCCACAATTTTAGAAAAATCGTAACCTCAAACACATTAAATTCAAGAATTATATGATTTTTGCGTCAAATAACATTATTTTTTCACTTTATTCTAGAAAAAATAAATTCATATATATATTTTTTTAATTTGTTAATGGGATATATTTTTAAACTCATTTTTCATGCTTTCATTTTTGAACTTTTCTCTTGACTTTTTTTTAAATAACCTGGATTTTTCGTCGGATTAGCCCGAATATTGCCCGTTTTTTTGTTTACAATCACAATGCCCAGATTTTTCCAGGATTTCTGGTGAAAATGTCCTGAGTTTTCCGGCCCGGATACGCTCAATTCAAAATCTAGAAAGCTTATTATAAAAGCAAAAGTCTTAGAAACACATTGAACAGATCGGTATGGTCGGGATGATACCAGGTCAAACCAGGCTCCAAAAATTTTATTTTTAGATGCTTGAATGTTTTAAAATTTTGATATCCTTAATCCACACTAATCAAACATTTTGAAAAATATTGTCTGTTACGTAAGAGAGTGGTCACAATAACTTGCGATCGGTAGAGCATAATTGTGAAATTTTTTTTTGGCTCACACAAAGGGCAGCATTGTCCATCTTGCTTCCTTCTCCAAGATTTTATAATAAAAGGATTTCCGTAATGGGTATTTGAAATTTTTCAAAACATGTAACAGACTATGAGTCCAAAAATCACAGAAAATATATAAAAAAAATATTAATTTAGAGAGGCTGTTGTAATGTATTCATAATTACATAGATTGAGGAAAAAAAGGTACAGAAAATCTTGATATATTCAAATGATATTCCTATCATGACGTTTTCTCAGTACTATATAATTGTCTAGAAACGTCATTTGATCCTAACTGTTTATTAATGACAAACACAAAATAGATTCGGTGTTGATTTTGTCCAATCAATCATTCTGATGGTACAGACCTGCAGATGTTCTATAATCTCGTTTCGTCTTTTTTTTTATCATTTTCAAATCTTCTTTCAAGCGCAAACATCATTCTTGTGTCACCTGTATCTGGATGAAGAACTAACAAATACCCATTGTGGGATTTGTTTACTGGAACAATATTTAATGAAGCAGCATTCAGGTAATTGGCAATTTGTTTGTTTTCTATGTTTTTTTCTACCGAAAAAGATTTGCAAAAACGGATGTGATTTTTTTCTTTGATTGAATCATTTTGGAAACATTTCGCAACGTTGACAGGCTGAAATGACAATCGAACATTCAGCAAACAGACAGGAGACATATTCAAGTTACGATTATCCCATCTTCAATAAATATCACATATAATCGAAAAACATCAGTTTTAATTTGTTTGAAATTCAAATAAAATGAATTTTTTTACAATAACCATTCTTTTTTAGAAACAAGCTATTTGGATTATCAAATTCAAGACGAAACAAGTTTGAGGTGAGAGGAATGGAAATTTATGACCATACTTACAATGAAAAACGTGCACACGAACCATACTGCTGGATTTGTTTGAGGAAATTTTCAACAGAAAACAGCTTAATCTTGGCACCTTTTTTTTGTTGGGTGAAACTTTCGCTGCTCTATTGTATCCTTTAGTTTATCAAAAGAAGAACAACGTTCACCTTCTCAGTACAATGCACTCCACTAGAACAGCATCTTAATACAGTCGGTGTAATCGTTATGAGTGGTTTGCTACTAGGAGCGGATTTTTTTTTGTTCGGAGAAGGAACGATTCGGTGCTAAGGAAGGAGCAATTTTATTCTGCCAAACAAAGACGGTTATGGTGCAGTTGTAGGGAATTTGAAGACACAGCAATAAGAAAATACCCGCGGAAGCCAAATCGTACCCGCAAATCTTTATACAATAAAGCACTTAAAAATCCATAAATGTAATTTGGATATCTTTGCTCTTCTTTGCTGGTTGCCGTTTCGCTTCTGCTCGGAATCGAAAAGTTGCAACGAACTTCCTGTGTGCTGCTGCTGCTTTTGAAGGTAAAGGCGCACAATTCCAGTAAGGAGGAAAAATGTTTTTTTATGATTTTCGGCGAAGCTGAGAAAGTGGCGGCTCACTTTTATGTTCTGCTACTTTTCCGGCATTGCGGATTGAGATTTTTCGTTCCGAGTTCGTTATTTTTTGCCTAGTGATATGCAGGAAAATAAACTTTTGCCCCTTTTGTTCCGTTTTCTGGTGCCCTGGTTTGGAGATTTTCCGTCTACACTTGTCACTAAATCTCGCATCAAGATATTTGAGGTAGCATCTTTAGCCTAGCATCTCAAGCGTTCGAAATGATTTGGTATTCGCGTGCAGCCTTTTTTTTTATTCCTGACCACCCACTCATTTCCTCGTAAGATATCCGAAGGGAAGGAAAAGAGTTTTCGATTGGGATAGATTGAATTTCCTTTCCGTGTAGAGTTTTACTTTTTCGACTACTTTTCGTCACTCAACCACATTTTCTACACTTTTGAATGATATTCTACCGATTCTTCTTTTCATCCCCAGAGAGATGCTGACTAGCTGGAAAGCAAACTTAGACTGGATGGTGTATCGATCAGACCAATTCGTTTTGATTTTTTTTGTTAAATTTGGCGAGATCCGTAAGCAGTTCTGAGCGCGCGTCTTCTTGTCAACCAAAAGTTTGTCATCGTTTTTTTTATATCTCGTTCTCGAGAATTGATGCGGATGCGTGTCAAACAAGCTTGATTCAGGTTTTCGCTTCTTGGTCAAAAGATGTTTATTGCTCATCTCGTTCGATACGACTTTTTCACCCTGCTTGCAGTCCAACAAATATAAAGGGTGGGGTGGGGGTTGCTTCCGATTATTGGGTCTTAACAGTCTGCCGTTATAGATGGTAGGTATATCATTCTGATGTTCACATTATTTATCGGATGATGACGACAACGTGCATTTGGCTATCAGTCAGTTGAATTATTCAAAGCTAAGTGGACAAAGCCCATCCTTAGCAAAAGAAAACGATACAAGCGATAGCATGCTGCAGCACTGATGCAATAACATTGATAAATGTTAAAAAATACGGATTCATCTATAAACTAGCAGCGGTGCTTCCTACATTTTGATTCAAATTATATAAACGTTGTACATATGTATTTGTAATCTATACTTTGTTACAAAAAAAATTCTTTTGAATAGAGCTTCAGAACTTTAAAATTAAGAATAATTGATCAATCAACATATGCTACTAAATAAATTGCCTCTTAACGCAATTTCAATGGATTTGTATGCTTTTCGATTTATGTATGATTTCAGTTTCTGTTGAACATTTTTACATCGTATAAGGAATTGGGTTTCATGGCAATATAATTATTTTTTGCTGTTTATATCATTCTGTAAGAAAGTATGAATACTTCTAAGATTGAGTAGCTTTTATCACAGTCAAGCTAGAATATATTTTCGTGTTTTGATTAATCTAGATATTGAAACTCTTATTCTAGCTTGATAATTTTTAGAGAAATCAATGTGAATATTTTGACTATGAATCAACGATAAAAAGGGCATCATAAATTTCAAATTTCAGATTCACTGATCATATAAATATTTAACCGGCATGGCTAATGAAGGGTATTCTTTGTAACATGTTTATGCCTTCTGACTTAAAAAAAAGCATCCGCTTTCCTTCGTTCATGTTATGTCTCCCATTTCAAGTTCCAGAAGAAGGGAAGAGAAAAATATTTTTCCCGCCTCATGGTTTTTCCATGAATTCAAGATGAATGGTTTTCTTTTTTTGCCAAAGCGCTGAAAGCAACCAGTGATCCTTGGCTGCTGTGCCTGGCAAACGATTTGCGGTGGAATCAAATTTGATAAAATTAAGCAGATTATTTACCGCCATTTGCCATCTTACGGGGATTACACAAAATCGAGTGTCGAAGAAGGGTGACCATTTTGATACCTACTCTCCGTTAATTGTGTTGATTTGTTTTTTTTAAAGTGCTGCCAGAAGCATAGTAAATAAGATTAAACTTTAAAACAATCCCATTAAGTTTATTTCAGAAAATAATGACTCTTAAATTTTCCGGAATTCCAATACACACAGCTTTTAGATTGTTTTTTTTTTCTATAAAATGTGTACACTAGTTTTAGGTTTTTCTCTACCATAAGGAATTTGTAAAATCCTTCGGCTTTTCAACAACGCCTGTTCCATACCATTTTTTGAAAAAAGTGTTCAGACTTCCCAACGTTCACGTCTCTCCTTATGTTGCCTGAATTTAGCTGATTATGAAAAAAAAAACATGAACTTAATTGTCTTGTTATTCCCAAAATTAGGTTGATTATTTATAAATCTCCAGGATCAAATGCTTCCAAGTGGCTAAGTTGAGTAGTAGGAGTTGGTCCGACTATACGAAATCATTGAAAACATTTACAAAATCGTTTAAAACATTATCGACAAATGTATGGAGCTGTCAAACTAACCAAGCAATAAAAAGTCGCGTTCTTACTTAAAGATAGGACTCCGATGATCACATTTGGCTGAACAAATGTTTTACGGTAGATTCAGGTGGATAAGTTTCTCAGGAACTTCCATCGCCTTTTAAAAGGTTAAAATATCGATAACGAAACTTCTAAGCGCTTTTAAAGTAACTGCCTATAAGAAGGTCGGTTGCGTTCGCTAAGCACTTTCTAACGAATGAACCTTTAAGATACTTCTAGGTGTTTCGAAGCACCTATTTGGGAGTTCTGAGCGACATGTCATGGCATGTGTTTTGTTTATATCAGTTTGTTTGTTTATTTTTTCAGTTCTGATGTTTACAAAGCAATTCGTCGAAGGTCCAAATCCTTTTTATCATCCATAGAGGCGATTGAGGAGGGTACCATCGCAAGCAACTTGTATTGAGTAAGTCTTTTGTGTAATAATGTTCAAAGAAATTTGTTTGAATAAACTTTTTCGATAAACAAATTGTAATTATTTATTACTGAAGTGTACTGAAAGTCCTTGAAAAACGAAATGTATAATCTCTTGCCTAACACCTTCAATCGTTGCTCATACGCATTGTCAAATGGAATAAAGTTTAAATAGGGTGATTTGCCAATCGTTGTCCCCTAACCCATTGTTGCACAGCATGACTTAAATTGTCAATATTTCAGCTGTTTTTCAACTTTTCCTTTAAAATAATACTGAATCATGTAATTCGGAATGTTTTCTGATGAAATGAGGCTTTTGTGATATTTTCTGCTGGTAAGTGTGTATCTTACGACAGTTTTAATTTTTCTTGTTTTTTTCGCGCGATTTTTGTGCTAATTGTTAACAAAAACCTTAACATTCCTTCTACGGCAAATAAGGTTTTACGTCAGAACAAAACATTTTTCGTATCAGTTTTTTATACGAAACGTTTGTTGAACAATTTTAACACCATGATTTTGAAAAAAAAATGATCCATACTTAACCAGAAAACATGTTAGATCGTGCAACAATTGGTCCGCTCAATCTCCTCCTGCCCCATTGTTGTACATAATTCCGCTGCAAAATTTGTTTGGAAATTTCAAATTTATAAATTTATATACCTCCAATAACTTTGTTTGGTTGTATTTACCGTTTTTTTAAAAATAAAATTTTGCAAGCGATTGATTAAGTCCTGAATTATAACAACGTGTTTTGAATTAGTAAGGAGGCTTGTACGGAAAAATTTTCATTCAAAAACCATCAGAGACGTACTGAAAGTTCAAAAAACATAATTTTGTATTTTTAAAATATTTCTTGGTTCTTTCAATACATTGCATGTGAACAAAACATAAACCTAACTTGAACCCCAGAAATGATATTCGTTGTCATACAAAAAATTAAAAAAAGGTAAATATTTTTTAATTTTAGAGTTTTGACAGCTAATTTGAAAGCTGGTTAACCGGATCAAAATAAGAATCCCATTTTACTGCTTTGCATAGCCAATAAGTGTGATGATTTAAAACTTTCGCAAAAATATGTCATGAAATTATTGAAAGCTTCAGAAAGCAAATCCTGCAATTTTACAATACTTTTATATGGATTACGATTTTTTATTTCGATATGGTTATAAATTTGTTCATGAAATACTTTGCTTTTTCTCATGCTGACAAACAATTAATCTTAAGAATGGGCAAAATCAATAATTTAAAGCAAAATTCATTTCAAACTTATTTGAATTTCTTGTATATGTGAAAAGTTCTTCTTGCATACAAACTGTCATACAAAATTGAACACGTTCATTGACTACAACTAAAACAAATCGAATTGTCTATTGATATGACATAATTTTTCTGAATAAGTGGATATTTACGTTTAACTAGAAATTTTAGTAAATTCTGTGCTTTAATTAATTATTTTCCACTCAGAATTTTCACATTTTTTGCACTCAATGTTGATTTTTAATAATTAATTCAATAATTCAAAGACACTTTATATATCCATAAGTTTATTTTTTCTACCGTAAAATCTTAAAAATGAAGTTTTGAAACTATTAAACTCGTTAAAAAAAAACTTATGTATGTATGACAGTTGGGCAATTTGCATTGTCTGAAAAGTGTCAAAGTCAACTCAACTGCATTGGCTTTGAGAGACTACTTTTTATCAGATTTATTTTGAAATCCTTTATCCAGACCATTTTCTCAACATTTTATGCAAAGAATCTACAAGCTGTTCTGAAAAACTCTGTTTCTCTAATTTCGTGACGACAAATCTAAAAGAATTTTATCTCATGTCAACAGCGATCCCCTTGATATTGTTATTAATATTGTCAGAATTTTATACAGGAGGAAAACTACGACTCTTAATCCCAAAAACTAGAAGTCGAAGGTTGGAAGACCTGAAATATTACTTATCTGACGTCTTATCGAGACATCTATGTGAAGCTTTATTTGGCCCTTATCATCCAAAAAATAAACAGTCATAGCTTTGTGAAACTTAATTTTATCCAAAACAGTTTTTAAGCCGGAAAACTCTTGGAAAGCATTTCTATGTGATGTGATTGTTTCCTGAAGATTGATGAATTGCTACAGAGGTTACATTAAATACAAATAAACCCACTTATATGAAAAAGATATTTAAATCAATTAATTTTTCGAAAAAAAAAACTCTTAGATATATAAAATTGTACATCATGAGCATAAATCAGTCAAACGATCTGAAACTTTGGGCGTGGTTGTGTCCATTTTCAAGTTTTAAATTGAGATTCATTATGTAAAAATCGTATGTAATCTTTTCACCTGTAAATATCCACTTAAAAATTAAGCATTAAATACCTTTCAATTCATTCTATGGGATTTTAAAGACATAAAATTTTATGTTGGTAGGACATATAAAAAAAGGCTCAACACTGAGCAAATTAGGTTAAATAACACTCCACTCAAATGGCTTCGGGTAAATTAAGAGGTGGATTTGAGTTTCTGAGAAAACTTCACGTGTGATAAATGCTATTCCAGAAACTCAAATCGACGGCTTTGTGTTTTTTTAGGCCGAATTGTAATTAGAAAGTGCATTGGATGGTTTATATGGAAGACACACCCCCCCCCCCCTCCCCCTCTCATAAGGGGCCGTCTAAAAATTAGATAGCATTTGAACTAGAAGTTCTCATAATAGGCTTCCGTAACAAATATCAGCCTATTCGACCTCATTGTGACTGATTTTTAAAATGTGCAACCATTGGAAAAAATCGGACAACATTATGCACGACACAAAATTTGCCTGTGCAACTATTGGGCACAGACAAGCTGTTTTAAATGATTTTTTTAAATTTTTGTGTCAATTTTTTCAAACACTTGAACTTTTGGATCTTGTTGACCAATCCTGTATCAGTGCATCGACAAAAAAAATCGAGTGAATTTGGTTGAAATGACTAAAATACAGCATAAACACCAAAATCATGTGCTTAGCTGTGCAACGATTGGCAAATCACCCTACTTATTATAACAGTGGCCATGAACTATTGCTGGATTGATCGAGTAAATGATGAGTTTCATTGCAACCTAGAGAGCAGCGGTTCAATTCTTTTGGCTTTGGCGTAAGTAGCTTTTGTAATAAAAACTATAATTAACATTAAACACAATCAGATAGACCGGCGATCTAGCAATCTGTCATCTGGTTGTCAGAGCGATCTGTCAACCGATTTTTTTTTTCAGCGCGTAGGAGTTCAAAATATTCTTTTAGAGGCTGAATAGCATTGAAATGAACATTACGGTCTACTTGAGAACTTAAATTTTGGGCTGATTAGCATTCTCTTCAGATTGAAACGAGAGCTGATTAATCTTCTATGAACCCTTTTAAGGCAATTCTGGTTGCTTGGGTTGTGTTTTTTTGCACACGCCATGCAAATTCGAAATTTACATATTTTCCGAATTAGTGGGTTAAGGAAAAAGTGTGTGAAATCACAATCGTTGTGTTCACCTTGTCTTCATCAGTTTAGAGTGAGCCAAAGTATGAACCACTCCCATCGTACAAATTGTAATGTGAAATCGTCCTCACAAGTTAAATGAGAAAATAATGGCAAGTATTCCACTGTAATTGAACTGCAACCCATTTTTTACTTAGGCTTAAATTTTATTCACAGATCATACCTGATTTCGCTTCCCGACCGGTTTATTTTCAATTTCGTAATATTCCGTCTCACGAAATAACTTTACGAACATAATTCCTAAAATTCACTGGGTCCATGGCAACCGTTCTCCAATTTCTCGGACACCCCACTTTCTTCAGATCACGCTCCACTTGGTCTTACCACCTCGCTCTTTGCGCCCTGCTCGTATCGTTCCTTCCGGATTCTTAACGAACACATTTTTTGCAGGACAGTCGTCCGGCATTCTCGCAACATTTCCCGCCCAGCGTATCCGGCCAGCCTTCACCACCTTCTGGATACTGGTTCATCCTTCGCCTCCACACTCCGTTCTCGTGCACGCCGCCAAAGATGGTTCTTAAAACTCGTCGCTCGAATACTCCGAGAGTACGCAGGTCCTTCTCGAGAAATATCCATGTCTCATGCCCGGAGATGACATCCGGTCTAATGAACGTCATATACAGGTTACACTTCGTGCGAGGACTAAAGGCAACCACACAATACCGCGTCAGACGTCGCGTCGCGTCAGCTGTCAACGCCGTCGTTGTGTACTAAAACGCTGACGCGACGCACCCGACGATTTTTGCATCACAATGCTGCGTCGAGAATCATAGCAACCAAAAGTTTGTTTTGATTTGTTTATTTCGTTCCGTTGTTTTGTGTATTTCACTTGTTGTCACGAAAGAAATCCCAGTTCAATTTTCCACGGAATTTTCGCTGCTTGGAGGACGGTTGCGGCCTCACATAAGCAAATTTCGCCCTGCAAAATTTAAACAACATCAAACGATACAACAGGTAGGAGATTTAAAATAATACAGAAATATTTAAACAGACATATTAATAATGATTTCATGGCTGTTTCAAGGTATGCTACATCGTAGGAATTGACCTCCAGTTAATTTGCCTTCAGAAGCCAATTGATTGCGGAAACGATCTGAATCGGTCGACAGTTGAAGCTGTGGAACGGCCCAGATCAGTTCAACTACGGCACGGTGTTGACTAAAAAATGGAAGTAGCGGTCAGATTGGCATAAATGTTAGATTAATGTAATTTTAAATGTAAATATAGTTATAAATGTATTGGCTTTAAATGATTGTTGAAAGATAAACTACAAATCCGAAAATCCATTAGAACAACACTAATATTTTCATGTGACGGATTCATATCATTATGATTTATCATTTGAATATGAATTTAAATGGTTTGAAAATAATTTGAAAGAAAATATTACAAATATTTCATTATTCAGTCTATTTGTGTCAAACTTAAAAAAAAAAAAGGTAAAAAAGGAACTGTTAAAATCCTGCTGACGCGCAAGAATTTTGATTTTTTTCAAAACCAAAACGTCGACGCTGAAGAACGCTGCTGTTTATAACAAGTTTTGCGTTTTAGTACAATGCTTTTACTGACGCGACGCACCATTGTGGTGGCTCAAATGGATAATGGCATCCCCAAAATCAAATGTCAACGCGATGCTGACACGACGCGACGCACGACGGGCTATTGTGGGGCCGCCTTAAGTCTTCTCGTCCGCAGTTGCTTGTGGAGTCCATAGTAGGCGTGTCTTCCGCTGATAATTCGCCGCCGGATCTCATGGCTGGCTGGTGTCATTGTCTGCGATCATCAGTGAGCCGAGATAGACAAAGCCTTCGACTATCTCCATCTCGTCGCCGTCGATCGTGACCGTTTTGTTACTGGACAAGCGTTCTCGGTCGGTCTCGGATCCGCAAGCCAGCATATACTTCGTCTTGGACGTATCAATCATCAACCCAATCCTTTTTGCTTCGGGTTTCAGTTTGCGGTAGATCTCCTCCACCGCCGCAGATGATCTGCCGACTATATCAATGTCATCAGCAAAGCACATAAGTTGACTGGATCTGTTGAAAATCGTGCTCCGCATTTCATCCATCGCTCGTTGAATAACACCTTCTAGCGCCACGTTGAACATCATGCAGGATAGACCATCACCTTGTCGAAGTCCTCTGCGCGATTCGAATGAACTCGAAAATTCACCAGGAATCCGCACACAGCACTGCGTTCCATCCACCGTCGCCTTGATCAGCCTGATCAGCTTCCCGGAGAGCCGTTCTCGTCCATGATTTTCCATAGCTCGCCACGGTCGATCGTGTCGTATGTGGTTTTGAAGTTGATGAATAGATGGTGCGTAGGGACTTGGTATTCACGGCATTTTTGGAGGATTTGCCGTAGTGCGATTATCTGGTCCGTGGTTGACCGTCCTTCCATGAACACGGCGGACAATGATCGCTCGGAAGTTCTCACAGTCCAATTTGTCACCCTGTTTGTTGATAGGGGATATTACCCCCTCCTTCCACTCATCCGGCAGCTGTTCTGTGTCCCAGATCCGGACTATCAACCGGTGTAGGCAATCGGCCAAATTGTCCGGGTCCATTTTGATGACTTCAGCTGCGATGCCATCCTTCCCAGCCGACTTGTTTCTATTCAGCTGGCGAATGGCTTCCTTAACTCCACTCATCGTTGGGACTAGCTCCTCTACATCGTTGGCTACGCCGCCAATGTACCTTCCCCCACCGTTTTGATCTCCTGCATGTGCGCCGTTCAGGTGTTCATCGAAGTGCTGCTTCCACTTTTTGATCACCTCACGATTGTCCGTCAGGATACCCCCGTCCATATCCCGGCACATTTCGGCTTGCGACACGATGCCTTTGCAGGATGCGTTAAGTTTCTGATACAAGTTTCGTGTTTCTTGGGAACGATGCAGCTGCTCCAGCTTTTCAAGCTCCTCCTCCTCCAGGCGGCGCTTTTTCTCCTGAATAACTCGTACTCGCTGCCTCTTCCGCTGTCGGTGATTTTCCACATTTCGGCGGGTGCCTCTTCCGGCGAAAGCCCGTCGGATACAAAAAAAATCTCCTTCAACTCATTTCTTACTGAGCGTTGCATAAGAATAAAGCTTGGCAATAGCATATCTTTTCCCTTCACGAATCAATCTGGCGTTCCTCAAGGAAGTAACTTGGGACCTCTATTGTTTGCGCTATTTTTTAATGATCTAATTCTCAGCTTAAACGACGGAACCAAAATTGGATACGCTGATGATTTAAAAATATTTGTTCCCGTTGAAACTACTGCTGATTGCGTTCGCCTTCAAGTGCTGTTGCATCGTTTCGGAGATTGGTGTAAACTAAACAAACTGTCCGTTAGTGTTTCGAAATGCATTGTCATAACATTCCATCGAGGTAAAACGCCACTTCTTTACGATTATAACATCGGCAACCAGATTTTGAACCGGGTTTCTGAGGTAAATGACCTTGGAGTAATACTTGATTCGCAACTCACGTTTAACAGTCAACGCTCTTCAGTCATCAACAAAGCTAATCGTCAACTCGGATTCATCACCAAAGTGGCACGAGATTTCACAGATCCTCTATGCTTGAAGTCTCTGTACTGTGCCCTCGTAAGGTCAGTGATTGAACATGCTTCCATTGTCTGGGCTCCTTACCAGTTAAGTTGGATTCTGCGAATAGAGCGTGTTCAGAAGCGGTTTATCAGATTCGCTTTGAGGCACCTGCCCTGGCGCCATCCCGAAGATCTTCCTGCTTATCCAGACCGATGTCAGCTCTTGGGTCTCGATACTCTCGGATGCCGCCGAAAGACCCAACAGGCCGCATACATTGCAAAAATAATGAACGGAGAAGTGCAATCGCCTAAGCTGCTAAGTTTGATAAACTTCAGTGCCCCATCGAGAAATCTACGATCTAATTCGTTACTCGCAAGTCAAATTCACCGAACTTCGTACGGCTTCAATGAGCCATTAAGTGCAATGATGCGTTTGTTCCGGGATACTGAACATCTATACCACTTTGGAGAACCTTCTAGTCGTTTTGTTCGTCGTATACGCCAATCCAGATTTTTTAATTCAATTTGACCGTGTTTTTACTATTCATTTAAACTTTCATGTTCGATGAATTAATAAAAAATAAATAAATAAATAAATAAATATTCTCTTGTCATCTATGGGAGTTTATCGAATGTTACCGCGAAGATTTTACCAATTTTGACCACTTATCAAACTTGCTTGTTACAAAATTTAAACTGGTGTAGTCGACCACTGTTGCGGTTGCTTTAGTCGGAATTTCGGTCTAAACGGGTTGTTTGGATCACGGATACAGTTGCCCTTAGTTAGCTTTCAGAAAGAATTAACGCACTCTAAACGCACGTGGTTTATTTATTTGAACCAAAGTTCGAACATAACAGTATCTCAAAGCCAGCTTGAAAGATTATTACAAAATTTGGCCCATGTTATAACTACACTTAAACCTAAGTTTTATAAAACTTTAATAGCTACTTCGTTGATTTGCTGTAAATGATTTTGTTTATGCATCATGAGCTTTCACCAAACAAAAAAAAAACCCTTAACAGGTAACCCTAAAATGGAAAGTAAAAATAACCCGGACAAGAATGGGTTCTTGCAATCGGAAAATGTGCTGCGTGAAGATTAGAGCGGGTAGTAAAAATTGTAAGCCGTTTATAAATTTAATACGAGCGAAGCAATGAGGCGTTGATATTATCGCGGACCCCGACATTTATATCACTGGCTGCAATCGACGTGTTCTAATCGGCCAAAAGGAAAACAGCCGGCGAAGGTAGGTGTATGTTCATGTCTACAAGCGGTCACAAATTTGGGAGGCCTTCTGCACCACCCAGCAAGAGGGCAGCAGCGGCAGCAACACCCGTCTCATAAATTTGTTTACGGCGTCTCGCTGTTTTCGATTACATTCATTGATGCTGCCGGTCATTGATGACCGTGTGTAAAAAAAGCGGCAATTGATGATGACGACGTGATGATGATTATCCTCGCATCCTGACGACCGTGCGGTTTATACGAGTCCACGAGTGCTTTTGAGTACTTTTTGGGCAATCGACTGCGATGAGTGGACATGCGCATCAGCGACCTGAGGAATTCAATTCTCGTGCCATCGATCCATGTGATTTACTTCTTTGCCGCTACTACTGTTGACCGCACGTAAACCGGTTGCAGAGCTTCGGAACAGGATCTGGTGGGTACCTGCTGGTTCCTACGCCATCACCAGCCACCACCAGCGAGCGAGCACGCGGACGAGCGCTTATCAGTGTGGGAATTTTCCCGAATCTCACGTGCTGAGAGTTTGCTTGGTTGGTGGCTGTTAGCTAGTAGTACCAACAGCGTACTCCAGAACACGTGGACGATAGTGGAAGCATAACCTCTCATTGGCACCGATGCCTTTATGCATCGTGTGCAGTTCAGACTGGGAGAGAATGAAAAATGTTTATAGTAGTAGAATGGCACAACATTGCACTACGACTGTAACATCGCCGGAGTGCGGCTGCATTTCCTTACTGGAAAAGTCGGGAAATGACACGACGACAGTTGCATTGCTGGTTTGGCCATTTGGTTTACATGCAGGACAAAAGGGGTGAAGTTGCATCATTTCAAGTTCGGGTAAAATTCACAGAGCCGATGTATTTATTCCAAACTTTATATTTTATTATAAAGTTCAAACACAAAATTCACCTTGAATTTGGGTACCTTCATCTCAGAACGAACTTAACAATGAACATTATGCTAAAAATCAAACTAACAGCAAAACATTGAGATGAATTTTGTAAAAATCGAATGTTTGTTCATTTGTCTGGGAAAAATAAAAATAAAAATCGAAAGTCTAAATATTCCTGATTACATCTGCTGGTTTCCTTAACCCTCCAAAGCTGTTCGGGTCTTTTTGTTTCTGTGTTCACCGTGGTGGAATTGGCTAACGCGCCGTTGTACTGAAGCGGAGATTGCAGGTTCAAGTCCTGTCGGTGAGCCGTTGTATCTTTTTCGAAAAATTCATGATATTTACGGCTTATGTTCTTTCGTTCTTTGATAGCTTATGTTTCTTTAATTCTTTCCGTCATCTACGAAAATGTGATTATTTTCAGGTACAAAGATGTACCAAACGATTTCATAACATCAGTATTGATTTGGAAGGTTAACAAAATTTTTACAATGTATTAGTGTAAGCTAGAAAATTGATTAGAAAGCGACTTAAACTTGAGCAAATGTTTCTGTTCAATGGTGTCTTTAAATTAGCTCGGAGGACTTGGAGAAAAGTAAAAGAAAGATATATTCGTGATTTCATAACGCATAAAGCAACAATTGCGGTATGTTAACAATAATATACGACTATACGACTGAGTTAAGAACCCCCTTGTAATAAATGAACTAATAAAATTGCATAATTTCAGGCTTATTTAAGTAGAATCTGTGATCGACTTTTTTTGCAATTCAGCATCATTTTATGGCACATCTCGGATGATTATAATAACTTTTGCAATTTAGAGATCAATATTCAATAGATATACGTGGATATACATTCAAAAATGCATGAATGGAAATTGATAAAATTTTCAGGGAAACTGCCAAGTAATGTGATGATTACATGTGCAAATTTGTGTGCCATTCTATTAAGTGGTTTTGAGATAGCGTCCAATGAACATTAACTTTAATTTTTGGGCACCATGTGCGCCATCTATAATGCATACTATAAACTACAATTTCCCCAAATCAAGGCTTTTTCGGTTACATTTTCTGTTTCCTGAAGCTAGACCTTCAAAATTACTCAAAATTAACGATAACGAGCACCATTGTTTGCGACTTGAGAAACCTGTTTAATATAACTTAGGGTTATCATATCCCTCGACACCAAAAATAGTACATTGAGATCATTTATCCAAAAGTCAGGAGAATCGTTGAACAGTAGAACCCCGTTCAGCCGAATTCCTGTTTTCTAAGCTCCCGCCCTGAGATTCTAATATTTATCGAGATTTGCGGCCGGATGGTATGCAAAAGGATGCACAGTAGAATCCCGCTTACCCGAGGTAATGGGTGGAGAGACCACCTCGGATTAAACGAAATACATTGACAAACCCTAACCTTTTGCTCTGGTATTGCATATCATTCAGGCGCATAGCTCGGTTCTTAAACATATGGATTTTATTTTTTCTATTTACCAGGCGTTTCTGGCAAGTTTAGATTTTGAACTTACCAAAATGTCTATTTAATAACGTTTTTGTAGGAATTTAATCCATTAAGGTCTTCTTCCTCAAGATTTAACACTTTAAAAATATATCGCGATGATAAAACACGTTTTTACCTGGATTTTGAATGTTAGTAGTATCTCGGATAAGCATGGTTCTACTGTACATATATCGTGCTACCTGAGGCACCGAGATATTTCAATTCAATCAAAAACTGTTAATGTCTTGGAAGTTATGTGACTTACATGACAGTTATAAATTTTCTTTTAAAATATTCCTGTACTATACCTAAATTTTGTGCATATTGATCACTTCTTGCAAACTCAAAGGCGCTTATCGCCCTCACTGTTTATAACGACAAAAAATGCATGATTATAAGAATAAGATGTTTAAGTAATTTGCTGTAAGCTGTATTATTAGATGTAAAACAACTTCAAAAAATGGAAGAAATACGTCGGGTTTTTGATCAAATGTCTTTCAACAAAAAAAGAGTACATTTGGTAAAATTTCACAAAAATAAGAGTACGCCCATTTTCCGATCGAAAAAGAGTACATGTACTTTTAAGGGGGGGGTAGGGTCTAACGGGTATAAAAAAAACACCATTTTCACGATTTTTTTCTAAAGCTATCGTTCAAACAAATGTATTCAAATTTTTTGCATTATACAAAGCATTGTTAAAAGAACATTTAGTAATTTTTTCGTAGAAAAATATTGAAAAATGAGCCGGTGACGGAGCATTTTCGAGGATGCCTTTTAGAAAACAGGATTTGCGGTGGACACTGTATCTCAGCACAGAATCATCTGAATTCAAAAAATCAGAGCAAAATATTTTTAATAGATGTTTTTCTGGACCCCAACGTTTTTATTTAACTTAAAAATATTTTTATGAAATTTTTGTGGCTGTTTGAAGTAAAAACTACGATTTTTCACTTAAAAATCCGCCATTTTTCACCTATAAAATCTCCCCAAAGTAAAAAAATCAAAAAAGAAAAACGTTGGGGTCTGGTATTTTATATGTAGAAACTATGTTCCAAATTTGAAAAAAATCGGATAAGTAGTTTTCAAATGACGATGTCCACGGACTTTAAAAATGTGCTTTCGAGAAAAACGCGTTTGAAGTTTCTGCTCTTGCTTTCTTGCAGTATTAGATAGGAGGAGATAAAGGCCTATAACTTCTACAGTTTTGCTTTAATTGACTTGAAAATTTGACACAACATTCTTGAAATGTTTTACAATAAGAAAATAAAAAAATAAAAAAATCGATTTTTTGAAAGTGTTAGACCCTACCCCCCCCTTAATAGAGTACGTATGGTAACCCTAATATAACTCCACGTGAAGTCATGTGCCCAGCTGCCATGCTTATATTCGAAAACATGTTAACGATACTGCATAGATTTAGGGGTATAAATGGCCGGGCTCTGACCTAGCGCCATGTGAAAATTTTAAAGCAACAGAAATTTGATCTCATGTTATTCATGTTGTGGGTTAAAAAAAAATGAATATGAATACAATGAATACACTGAAACAAATTCCTTGAATTAGAATCTACCGATTATGGCTCATAAACTTAAAGATTTCGTCTCTAGATGAAAATATTTGCCTATTAGGTTGAAATCTTTCGGAAAAAAATTGATGGCCATCAGTTCGGTTTGGTCGGTTTGGCTCAACCTTTGGTAGTCGTTCAAAGAAAAAAAAATTTGTAATTCAAATTCATTTCTTAAAGGAAGAGAGGAGTTAAACAATTTTATATTCCCTCCCTGGATTACATTCGCACCATCCGGAAATAAAACGGGAGACATTGTGAATAATCGGCAATGTTCAAAATTCATAAAAAATATCCAATTAAGAGGAAGTTCTCGAGAAACGTTATTTAATGTTCGATCGAAAAGTGTTAGTAAAAGTTGTAAACCATGATTCAAATACATTTTTTCAACGTGAAAAGTCCTCAGGAGTAGAACTTTTTCCGTGTTCCTTCTCCAGAGGCCATCACTCTTTTTTTCTATTTAGATCAAGAACGAAAATTACGTGAATAAAGTCTTTATTATGCCCCTGCTTGAGACGTGGAAAATTTTGAAACAAGAAAATAAAATTCAAACGAATAACTTGGATTTTTAAACTTGAAAAGACAGCTTATAAAAGTAATTCTTTTTTATGAATATGATCTAAATTACAATAATATTTACATTGCCTTTCACTTTATATCAAGAAAAGTTAAAGTTACATGTACAGTTTCATTCTAATTGAAGTTTATGGCATATCGGCTGATTATTATTAGATTTAAAGAAATTATTAATTAAAGAATTGATAGGTGTTAAGGTCAAAGCTAGAGCACTGTGGGTAGAAGAAACGAATATATGTTGAAAACGTGAGCTAAAGGCTTTGTGTTATGGACAGCTTCTAAATTACTTGTGTGATTCTTTGCCCAAGGACCTGCTGGTTGTTTGTAGTAGGGGAAAGGGGTCCTAAATGCACATATTGGATAATATGCGCATACAGCCGATCGACGAACTGGCTGATTGATCAACATATCTAGTCAGTGCATTTTGAGGGAAATCCACTTTTGATCCATGGCATGAAAAAATTTCATTGTTAAATAAAGCCAAACAAACTTAAAAATTAATTTGAACAGTTCTGTTAAAATATATTGAACTTTAATACTCATGCGTACAGAAACTGTAAACTAAAATGTTAATTGTTCCTAATTCATCTGGAAATAAGAAATTATGGAAAAACGAGACTTTTCATACGACGATTGAATATTCCATATTTATACATGAACATCAAAGACCCAACGACTGCGAATATGAAGAAGTCTGTAAATTATGAAAACATTAAGAATAGATTAAACAGTGTCAATTGGCAAGAAATTTTTAGGAATGAAGGAAATGTCGATATTGCTGCTGACGTCTTTTACAAAATTTTATTTGGAATTATCTCACAAGAAACACCATTGAAGAAAAGAAGACGTCACCGAAACTCTAAGTACCCGGTCTGATTCAACAGACAAATCATGAACTTAAAGAATCGGAAACAGAAAGCACATCAATTTTTCAAAAAGCACAGTACTAATGAAAATTTAGCATCGTATTTGAACTTATGCGATCAACTGAACTTGGCCATCAGCAATGCACTTGCAGAATACAATGCTAAAACTGAACTTGAAATAAAGAATTGTCCAAAGAATTTTTTCAACTACGTGAAAACAAAGTTGGAAACTGGGAATTTTCCGTCAAAAATGCAGCTTGACGAACATGTCGGTGATAACTCGGAGCAAATTTGCAATCTTTTTGCAATTTTTTTTCGAGAAATTTACACGACATTTAATGAAGAAGATCGTGATCGTAATTATTTTCCATTTTTTCCAGAATTCTCAAGGGACATAAGCATTAATCAAGTTCATGTGCAGGATATTCTGCAAGGACTAAAAAATCTAGACGCTTCGAAAGGTCCAGGACCAGACGGAATTCCTCCTGTATTCATGAAAAGTTTGGCAATGGAAATGACAGCTCCATTGTTTTGGATTTTCAATAAGTGATTTGAATCAGGAAATTTTCCTAAAATTTGGAAAAGCTCATTTTAAGTGCCTATATTTAAATCTGGTCGAAAGTCTGACATTCGAAATTATCGCGGCATAGCCATTATCTCTTGCATTCCAAAGCTTTTTGAAGCAATTATAAACGAAAAATTATTTTCCCAAATAAAGAACCGAATAACTCAAAGGCCGTTCAACTTCAACTAATTTAATTGAATTCATAGACTTTTCATTGAATGCAATGGAGAATCGCAACCATGTGGAAGCTCTTTATACAGACTTTAGTAAGGCATTTGATCGCATAGACATACCAATGCTTCTTTTCAAATTACGAAAAATTGGAATAAAATCTTAACTCCTGAAATGGCTTGAATCATTCAAGTCACTTCAGGAGTTCCGCAAGGATCTCATTTAGGACCCCTACTTTTCATACTTTATGTAAACGACATTTCCTTTATTCTCAAAAATGTAAAAATGCTCATTTACTGCTATTCTTGCCTCCGTTGATAGCTGTTAAATTTTATTTGTTTATTTGTGACAACGTTTTAACATTCGTGTCAAAAATATCTGTTGATGAAATTTTCACAGTTTTTCTGAAATTTGACTTTAAAATTTTAAATTTTTAAAAAACAATTGCCAAAAAAAACGCGATATCGCATGTCAGTAAGCTTGGTTTTCTTCAAATTATTACTCATTTTTACAAAACGTCCCTAGGCCACTTATCGTCGATTAAATGAAAAAATATTCATAATAGTGTTGAAAAGCTTCAACCACCGATCTCTTTTCCTACACCGTTGAGTATGACTCCCTATCTTCTCTGGGATTATCGGAAGAAGCGGAATCGGAATGTTTATGCTTGTATTTTACCCCTAAATTTATGCACCAAAATCAACGTTTTTTTTTCGAATAAAAGTGTGATTACCAATAGAGGTGTTAAAACATGGATGAACAAAACAAAAGATAACTAGTTTATATATTTACTATGTAACCGGTTGGTTACAAATCGTTTGATTTTTGTTTTCATTTTGTAGTTTTGTATATTTAGCTCTAGAAAATTCATGTTCTTTGTCCAGT
The DNA here is from genome assembly GCF_029784155.1 of Uranotaenia lowii. Classification (NCBI taxonomy): domain Eukaryota; kingdom Metazoa; phylum Arthropoda; class Insecta; order Diptera; family Culicidae; genus Uranotaenia; species Uranotaenia lowii. The sequence continues at coordinate 177,108,179 of NC_073693.1, forward strand.
CTGTCTCACAACAAGATAGCACCACAGTAGGCTACATTTTACTGCTGGCTGCTGTCATTTCACAGAGGAGGAAAAGGAGGAAAGAAAAAGAGATAATGGAAGGCGAAAAGGAAGCTTGCTTCCGTAAAAATCGCTCTCTTCTGTACCAGGCGTCCGTGAGTGTAGTCAAGTTTCTGTATAGTGTTTGTGAACGTCCACGGAATTCACCCGAATGCCGGTTTGACCTCTTCATGGTTCGGCCCGCAGATCCCTTGTGGTCTCGCGCCTCAACGTAAAGGACCAGCAACAACGTTCTCGGGGTCTGATGACCCCTAATTATCAAGGAGAACTTCCCTTCTCGGTCTGTCCGGATACGGGGCACTCTCGTGGGCAGACCGATTAAAAGCCTATGAAGGAAGACGCCTGCAACGACCGAGTCCAGCAACGCCCGCTGGCGCCGACGGTTTCGGCACCCCGTCGATACGCCATTACATCGACGGCCCTCCTGATTCCGGAACGGAGTTTCCGGGACAACGACGTCGCGACTCAACAGCAACTGCAGCACAACCACGGTTAGTGAGCCAAATACACGCCACACAAGACACAGAACATTGTTTTATACACACAGACAACACGCCACAAGAAAACTTTAATAAAAAAAAAACATAGAAACATGAAATTTCCGGGTTTTTGCATTTTATCCGTAAAAGTCCTTGGTTACCCAGTAGCCAGCCGGCCCTGAGGTTCCGTACTCTTAGAGTACCTTGCCTTGGCTGGTCTAGCCGCTGCTTAAATATCCGATACAACTACTAGAAAGATGCAGCTCTGCTTGGGTCGCATAAATAAAGGCGAAATACGGGTATTTGACGCCTTAACCTAACAGAAGCGAGCCGAATATTGGCTGGTCTGCAGTTTATGTCTATAATGCTTTTGAAATATTATCTGAACCAAACATTAACATCGATAAAATGGTGTTTTACAGATTTTTTTTTTGATAATTTCAACATTTACTTAACTATACTATGTATACATACCTATCTGTAACTCCATAGAATATTCAGAGAGAAAACCAAACTTTGATTTTTTTTTAAAATTTTGATAGTAAGTTTTATTTTATGTAAAACTTTTAAATTCGTTCAGGAAATAAAGTTTTTAGGCATTACTATTTTTGTTGATTGCAGGTTCACATTCACAATTCTTTCCTTGCATACTGATAGGCGCAAGGCTACAACCCTTTGGCGGGATGCTGTGCTGAGGGAAGTACCAGCAAGCAAGCAAATCACGGCACTGATGTTATGTGATTCACCAGACAGCTTCCGTGTCAGTCCTAGAGAATGATGTGTGGTGCAGCTCTTGTCGGGTCAATAGAGGAAAAAATGAGGCCTATTCGGATTGGCCATCGTGCGTCCACCAGTATTGGTCCTCGTGTGTCCGTGTAGTGGCAAGATGTACGCAGCGATCTGGTCGATGCAACTGAAAAACCAAGCCTCATTCCTTGACCAAGTGTGGCCAATCGCGAATGGCTGTAGTTCTTCTCCGGCCTGACTGGCTTGGCCCTCTGCTCTGTAATATACACCTATATCTACCCATATAAGTGCTCAAGTGTCGACTAAGTGGTTGAGAAAATGGCAGATTTTTTACTCTGGCGCTGACTGAAAGACGGCTACGAAAGGAGATTAAAATCTCATATTTCATGACTATTGCAAAAGTTTCTCGTTGAAAGTGGGCAAAGTGAAACCGAATTGCGGTGGAGACAAATTGATACGAACTTTTCGTCCCTTCCATCCCAGAATGTCTGGAAGGGTTAAATCGTGGACGATGTGGAGTTCCTTACTGGGAAACTTTTCATCCTTATTCTCTGTGGTCGTTTAGGGGAAGATGAAAAGAAGAAATGGCAAAGATTTGTTTGATTTCGGAAGCAATCGTGTGTGAAGAAGGGAAAAAATAAGCCGGGAAAATAAAGTCGTTACGCTGGCACGGAATTGAGTACCGACCGCATCGTGGAAGGTTGGGGGTTGTCTCCTTTTTCCGGCTAAGAAAGTGGGTGGCGAGCCACAGACGTGACCTACGAATTGAGTCCTTTTTCCCCAATCTGGGGTAGAAAAACAAAATACAAAAAGTTACGGAAAAGATTGTTGAATGCGAAAAGTGTATAGAGAAATCTATATAGATTGCTATGTGAGTTGGAAAATTTTGCGGTTAGCTGATGTTTTTCTCTTCCTAGCTGAATTCTCCATAGAAAATTACAAGTTGATTGGATCTGTACATCAACGATCAGCACTCGTGGCACGAAGATTTTTACTCAAGTTCTGAAAAGAAGATGGATGTGCTTTGCATTTATAATTAGTGCTTGGCAAAAATCACTGAAGAAAACCCGCGTCTCAAAGCGAAAGGAAAGCATAAACATTCCACGCGCCGTACAGCAGAATCGAAAAATCCAAATGAAAAGTTTTTCAAGAAAAATTGGAGCAGAAGAAAAATGCATTTATAATTAATCCAAGACATTAAAAAATTTCACATTTCTGCCCGGTGAATGCGGTCGGTTCAGAATGGCCGCTGTCGAATCTTTCCTGCTCCGTATCACTATCGTGCACTGATTTCGTTCACTGAGATGCTGGTAATTGTGTCTGAGGTTGCATTCGAATGTGTGGGTGCAATGCAATATATCGGGATGCAGCAGATCTGAATTCGATGCAACAACATAGGACCAGCATCCACGGCAGCAGGACAGCAGGTATGATAATGTGGGAAAACACGTTTGTCGGCAGGCAGAAGAAATCAATAATTTTTTGAATCTTTCCGGAAAATTTCTGTTTGTTCTCTTTGGAGGAGAGAAACCCGTCCTAATTAAGACACATCACGTTCGTCAAATAATTACTTAAAAATATTTCAACAAGTGCAGCGGAATGAGGATATGTAAAGCTTTAAAATCGATTAGAATCTTTTTTTTTTTACTTTTTGAAATGAAAGTAGGTTATTTTTAATGCCTTATCCTTACTTACAAGGTTACAAAAGAAGGTTGTAAAAATATATTTTCATCTGTAGAGATGTAATAAACTCTATTTAACACATCACTGAATCAACTAAACGGAATGCGACTGTGGTTGCAAGATAACGTCTAAACTGTTCATTAATGGCAAAGCTCAATATTTCATTGAAAACAACAAACGTTGAAAGCCTGTGTGAATACAACCATAGGATAAGATATTCTGAGAATTGTTAAAATAATGAAAATAAATGTGATGACTGCATTTTTTAATAACAATAAGGCCGGAACAAATTTCAAATCCTTCTTTTGTCACTAGGAGTTGGAACATCGCAAGGGGGGGACAATAAAAAATAATGCGGAAAACAGATAAATTGGAATAAATTGCACGAAAGCTTGTATGCAACCAAATTGCATACTTTATTATTGTATAAAACCTATAAATCAAGTATTTTTTTATCGAAAAATTCAATAAAATCAAGAATACAAAATGTGAATTAACATCGATCTTCCAAAATTTTGTTTCTGAGTCTTGTAATCATTCGGATATTTGAATTTTTATTTGAAATTTACTTAAAATACTTCAAACTTTATTTATTCCCCCCTTCGGGATTTTGGAAATTTCGAAGGGGGGGGGGGGGGTGACAAAAGAAGAAATTGATATTTGTTCCAGCCTAATTAAAAATTACGACAGTTCTAGAAAAACATATCTTTGATTCTACCACACTGGAGAAGGGCTATTTTCTCTGTGCTACCAGAAGACTTATCTGTTCAACTTTTTACTACAAGCTTGAAGAGTGGTCAGATTCTTACAGATCCTCACCGCAAAAATAATTCCAAACGATCTTTTTGCATCCAAAGTGGCACTTTAGGAAGGGTTATTCAACCCAACATCGGTCGCAGGTTTTCGTAATTATTTTTTGAATGGGATGGAAGTTTCAATTATCAAACTGTCATCGCCGTATGCCATCTCCGGCACGTTTCTCCGGAGCCATTTGTGCAAATAGTGGTCCATAGGACGGTACTATAGCGTCATAGCTATTAGACTCCGAATGGAGTTAATCGATTTGGGGTTTTCCCATGCCATGGCATCATTCTGCAAATTGATTGACGCTGACGGTAGTTGATCTCATTGTTTTGCATTGGTATGTAAAAAGTGTGCTGCAAAAATGTTCTGAGCTGAGCGGTCGAATTTAAGTTTTTGCCTCATCTGTGGTTTCAGACTAGAATTGACAAAATGAAGTCACATCCAAAAATACTGGAAGGTAGGTTAAGCATTTGCTGCTGGATATATGCAAGCGAATCGTTTATGGCTTAAAAAAAGTTATAGGAGTTTACCGAAAGTTTAATTGTAGTATAATATGAATAATTGGATAGTGATGTTGCTAGACAAAATGTTGAGCTTAATAAATTCATAAACATTCATAGAATTCAAAGAATTTTCTTATATTCCTTCGATCTAAGTTGTTCCAACACGTTCATGATTTCTTCAAAAAAATCTGTCGATGTTTTATATGGTCTTGAGGCGTTCTTGATTGAAAATTTTACCTACTAAATCTATTTACTTCATACAAGATTCATGAGATATGATTCGAACAACATAATAGAAACAAATGTACTTTGTGTCAGATACTGAGATATGCTCCAGCAATCTATCTGTATACGAATTTTAAATTGTATATTTCAATTCAATCAAATTTATTAAGAAAACCCTCATTCGTCTCACATTTTGAAAAATTAAATTAAAGTTCTAGGATTGTCAATTTGACACTTTCTCAATCGATCTGTACAAAATTTATTGATTAGAAAAAGTCCACTACACGGTGTCTTTTTTTAAGAACGATTTCCAGAAACAAAAATTCGATCTCTAAAGAAAACGATCGGGAGGTTTTTTTTGTAGATTTTAACAAAATACACGGGCATGATTTTTTAATTTATACTATCAATTATTCCTTAACACCTCAAATTTTCCAGTTTATAGCTTAGATGTATTAAAATTCCTTCAAAAATAAATGATAACTCCAAACCTTTTAATAAAAAAGATGTTAAATCAAAAATTTTGGCCATAAACTATAAATTTCTAAGAAAATTTCAAATAATCTAAAAACTTTCTAGAATTAGCGTGGTAATCGCTGATCCACTGATGGCATGGGTTCGATTCCCATCTCGGTGCTTCGTCATTTATTCAGTCTGTAAAGCCAATAATTACCATAATACTGTTTTAAAGATGTAATCTCCTCTACAATAGAGCAAATTTTCAGAGATGCTATTTTTTTTTCTTTTTAAAGGTCCCAAAAGAGAAACCGTGACCATATCTAATCCTTTCATAGTAAATTTATTATTATTTTTTTTATTTAATGATCCCGCGCCGATGCTCCGGTGCATAGGGCCGTGGTAAAAGACCTCCACTGTTGACGATCCGGAACCAGCGTCTTCACTTGGTAAATTTATGTTCATATGAAAATATTATGTATTTTCATAATTTTAATCAAAAACATGGACTCGTTTATTCATAGAAAAAATCTAACCAATCATGTTGTCATAACGATTTTTTTTTTACCAAAACCAGTATGTTGTTCCACTCCCGTCAAATCCCCGAAGTGGAGCGGTTTGCAATCGTTTGAAATCACTGCTTCAAGCTTAAGCAATTTCAGTGAATTTGAAAGCATGGACAAAATCTACAACAATTTTAAAAAGTATTCAATACACCTACCTAAATAAAATCAACTTTAAGTAATTAATATTCGAAAACGATATTCTAAAACACAGTGTTTGGCATAAAACCGTTAACTTGCTAATCGCCAACCAGTATGCTGGCTTTTGGATTGTGAATTAATTTTCTCGCAAAGTTTTTCGTGAGCATTCGTATATAAAAGTACCTTAATTGAAGGATACTAAAGTAAGGTTCTCAGATTTATTTTTGCCACGTACCAAGGCCTGACAAAGCCGGGCTATCTTAGACCCTGAAAAAATCCGGACATTTGATTTCAAAATTGTCGATCAAAATCCGGCAAATTAGAACAAAACCTAAGAATTACTCATCAAAAATCAAGAAAAAATATGAAAAATTCATTTAAAATTTATTTATTGTATTTTAGGCTTTAAAAAAACCTTTCATGATTATTTTTATGAAACTTGCCCATAAAATTTCGTTCTGGACGTATACCGTCAACTGGGTTATCATGCACCACTTTTCAACTTAATTGGCTTCCAAAAACTTAATATCCTCAGATAATCATACTACTTATACATCAAAAGTTTTAAGGTTGATGGGACATCAAATTGACGTAGTCAGATAAATTATTGGTTACACCAGCTATTTTAAATTTACAAAAAACATACGATTTTTACCTTACAAAAAGGTAAATTGCAACAAGCTTTGTTTTAAATAAAAAATCAAATGAAAACGTTTGAAAATTTATAGTTTTCGATGTATTTGTGATGTCATATCGCATAAAGCACCAATTGCAGTAAGTTTGGTTTCGTTCTAATTAAATTTTAAATGTTTTAAAGAAAAAGCATAAAGATGCTGCATACTTTAAGGGGTAAAAAATACTACAAAAATTCTACTAGCTGAAATCATAAAAATGAATGTTTTGATGGGTGAAATTTTGAAATTAATATGCACTAGTGTGCCCCGACATTTGCAAAAGTTATGCGCTGCAATTGAGCCTAGGCCAAATACAAGCTATCATGCGAAATTTGGGCATGGGAAATTTCCCGGATCACGGGAAGGAGTCACTCAACGGCCTGAAGTTTGTATGACATTTTGGGACATTTTATTTGGGAGGAACACGAACACGAACACGAACACGAAATCCAGTTTTTCATGAATAACTTTGGTCCCCTTCGGCCGATTTCTTTTGGAAACGGTTTTTCTTAAAGCCTAAACTATGACAAATATTTCATCCGAAGACTGCATTCTTCTTCAATGTCTGGATTGATTGTTTACTGGCCCGATAAGACCATATTCTTTCGCGCAGACGAATCTTTCTGACGGTGCACCGGTCGGCATTGAATTTCTTGGCGATGTCGTAGTCCGACTGCCCTGGGTTTGTCTTGTTCGTTCTCAACACCTTCAAATGTAGTTTTCGATCCTTAGTTCCACTATGAGGCTTGGTATGAACTTGCCGATCGGTAATATGCATCTCACGGAAACATTTGAAAACGCTGCACACGATTGATTTGACAATTTTTAACGATTTCGCGATTTTCAAACAGGTTTTTGACGTGGGTATCCAAAATTAATTTTCGCTTCGCGGCAAACAAACAAACAAACAAAGCATTCCAGATCCGACAACTAGGAGCGCAATGGGTCTAATAAACAGTGCGAAAGAGATTTAAGATGATCCATGCTTTATGAGAATCTAAAACTTTAAAAAACTACCTCACGATGTGAGTGTCATCATTTTGTTATCATTAAACGGTTTTTTTATTACATAACTATCTGATTCCACCCGGCCTTGCTCAGGTTCACAAAAATGAGTCGTTAGACTTTTCGAAATTTTGAAAGTTTTTCATTCATTATTATAACAAATTTTACCATGTTTGGTCATGTAAGCTTTGTAAGTTTTATAAGTCCTTTTTAAGTTTTGATTGGGATAATAAAGAAAGTTTCATATTATTGAAAAGCTAATAGTAATGAGGTTTGCTAAAATAATTTCTCTTGAATTCTTATTCATCCCATTACGAAAAACATTTTAAACTAAAGTTGCTAGATTGCCTTATTGCATTTATCCGGACTTGCCCGGGTATTTGACACAAACTTTTAGGAAAGTCCGGTCCGGCACGGTTGCCCAGATTTCGTTATTTTGTCCGGATTTATTCACTTCATTCGTGAAATGTAACAAAAAACTTAAAGTGAGTTTTCACAATTTTTCATTTTTACGTTTAAAAAGGAAATTTTAATTGGAAAGTTTTATCTCGACTTGTATTTTTAAAGCCAAAAATACAATTTAACATCCGCCGATGTGGTTTAATGGAAAAAAAAAATAATTTAAAATAAATAATTTTACTGACCAACTATGCTCGGATATTGCCCGGATTTTGGGTTAAACATTTTGAAATCAAATGCCCGGATTTATTCATAAAATTGCCCAATTCGGTCTGGATACGTCCGGAAAAAAATCTGGCAACCTTATTTTGAACCCACCTTTTTTTAAGAAAGCTTGAATAGATTTAGTCTTTATATTTTGACTTCAAGTGATAACAATGTATTTTTCATCTTTTTCGTGTGTCATCTATGTAAACGACCTCTTTTGAAAGATATCCCACTTTTCAAGATAGATGATGTCACCGTAGAATGGTTTAGTCAAGTTTAATTTTGTACTTTGAAATTTCTGAATATTTAGACTTCCACTGAAACCTTGTTGAAGGCTTGTTCTGCAAGTGTCAATGTGCTTTTTTAGATTCACACTGTTTTATGATTGTTTCGAGATGTTGAAAGTTCCACTAATAGTTTTTTAAGTTATCAAATACACATAATCTCGGAACCGTAATCACCCATTTTATAATGTATTGTGGAAGGTGTTATTTGAGTTACCGTCAACTGGGGAAACATGCAACACTTTTCAACTTCAATGGCTTCTAAAATCTTAATGCTTACAGATAATCATACTTCTTGTACATCAAAAGTTTTAAGGTTTATGGGACACCAAATTGACGTAGTCAGAAAAGTTATTGGTTTTACCAGTTATTTTTAATTTAACAAAAACATGCGATTTTAACCCGACGAAGAAAACGGGGCAAGTTGCTACAAACTCTGCAATAAATGAAAAATCAAATGAAAACGTTGAAAAATTTAAAGTTTTTGATACATTAGATGTCATAACGAATAAAGCACCAATTGCAGTAATTTTTGTTTTTGTTTGAATTTAATTTTACATTTTTCTATCAAAAATGTTTTAATGAAAACAGTGTTCATCTGCTGCATACATTCAGGGATAAAAAATACTACAAAATATTCGATAATCTTAAATCATGTAAATTAATCTTAGGATCAGAGATGTACCGAATATTCGGCGTCGAATATCGCCGAAAAACCCTAATAGTTGAGCTAAGTATTCGGCCGAATATCTACTACAGACTTGTAAATTTTTCAAATAATTTTTGGTAATTTATAAAATATCCAAAAGTAATGTTGTAAAAGCTACACAATCATCCACGTATCTTTCACCATAGATCGTACAGGAGAATGCTGAAAGGTATCGCTTTATATTTCTAAATTATAGTTCGTTCCAGATTTTCTGGATTTATTCGGGCTTGCCCAGAAATCTAGTAAAGAATTCAAAAATGTTGATGTTCATGATGTTGTTCAATACTTCCCGAGTTTTGCTCGGGTTCATTCAGATTATTTGCTTAATCAAATATAAAACTCAAATTCCTCTTTAAATTTTTTTAGATCTTGTGTTCAATTTTTCAAAAATTTCAAAACATACATAAATTTTGCCCTTGTTTTTTTCAAAAATCGGTCTAAATGCCTGACCGTCTGGATACATGTGGTTGAAGGTATGGTATGCTTAAGGTTAAAGATCATATCTTTTCAACAACTTTTTTAAAGAAAGCTTGCTCAAAATTCGACGTTCATCTTATTCAATATCAGAGAAGCAATTTGCAATAGCTTGGCACCTGTTTCGACATGTTTTATCTCAGATTTCACAGGAACGCAATCTCTTTGGTGATAAACGCCCTAGAAGCGACTAGTCATCTGATGTCTTTTCAGTTATTGGTGACATTTTAAAAATCAGATAGACCTCTTCTTAAAAAATATCTTGTAATCATCCGATGATATCATCTGGTTGAAAGTAATCGACTGAAAAACATGACGAGCATTATAGCATAGCATAGCATAGGGTGACTACACACATCTTGCATTGGCTGATACACGAGGTACAACTAATGATCAATCCCAACACAAGATGCCAAAACAAGTATCTGGATTCAATACTCGTTTCAAGTGCTGGTATTGAGTATTAGTGTGATACCACAATGCACACCGTGACAAGTCAATGTAATCATAGAAGGGATGGTCTGAAACAGCTAACTAAACTATTCAGGTGCAGAGAACTCATACGACCCTACGTTCAATGGATGCTGTTTTCAGACAGGAAAGGGAAGCGTTTTTTTATGTTTACGGGGAATCCTACTTGGCAGATAGGATTGATGAAAAATAATGTTATGATTTACAAAAAATACAAAAATAAAAAAAAAATATAAAAACAATGGAACGAGCTCACCAATTTTGTGTTGTACCCAGCTGAGTTCATGGGGGCCTTTTTAAGATGTGGAACCAACTGACCACCTTTTGAAAACTAACAGCCTGACGACTGATCAAGCCTACGTATCATACAACACCATTCCAGCAGCAAGTGACAATTCATAGCAAGCCGTTTTTATTCTATCCAGGTTCAACGACTGCACCATTTTTCTCTACCTCGCTATTCTCACACAGAACTTGATTATTCTTTCATATAGATTTTTTCCCCCGATGTTTGGAATTTGTATCAAAATCCATGACCAAGGAAATTTCATCCTTCTTGGCTTCACGGTCGGCTCTCAAAATTGTTCCGAACTCGTACTCCTAGATTTGCAATTCCCTTAAACCTATATCACGACTTCCAGCGATCACTTATTAAAATTCGGCTTCAGGTCGGTATCAATTGAAAATTCATATAAGAAGATTTTTCAATAAGTTAGAAGTTATCAATAATTTTTTAAGCGCGAAAAGACCTCCAGCCATCTGTTAGTTATAATTAAAATCAATCACAGCAATCCGTATCATTTTCAAAAAGTTCGTCACCACTGTCGTGAAACATGTTGATTGATGTTTAATTTTCTTCTTGTTTCATTCAAATTTATGAGAACACGTTCCAATTTTGTCAGTAGCTTTACAACAATTTTATAACTTTTCTAAATCGATTGTATTCACTTTTTCACAACAGATCAAAATGCACACTTATTTTCCCTCGTATGATGATAGCACAATCAATTTCACTGATTTCCAAGTCCTATTCACAAAACTGAAAGCGTACACGTTTAAAGCACGTTTTTCCTGAAAAACATGACGAGCATTATTATGGAAAAATAGAAAGCATTGAAATCGCTAAAGGTTTTTTCGTTGAAAATTCACTAGAATATTCGACCGAATTATAAAAATATTTATTTAAAAAATTGGTGAATGTCCGAAAAATATGTTTACACCAACAGTGTTGGTATTGGATGATGAAAGCAATATAAAGTTTGTAGGTGATATCATCGAGCCAATCCGTCATACGAAATAAAGTTTTTTACGGCATCGAAAAATGTGAAAATTTGAACATCTGTTGCTCGATTTTTTAAATTTTTTCTGAGAATCAAAAACTTTAAAAAACTTTTTCATGATGTTAAAAACAATGTCATTATCACTTTATTAAATTGTATATTGAAATAAAAATTTAATGAGTGTTGTGGTATACAAATGTTGCATCTAACCCTGCTTTTGCATGATGCCCCGTCTTTGACACAACTATTCCGTTAATTATCGTAAGGAGTGATCAATGTAAATATCCTAAGAATTCTACACGGCAATCAAAACAATGAGATCGCAGCCTTCAACTAACAACTCTTAATTTAGTTTCTTTCTGTATGAGGGATTCCAAAAATGTGAAAATGCTTGGTTCCTAAAAGAACTATTACTCAGAGCTAGAACTAAAACCTTACCCTGGTCCAACTACATCTCTGTACCAAATTTCAGGCCGAAGCGGTGTGGATTTTTATAAGGTGCATACAAACTAACGAACAAACAAACCAACAAACATATAGTCCAACTCATCTTTACATATAAGATATTGTACCGTAAAACGGGTGATCACCAGGAAACTTTGATTGACACGGAATTTTCCATGTAATCATCAATAACTAAGTTTCAAAACTTTTTTCTACGTTTAAAAACCTATAGGTTGAGATTCAAATTGGGAGAAACTTGGTTTAATTTTGAAAATTTCTAATGTTAGTAAAAATGTAATTTCAAAATCTTGAAATATCTATTTTTCCGAACTTACTTACTTAATGTTCCCGCACCGATCATTCGGTGCGTAGGGTCATTTTTTCAAAGGCTTGCAAACAAACACCGTTTCGTGATGAAATCAATGCGTTTAGAACCAACTTGATTTATGTGGGAGTTCAACTTTTTTCCTTGGTAGATGTATAGTTTTGGTGTAGTTACTGTTGTATTTTGACAGAAAATTATAATATTAAAAAAATAAGGACATTTTCCAAGAGTAAGCCAGTCTAGGACTAAAGGCTAGAAACCCTATGAAATGGTATAGTTTGAAGGATAAAATTGAAGGGGAATAGTGCGAGGTCCTAGGGAATTGAATAAAGGCAAAATTTCTTTTTTTTTGTATTTAAAATTTTATAAGTAATGTTAAAAAATTGAACCCCTTAATTTAAGCAGCATCTTTCGATTTTAATTGTTGTTGGGCCAACACATTAAGGATCGCTGTAATGGTTTTTTTTGGACCGCGGAGAAATCTTAACTAAGAAACACCGAAATTCAGCGTTTTATATCTCAGAATTCACTGGAGTGAAGGTTAGAAATTTGGTATCTTTAAGCCACTGAAAATGTTGTGTTCAATTTTGTAGAGTTTCATGATTAACTTTATATCATTTGAGTTTTTTTCGAATTGTAAATATAATTAAGGTGTTATGATCAAGATAACTTAGGGAAGAATGCCTTAAGTGGTAAATTCCTAAAAAAAAGATCAAGAAAACTCGTTAAACCGTCAAAATAGAGACTGATCAATGTTCCCCCAAAGCATCAAATTCTAAACAAAGACGAAATCAATTTTTAAAACAAATTTAAATTAGTGTAATAAATTTCAGAAACCATGTTTTACGTTCATATGAGTCCAGAACTGTTTATAAAAATATAAAACATGCGACATTCCCCTAAACCGAAAAAAAAACTGAAAAATATTGAAATTAGTGTTCAATCTTTCCCCCTTTTACGGTAATAAAAATAGAATAAGTGTTGTGGTTTACAAATGTTACATCTAACCCTGCTGTTGCATGATGCCCTGTTTGATGGTACCTATCTAATAGTTATGCTACAAGTAGTGTAGTTAGACTTGGTTTTTGTTCAAAAAATTGGAAATTCCCTCTCAATAAATTGTCTTCTGAACCGAATTGTTATCAATGTAATAGCTTTTATTTAAATTTATTTTCAGCATAACTGATGGTGTTGTGTCGTATTTTAATATTTTTTAATATTACAAATAATAGTATTTGTATCTGTAAAAAAAATAATGATGTAATTTGCTATCAAGTATCAAGTTTTTCTTGTAATATCAAGCTGTGAGATCGGGTTCGGAAATCAGAAATCACTATCTTTATCTTATCTGTCTTTTTTTTTTAATTCGATAAGAAATTTCAACAAAGCTTTCCCTACGGCCGAATGACCTTTTTACACTATGACATTTCTCCAGAATTGTATATTTTCCGACCGGTAAATTTTCAATGACGTTGTATTGGTTGAATTCTGGAAAAGGCCTCTTTTCCTAGCTTAACGCAATGGGTGCAGTAGGACCAATACAAGTCTCAGATGCATTTATCCTCTGCCATTAACACGCACAGACGCACTTTGCTGTGGGAGGTTGTACTATTTATGTACGAGATGAAAATTGTACGCTCCCACAAACGATTTCATCTACGCACACTCGCCGTTTGGCTAAATGATTGATCAATTTGCAATCCCATTTTCACGCTGCATCGGGCAAATAGTATTTTGCACTAATACAACATTGCCGCCAGCTGCCGGTCATCGCCAGGAGTCACAATGGTCGTAAAATACAATGCCCCATGAATGTGCTCTCTTCCATAGAAGGATTTTCCCGGCCAAAATACCAAGCTTAACAGACTTTTCAAATGACTGCTACTTTTTCCTCACACCGGGGAAACTGCTTTTGTCAATCCAGCTTATGGTTTCTCAGTTTATATAAGCTCGGCTTTTGTGGGCTTCTGCTGTTTGAGAACTTGCAATGATAATCCAAAGCTCTCAACCTGTCAAACTTTCTCGACGTCACCTAGCCGAAGCTCTTCTGTGATATGGTTGGGAAATTTCTGCCGGGATCGAAAATGCATCGATTGAGGTGCAAAATGTTGAACGGACATGTAGGACTCGCCATGTGGTGGACGATGATGAAGTTGGAGGTTACTACAGAGTAGAAACAAAACTCGACTGGCGCATGTTTTGTGAACAAAAGCAGTTGTACCTACTCACACAGAGGTCTCAGTTCCATATAGTAAGGCTCACCGGATAGCTCCAACATCAAGAGGGAGCTGATACGGTGAAAAGTGATTTTCAGAACATGGCCATGTGCTTTGGCATTTGGTATGCATGTTCTGTGTCTCTGGACATATGCGCATTGTCCAACTGACGGTTACTGGAGTTTGTGGGATTTATCTTCTTTTTTTAATTAAATGCGTAGAACGACCATTGACCTGGAGAGTCATGAAAAATGGGATGAGGGTGTTGTGTGTGTAGATCTAGACGAGTTTTAAAGATGCGCCACATTCGTTGAATTTAAAAAGTCTTTGCACGAATTTTTAATCACAATCGATCAAGGTATTTTTAACTACTACTCTACTTAAATCTTTTTCACTAATTAGGGTGAAGGAACTAAAATACATTATAAATCAATTAATTTCAGTATAAAACATATTGAATACATGGCTAAGAATCCTTCCAAAACTCAAATAAAAAATAGATGTGAGAAGAAATTGTTTATCAAATTTAACATTTTGCTATTTATTTTATTTTATTTTTTTTATTTACATAGTATTCCGTCTTACGACATAACTTGACGAACATAATTCCTAAAATTCACTCGGTCCATGGCAACCGTTCTCCAATTTCTCGGGCACCCCACGTTCGCCAGATCACGCTCCACTTGGTCTAACCACCTCGCTCGTTGCGCCCCCGCTCGTCTTGTTCCTACCGGATTCGTAGCGAACACCTGTTTTGCAGGACAGTCGTCCGGAACATTTTGCTATTACCAAACTCGAAAACTTGCTTGATAAATGATTCATTAGGAGTGTAAGATGTGTTTTCTTGAGATATTTTAAAATTTAAAATTTGGAATGAACTTGGAAATTGTTGCATTATTGAAGTACCCCTCGTCAATTGAGTTCCGTGTAGAGAAAAGTATGTAGAGCTTGTAGAGAAATAAAACATGTAGAGACATTCATTCGTTCATGTATAGTTACGCAGTAAAGACGTTAAAATAAAGTTCTAAGCTAAATTGTTATCGTTAATTCTTGCGTTTTATTGAACGACTAAAACATGGTGTCAGAAGCCATCGCGAGTTTCTAGTTTCCGGCGACATACGAAATATCGTGGAAAAGTGTAAAAGACTTTAAACTTTTCGAGCAAATTAGCATATAGTCGCGTCGGAAGGTGGCAGCCATTTTGTTTTGTTCGAGAAAAGTGAAAAGTTGAAAAAACATCCTCATAAAATGGATGCGAATCAATTCAAATATTTCATGGATCAACAAGCCCAAATGTTCAGTCAACTACTACAAGGAATCAACAAACGCTCTGGAGCGCAGTCAAATGCAGTTCCGGTTTCTCAGTCACAACCTTGTGCAGCGAATGTGTCAGTTCCTCAACCGTCCCCTCTGTCGCTGGTAGGCGACATGGAGGTTAACTTCGAATTTTTCGAAAGGAGCTGGAATGATTACGCCAAAGCGATTGGAATGGACCGTTGGCCCGAAGCTGATAACCCGCAGAAGGTTAGTTTCTTACTTTCCATTGTAGGAGAGCCTGCTCGTAAGAAATTTTTCAACTTCGAACTAACCGCTGAACAAAGAGCGAATCCGGAAGTCGCGCTGCTAGCAATCAAGGCCAAAGTGGTATCCAAGCGAAACATTCTTCTGGATAGGTTGGACTTCTTCAATTCGGAACAGCAGTGTGACGAGACCATTGACGACTTCACTACGCGTCTGAAGATTCTGGCCAAAATGGCTCATCTGGGTGTTTTGGAAGAAGAATTGGTGACTTTCAAAATCGTTACAGCCAATAAGTGGTCCCATCTTCGAACGAAAATGATTATTATCCCGGACATCACCAGAGAGAAAGCCGTCGACATATGCAGAGCCGAAGAAATAACCACTCAACGCGCTAAGGACTTGCACGTTCCCTCAACACCAGCAGAAGTGAATAAGGTAGAAAAACCCCTAAACAAGAAACATAATTTGTGCAAATTCTGTGGAGACCGTCATGAGTTTGCCAAAGGAGTTTGTCCAGCCCTGGGAAAGCGATGTAAGCGATGCAATGGCAAGAACCACTACAAAAAGGTATGTAAATCTAAACATAGCTCAAAACGACGTTCGAAAAAAATAAAGGAAATACGGGAAGAAGACAGTGAAACAGACAACCAATCATCATCCTCGAATGATGCTTCATCCGAACAAAGTGACTGCGAATACGAGATAGGAAAGATATTCGACTATTCCGACAAGGGTGGTAGTGTTCTTGCTGAACTCGATCTAAAATTCTCTGATTCCTGGTCCTCAGTTGTCTGCGAGATTGATACTGGGGCGAATACCAGTTTGATTGGTTACAAATGGCTATTGAAGTTGAGCAATGAGGTAGTTCCGTCCCTGTCACCTTCCACATACCGTCTCCAAAGCTTTGGTGGGAATCCGATAAAAGTCTTGGGTCAAGTTAAAATTCCCTGCAGAAGATCGGGTAGACGTTATCTTCTTGTACTCCAAGTTGTTGATGTTAATCATCGTCCACTGCTCTCAGCGAAAGCTTCTCGTATTCTGGGATTAATAAAATTTTGTAATTCCGTAAATGTATCACAATCCACTTCCACTGATACAAAGGAAAAACTTCTCCAAGTATACCGAATTAAGGCTGAAAAAATGATCCAGGGACACGCATCGCTATTCTCGGGCTATGGGCAGTTTCCAGGGACAGTTACTCTTGAAGTAGATAATACCATTCCACCTTCAATTCAACCACCGAGAAGAATCCCCATCGCTATACGTCCAAAATTGGAAAAGGAATTGAATGCCCTTGAGAAAGATAAGATCATCGTAAAGGAACCTCAGCATACAGAATGGGTTAGCAATATCGTCATCGTACAACGTGGAGGAGAACAAAAGGGTATTCGAATTTGTTTGGATCCAATTCACCTCAACAAATCTTTGAAACGTCCACACCTCCAATTCAATACTTTGGACGAAATTCTTCCGGACTTAGGCAAAGCAAAGGTGTTTTCGACCATGGACACTAAAAAGGGATTTTGGCACGTCGTACTGGACGAACCTAGTAGCAAATTAACTACTTTTTGGACTCCTTTCGGAAGGTATCGTTGGTTGAGAATGCCTTTCGGAATCGCTCCAGCACCAGAAATCTTTAGAATGAAACTGCAAGAAATAATACAAGGTTTAAAGGGTGTTGAAAGTCTCGCTGATGATATCCTGGTATACGGAGTAGGAGACAGTTTCGAAGAAGCTTTGATAAACCACAACATTTCGCTTAAAAATCTTCTGTGTTGTTTAGACAAAAATTGTGTGCGCCTAAATAAAGACAAGCTTAAACTTTGCCAGACGTCTGTTCAATTTTTCGGGCATGTGCTCACAGACTGTGGCCTAGAACCTGATCAATCTAAAATTTCAACCATTCGTAACTTCCCAACACCAACTAACCACAAAGAAGTCCATAGGTTTATTGGAATGGTTAATTACCTCAGTCGTTATATTCGAAATCTCAGCGTAAATTTGACACACCTGAGGAAATTGATTTTGCAAGACCAACAATGGAATTGGACGTCGGTAGAAAATGAGGAATTTCTACGAATCAAGTCAATGGTATCAGATATCAAAACTCTTTGTTACTACGATGTCAACTTACCATTAATTATAGAGTGCGACGCCAGTTGTTTTGGACTAGGAGTAGCTTTATTTCAAGGCAATGGTGTAATAGGTTACGCATCTCGAACTCTTACACCTACGGAGCGCAATTATGCACAAATAGAAAAGGAGTTACTAGCGATTGTGTTTGCTTGTACCAGATTCGATCAGCTTGTCGTGGGGAACCCGAAAACCATAGTCAAAACTGATCACAAACCACTCCTAAATGTTTTCCGAAAACCTCTGCTAACAGCTCCTAAAAGGCTCCAACATATGTTGCTGAACCTCCAGCGGTACAATATAGTATTGGAATATGTTACAGGAAAGGAAAATGTAGTTGCTGATGCACTATCTCGAGCCCCATTCGATGACAAAAATAGTGCACATTCCTACCAGAAGCAGAATATATACAAAATTTTCCAAGAGTTGGAAAAAATAGATCCGAAGATCTTCCTAAGTATTTCGGATGCAAGATTAAGTGAAATTATACAAGAAACAGAAAAAGATAAAACACTGCAACTAATCATAAACTACATTCAATATGGTTGGCCTTCCTCCGCTGACCAAGTGCCAGACGACGTAAAAATTTATTATAATCATCGTGCTGAATATTCCACGCAAGATGGACTCATCTTTCGTAATGATCGGATACTTATCCCTTATACACTCCGTCGAAGCTTGATTGATAAGTGTCATACCAGCCATAACGGAATCGAAGCAACTCTTCAGCTTGCAAGGGCAAATTTGTTTTGGCCTGGCATGAGCTCACAAATAAAAAATGCTGTCCAAGGTTGTCCGGTGTGTGCCAAGTTCGCGTCGTCACAGCCTAATCCACCGATGCTGAGCCACAGCATTCCAATTTATCCATTTCAGCTAATATCGATGGATGTTTTCTTTTTGGAATATCGTAATACCAAATGCAAATGGTTGGTCACCGTAGACCATTATTCGGATTTTTTCGAATTGGATATTCTTCCGAATTTAACACCAGAATCAGTGATAGCTGCTTGCAAAGAAAATTTTGCTCGTCATGGGACACCACAAAGGGTGATAACAGACAACGGAACACATTTCGTTAGCCCCAAAATGGTCGAATTTGCAACAAACTGGGAATTCGAACACGTTACCTCCTCTCCTCATCATCAACAAGCCAACGGAAAATCGGAAGCAGCAGTCAAGATTGCAAAGCGATTGATCAGGAAGGCTGATGAAACGGGCGCCGATTATTGGTTTGCTCTTCTTCACTGGCGCAATATTCCAAACAAAATTGGATCCAGTCCAGCAGCTCGATTGTTTTCCAGATCAACACGGTGTTCGGTTCCGACTGCAGCTGCCAATTTAATCCCAAAAGTCGTGGAAAATGTTCCGGAATCTATCGAGAAAAATAGAAAGCTATTCAAAAAGCAATATGATAAACAGAGCCGAGACTTACCTATTCTTCAGAGTGGGTCCCCAGTGTTTGTTCAGTTGAATCCGGATGCCTCGAAGCTATGGTCACCTGGTACAGTATCTTCCAAACTAAACGACCGTTCCTACCTAGTTAACGTGGGAGGAAAGGATTACCGCCGTAGTTTGGTCAACTTGAAACCGCGTAAGGAACCCGAATCGTCGCCTTGCCATCCAGCACAACCAAAACAAACTTTGGATGAAAAACAAACAACGACTACACCGCCTTCGCCGCCTGCTGCTATCAGATGTCAACCACCCAACGACGGTGTAATCGAATCACCGCCTACTACCACAACTTCAACCTCATCGAATATGTTACCGAGTACATCGAAGATCAATTCACCTACCAGGGTGGACCACACTTCTCGTCCTAAAAGAGAAATTCGAATTCCAACGAAACTTCAGGACTATGAATTGGAATATTAAGTGAATTTTGAAAAGGGAAAGATGTTGCATTATTGAAGTACCCCTCGTCAATTGAGTTCCGTGTAGAGAAAAGTATGTAGAGCTTGTAGAGAAATAAAACATGTAGAGACATTCATTCGTTCATGTATAGTTACGCAGTAAAGACGTTAAAATAAAGTTCTAAGCTAAATTGTTATCGTTAATTCTTGCGTTTTATTGAACGACTAAAACAGAAATAGTTTCCAAAAATAAAAATTTCCACGAAAAAATAGATATTGCCTCCGGAATACCGTGTTTTGTACAGAACTTTAAGCCAAATCCAATTTTTCTATTAAGAAGCTCTTAAATCTAGGAAATCGAATTTATTTATTTTTTTTAGTTTATAGTCGTTTTAACATTTTTATCTCATTCGCAAATTATATCAACGATGCAGTTAGCGGACAGTCATTGAAAAACTTATCCTGTACAACTATAATCGATGTTTACTCTTGGGCTCAAACTCACGGACATCAGCTCAGGAAGCAACTGACTTGCCAACTGAACTACATCACAAGCCCCCTAAATTGAATTTATGCATTAGGAGGTGGTGTACAAATTACTGGCATAAAAATGATTTTATGCAAAAACTGAAAAAGCAGAACAAAGCTCGTCAATTGCCATAACAACTACATCATTATTCTAGATATCTGACGTTATGGCAAATGAGGTAACCTATTATTTCGAAGAACTTTGACAAATGATCCATTCCACGCGCCTGTCCACTACATAGCCATTTTTTTGTTTTTCATATTTGTTTAAATTTATACACCGTAAACTGGGGAAACATTGATCACTTTTTTAATTCATTTTCGAATATTTTGGATGGGGTTGCTTTTCTGTAACACTTAAAGGTTTTAAATTACTTACTGAGGTAAGGAGTATAAAGAATGATTATTAACTTTGATCACTACGGTTTTTACGTATCTCAAAATCTTCAAAATTATTGTTTGGATGCCATTTAGCACAGGTGGAAACATCAATAACAGTAATTGGACTCAATTGATTTTTTTCACGTTTCTCAAAAACAAATACACTCAAAAGATGGAAAATGTTACTGCATACATTTAGGGGCACAAATTATAAACATTACTCTATATTTTTTGGCCCCAAAAACAAATGAAATTTTCACCTTCATGCAATTCTATAGGTTCTCCCACTGTTTCTATGTTCTTTTTTTTATTCAAACTTAACTATTCGATAGGATTTTTAGCCATTGGTTCTATACAGCCTTTCTCATAGAAAATTTTCGTGTTTTTTAAAATACCCAAAGATTATCATAGAATGACCATAAAAATAACACTAATACTATACCTATAATATAAAAATTTCCATCTACCAATTAAATTGAGTCGTATTTGAAACTCGATTCTCAGGCTTTGAAATGAAGAAACCAGTTTTCAGATATTTTAACTTCAGACTTAAAAATTTCATGTTGATCAAAGTTACCCCCAAGATCAATGTTCCCCCAGTTTACGGTACACTTTTTGAATCGTAAATTTATTATTTTAAAAGGCAATTTCGACTCATAGAAAACGAGATATATAAAATTCAATAAGTTCATTTTTTATATCATAAATGTACTTGCCCCAACTTTGATATACAGTGTCGGATAATAGAATAGGACCACAGCTCAATCCAAAACAGAAAATGACAAAACTTTGAGAAAAAAAATTCCATTTAAGTGCATCAAACCATTTACAAATTGTAAATTCCATTCTTCGAAGAAATTAAAATCATCCGTAGTTAAAACAATTGTCCTTTATTTAAAAATGCGCTTTAAGCATACTTACTGACTTAAATAACGCGACATAAAATAGGACCGCTTTATGGTAAAAAAAATTAAAAATAAAGGAAATTCATACCGTGATCGATTTGCAGGGTTAGTACTTGGTGGTATAACCCTTATTACGCATCACTTCTCGCACCCGGTTCGGCATCGACTCCACCAGCTTTTGGCACGTTCTCACTGGGATAGTTCCCGTTCCCACAGCTGCTGCTTGTTTTTTGATTTTTCGGTGAACACCTTTCGTTTAACTATTTCCCATAGGTTCTCTATGGGATTGAGATCAAGGGACTGTGCTAGCCACTCCATAACGTCTACCTTATTATCCTGGAGCCACTTTTTAACCGTTTTGGCGGTATGTTTGGGGTCGTTGTCCTGCTGGAACTGCCACTTTAGGGGCATCTCCCACTCAGCGTGTGGCAGCATTACTTCCCGAAGTATCTCGGCGTAGAGATGCTGGTCCATAATCCGGTCGATCCAGTACAAGGGACCCACCCCGTACCAAGAAAAGCACCCCCACACCATGATGCTACCTCCTCCATGTTTGAATGTTTTATTTGTATACTGGGGCATATACGCACAGCCGAGTGGGCGATGGACCCAACTCTTTCCGTCCGAGCCGATGAGGTTCACTTTGGTCTTATCCGACCACAGCACATTGCTCCATAGTTTCTCCTTTTCCGGACCGACCCAATCGAAGTGGTTCTTCGCATACTTCAGCCGCGCCTTCAAGTGCTTCGGCGTCAGCATCGGCACCTTCCGGGGACTTTTTCCTCCTAGTCCCTTCTCCGCCAACCGTCGCTGAACCGTCCGGGAACTCACAGATAAGTTCAGCTCGTCTCTGATCTGCTTGGACGCTTTGAAAGGGTCCTTTTGCGAGGCCCGCTTGATTGCCGAATCGTCCTTCGGCGTCGTTTTGCGGGGGTGGCCGGTCAGTTCCGTTTGCCGGTGCTGTGAAACGCGTTGAAAACGAAAGTTTTCTACCTTCCTAAGTAGTCGGCAATCTCGCTTTGGCTTTTGCCAGCCTTGTACAGATTCCGGATGATCGCTCGCTGGACCTCCGTGCAGTGCTGTGCCCCACCCATCGCTTTTTCGCTGAAAACAGAGTTGGAGGAAGGAAATCTTTATTTTTTGTTTGTTTTCATGATTTACATGATTAATTTTATGGAAAATATTTACCAGGACACGAAAATGGACAAACAACACCGAAAACACCACGTTTTCTTCAAATCTAGAGCGCTGAAAATGCCGGAACAGCCGAACCGAAGAGCTGGTCTTATTTTATGACGCGACTTTTTTCACCCTCTGATAGCTTTCTGGTCGAGTAGAACAAACGGGTTGCTTTGATTGCAACAAACGTGCAGTATACAGAGTTGGCATACTACAATAAGTGCTTGCCGCTAGGTGTCGCATATTATTATATTTGAATTGGCAGTTTAACGGCCTATTCTATTGTCCGACAATGTAATTGTTTTTAGAAAAAAAGTTTTGGGAAGTTATTTTTTATTTTATTTTATTTGGTCAGCCATCAGAACAACATGAGGCTATTTAGGCTTGGGAAGTTAGTGAAATATACCAAAACAATTATAGTCACTCGAAGATAAACGAAAAGCTGCAGTTTTATCAGACTGCACAGGTTGGTTTATCGTGAAACCTTATATGACATAAATTACAAAGTTGAGCAATTAAAATTGATGCAATCTACATAAATAAAAAAATTCACAGAAACGACAATGCACAAATTGACGAAATTGATAAAATGGCAAAATAAACAAAATTGACAAATCTGACTAAGCTAATAAATTGTCAAAAAATGACAAAATTGACAAAAATAACAAAAATGACAAAAATGACAAAAATGACAAAAATGACAAAAATGACAAAAATGACAAAAATGACAAAATGACAAAAATGACAAAAATGACAAAAATGACAAAAATGACAAAAATGACAAAAATGACAAAAATGTCTAAAATGACAAAAATGACAAAAATGACCAAAATGACAAAAATGACAAAAATGACAAATATGACAAAAATGACAAAAATTACAAAATTTACAAAAATGACAAAAATGACAAAAATGACAAAAATGACAAAAATGACAAAAATGACAAAAATGACAAAAATGACAAAAATGACAAAAATGACAAAAATGACAAAAATGACAAAAATGACAAAAATGACAAAAATGACAAAAATGACAAAAATGACAAAAATGACAAAAATGACAAAAATGACAAAAATGACAAAAATGACAAAAATGACAAAAATGACAAAAATGACAAAAATGACAAAAATGACAAAAATGACAAAAATGACAAAAATGACAAAAATGACAAAAATGACAAAAATGACAAAAATGACAAAAATGACAAATATGACAAAAATGACAAAAATGACAAAAATGACAAAAATGACAAAAATGACAAAAATGACAAAAATGACCAAAATGACAAAAATGACAAAAATGACAAAAATGACAAAAATGACAAAAATGACAAAAATGACAAAAATGACAAAAATGACAAAAATGACAAAAATGACAAAAATGACAAAAATGACAAAAATGACAAAAATGACAAAAATGACAAAAATGACAAAAATGACAAAAATGACAAAAATGACAAAAATGACAAAAATGACAAAAATGACAAAAATGACAAAAATGACAAAAATGACAAAAATGACAAAAATGACAAAAATGACAAAAATGACAAAAATGACAAAAATGACAAAAATGACAAAAATGACAAAAATGACAAAAATGACAAAAATGACAAAAATGACAAAAATGACAAAAATGACAAAAATGACAAAAATGACAAAAATGACAAAAATGACAAAAATGACAAAAATGACAAAAATGACAAAAATGACAAAAATGACAAAAATGACAAAAATGACAAAAATGACAAAAATGACAAAAATGACAAAAATGACAAAAATGACAAAAATGACAAAAATGACAAAAATGACAAAAATGACAAAAATGACAAAAATGACAAAAATGACAAAAATGACAAAAATGACAAAAATGACAAAAATGACAAAAATGACAAAAATGACAAAAATGACAAAAATGACAAAAATGACAAAAATGACAAAAATGACAAAAATGACAAAAATGACAAAAATGACAAAAATGACAAAAATGACAAAAATGACAAAAATGACAAAAATGACAAAAATGACAAAAATGACAAAAATAACAAAAATGACAAAAATGACAAAAATGACAAAAATGACAAAAATGACAAAAATGACAAAAATGACAAAAATGACAAAAATGACAAAAATGACAAAAATGACAAAAATGACAAAAATGACAAAAATGACAAAAATGACAAAAATGACAAAAATGACAAAAATGACAAAAATGACAAAAATGACAAAAATGACAAAAATGACAAAAATGACAAAAATGACAAAAATGACAAAAATGACAAAAATGACAAAAATGACAAAAATGACAAAAATGACAAAAATGACAAAAATGACAAAAATGACAAAAATGACAAAAATGACAAAAATGACAAAAATGACAAAAATGACAAAAATGACAAAAATGACAAAAATGACAAAAATGACAAAAATGACAAAAATGACAAAAATGACAAAAATGACAAAAATGACAAAAATGACAAAAATGACAAAAATGACAAAAATGACAAAAATGACAAAAATGACAAAAATGACAAAAATGACCAAAATTACAAAAATGACAAAAATGACAAAAATGACAAAAATGACAAAAATGACAAAAATGACAAAAATGACAAAAATGACAAAAATGACAAAAATGACAAAAATGACATAATTTACAAAAATTACAAAAATGAAAAAAAATGACAAAAATGACAAAAATGAAAAAAATGACAAAAATGACAAAAATGACAAAAATGAAAAAAATGAAAAAAAATGACAAAAATTACAAAAATTACAAAAATTACAAAAATTACAAAAATTACAAAAATTACATAATTGACAAAAATGAGAATATAGAAAAAAATAAAATAAAAATGGAGGCGTTTTCTTTGCAACACCGTCACGTATGAATGGTCGGGCGGAATGAAGTGAAATTTGGTATCCTAGGGTTTTTTTGGGCCAGAGATGGTTTGTATAATAGTTTCAAAAATCTCACTTTTTATGGAAGGGGGGTCCCAATACAAAATTATCTCTTCACACGCGTGTACGATTAAGTTGATGTCATGTAGATGGAATAAAACATTTATTACGATTTATTTATTTAAAGGTAGAACGAAGTTTACCGGGTCAGCTAGTAGAAAAAAAATATAAAAAATTACAAAATTGACAAAATTGGAAAATTGGAAAATTCATCAAAATATACAAAATTGACTCAATCAACAAAAGTGACAAAATTCCTAAAATTTATCAAATCGATAAATTTGAAAAAAAAAATCGTAAAACTAACGAAAATAATAAAATTGAGTAGAATAATTAAATGACAAAAATAAATATATTGACATTTAAAAGTTTTCAAAATTTGTAATATCTATAGTCAATCCGACCGATTATTGTACCCTAGGTAGCCACATCGTATTTTATTCTAGCGATTGTAATTTTAACCAATTTTTTTTAAATATTTCCTTCACTGCAGAGGTTATTCAGGACAAACATTGAATTATTTTGAAACACATGGTAAGGCATATTTAAAAAAAGTCCTAAATTTTAATATTTTGCAATATGGTTATAATTTGGTATGATAACTTTACCATATGACATTAAAATCTCACTCAAGTTTCTCTTTTTGGAATCACAAAAAAGAGAAACTTGAGTGAGATTATAATGTCATAGAAACGGGATCATACAAGATATTCGAGAATCTAGTTTTTCAAAAATCTCCAAAATTGTGATTATTTTTTAATTCTTTTATCGTATAAACAATTTCGAATCTCAGTTTCTTAGATTCGTTTTGGAATTACTGCGTTCGAAATTCTTCAATCATAATTCAGAATATAAATTATAAATCTATCATTTGTTTATTGTTTTATATCATACTAGCTGACCCGGTGTGCTTTGCTACACCCCCAAAAACTATTAAAATTTGTGTTACCTAGTCATTTAACTTTTCTTTTATTTGCAAAAAAAAAAAAATTAAATTCAATTTCAGAATCATTAAAGTGTTTTCCACAATAAAATTGCAAGTTTTTTTTTATTTGGAAATTTTTTTGTTCGAATCTTTTTAATGACTCTGGGTTTCTTTGCTTCAAAAGTTTATAACTTATGCCAACATATTTGTTATATATGGAATCTTTATTGTCCTGTCCCGGGACACCTTTTTGACCTATTCGGTCTCAAATTAATATACAAATTGTGAGAGTGACCCCCTTCCCGATTCCTTTATCTCTAATGGAAGGAAAAAGTGGTCTTGTAATATCAGAACGTACCCTCTCATGACACTACCTTCATAAGTTGTTCGTTTGCTTCATTAGTTGTCGAGTTATGCTATAAAATTTGTATCGGAGTCCCACTTCCTATCTATCTTCTACCTTGAAGGAGGGGATCAAGACCAAACAATCCGTGTATTTAAACACACTCCCATGCCGAATTCTGTTCCATTTGATCGATTGTATGTTTGTTAGATAAGTTCTTAGTTTATTCAAGATATTCGTATGCGAGTTCTCGTCTTACCCAACTGTATCCTCAATTGAAGGAGAAAGCAGCAAATAACCATTTTACGTATCCAAATGCTTTCCCATGCCGAAACTGTTTCTATTTGCTCGATTAGTTCTAGAGTTATGCGAAAAATTGTAAAGGAGCCCCCTCTCTCCTTCCTATCACTACTTGGTACTACTGCTTCCTATCCCAACTGGAAGGAAGCAGTAGTACCAAATATTCACAGAATTATATCTTGAGCTTAAATACTCCCCAAGCCAAATTTCGTTCCATCTGCTGGGTAAGTTCCCGAGTGATGTAAGAAATTGTATGGGAGTACTCTCCTTTCTTAAGATTTTCCTACTTAAAGAACGGAGGCTTCTCAAAATATCATAGAAACATTTTTCGTAATCAAAAACCTTCCCACGCCATATATGGTTACATTCGCTTGATTATTTGCCCAGTAATGCTGAAAACTGGAAAGAAGCTCCTTCCCCACTTTATATCTTCTCACTGAAAGGAGGGAGGGGTACCAAATATTCATAACACTATTTAATGTACCCAAATACCTTTCCAAGCCAAATTTGGTGCCATTTGCTCGAATAGTTTTCAAGTTATACAGACAGTGACAAAGATGTTAAAGCCCCCCCCTCCCTTTTACCTGTATCTCCACAGGATGGAGGAAGGGGCCTGAAATAATCATAGAACCATTTCTCGTATTCCACTACCCTCCCATGCCAAATTTGGTTCCATTAGCTTGATTAGTTCTCCAGTTAGGTTAAAAATTATAAGGTTGGGCCCCTCCCTCCTTCGTATCTTACCAGTGGAAAGAGGGAGGAGTACCAACTATTCATAGAAACATTCCTCGTACCCAAAAACCCACCCATGCCAAGTTTGGTATGATTTGCTTGATCAGTTCTCGAGTTATGAAGACTTATTACTTTTATATGAGAGACCCCTTCCCCTCTTCCAGAAAGAGGGAGGGGTTCCAAACTATTATAGGAACCCTCCCCGGCCTCCAATACCCTCATATGTCAAGTTTCACGCAAATCGGTTCAGTAGTTTTCGAGTCTATAGGGAACAGACAGACAGACAGACAGACAGACAGAGAGACAGAAATTCATTTTTATATATATAGATGTATCCAAATGTAATTTACAGGCTGTAAGAAAGGCTGTCAAGTGTATTAAATCGAGTTAATCAAAATAGTTTTCAATAATTTCCGCACTATATAAAATTTCTCAAAAACTAAATCAGTCTGATAAAAAAACGTAGTGAAAACTATAAAAGATACTAGTTTAATGTCTCGAACCGCAACTCATTAGCTCGCACGAGAATTGCTTTGAAACATAATACACCTGCCAGGTAGCGCCATCTACAGTGCCTTCGTGATTTTAGCTCGCGAAACTACACACGAAAACAAGCTCAAGCCGCATTGCAGAAGAGCGACACCAACCGCGATGACTTTAAAACATCTTTCAACATTAATTAACTTTCACAAATTAAGCTGTGGAAAAGCGCACCACATCGAAACACTTTCCGGGTGGAGCACAATCTTCCAACTCTTTTTCACTTCCGCTGCGCTGTCCTGGTCCTCTTCCTCTGGTGGATTTCGCCTCTTGCCAAGAACCGGTTGACTGACTAGCTAACCGAGCGACCGACCGGTTCTCCAAGGTCCTGTCTCGAGTTCTCGTTATCGGTCTTGTTCATCTCGAAACCAATTGTGCGGAGCGAAAAGTTAGCGCCAAACTTGGAAATAGATTTAAAATTTACATATTAATTAAAAAGCATTTTCCTGCCGTCATCTTCGCTTTGCTTCACTGTTGACATTCGAACGATGGCGTTGGCGACGTGGCGGAAAAACTGCTCCCAAATGCTCGATGGTACGGAAAATTTAAGTAAGAGCCACTTCTGGGAACCGAACTGACACAACTCGAAGCTACTGTAGGCTTTGGCGTGTAATGTGATGCTATACGGCCACTGAAACGGACAACGCACCATTGCACTAAACGGATGCTGCGCCACTTATTCCGCATGAAATGTTTCGCTTCGGGCTGCTGCCATGTTTAATATCAGTTAGTTCAGCGAAGTCCCGCGGACACCGATGAAGCAGTAGACAAATCTATTCAATTATGAAAATCTTAGTTCTGCATCGGTAGTGGGATTTCAGAAAGATTTATATTACTTCATACCACTCTTTGATAGATTGAGGGAATCCGTAATAGTTGGGAGATTCATCACGAAAAAGTTCAGGTTGACTATCCGAGGAACAGAATTTGCGAAATATCAAAGTTAAGTAAAAGAAGGAAACCAATTACAAATCCATTAGATTTTGAGAACCGTTTTTATTTATGTCATTTTTAGAACAATTGAATGATAATCAGTAAAAGTTTTTTTTTTCTATTTCAATATCATCTGGACAAATTTTATGAAGGAAAAAATAAACCTCATTATTCTATTGCCAATGCAACCTCCAACTCATCGTTCGGTGCTTTCATTTCATGTTTGGAACGTGTGAGCACTTTCAAAGGAACAGCCCTTCTACCAGTATTGGGAACAAGAATTTTCGTGATAATTGGAACTCATAGGCAATCATAAAAGTCGAAAAAAAAAATCCCGCCCAAGTGATGAAAGGTTAGATTCGCCTTGAATGGGTGGTCTGAAAAAGGGGATGGTGATGGAGACGGATGGTGTTTGATGATAGAATAGGCCCGCTCAGTTCCATTATCGTTCGTTCGCTTTCCAGTTTTGGCAGGTACCTACCTATCTATCTACCCACCATGAGCAGCGAAGCCTTGAAGTGACATGTCTCCAAAAGCTCCAGGACCAGGACAACCGAGGGGAGACAAAATATGTATTCGATATAGCAAAAAAAATTGCCAGGACAAGAAAGTATTCTGGCAGCAGCCAGCCGTCAGTGTTTGCGTTCTCCCAACAGAGATTGTACTATGTCGCTGTATGGAGGGATGCTCTGCTACCACTCCATTAGCATAAAAGGATGCTGCGTGTGAGCAAATGAGTCCTCTTGCTTCTTGCCGACGACGTCGTTGTCAAGCTCTCGTATTTTATGCTATTTCATCTCCTCCGTTCAGTTTTTCATTTCGGCATTACACGGCCGAAGCACTTCAACAATGGGCGAAAAAAAAGTATGCTGACTTTCAGCTCACCAGCTGCGCTTGGCTTCATAAATTTGCTGTAGGGGAAAGGTTTCCTAAATGGGCCTATCGGGTTAAATGACCCTATGGCTGTTTGATGAAATGGCTGACTAGACAGCTTATCTGACCAATGCATTTTGAGGGTGATACGCTTAGAACATAAGGCAAGAAAGAATTTTATGAATTTACAAACTCGAAAAAATTTAAAAAATCATACAAGGTTTTGATACATTTTGATGTAATATTTCGACTTTTAAAAATTATACATAAAGAAGCTTAAAACAAAAACTAGTATGGTTTTTGTTTCTTACTGAAATGAACTTTTGAAATTAAACATATTTCAGCTTTTGTGGAGGTTAAATAATGATTATATAGTGGAATAATAGAGTGTTTGTGTATGCCCCCATCATGTTTGTAAAATGCCCCCATCCTAAAATAACAGGTTAAATAGAATAAATAAATGATTTTTATTCATGAACCTTCAAATATAAGCTCTGAATAACATCTTAAGAGAGAATTGAATATCTAAAAACAGATTTGATAAAGTTTTTCTCATGGATGAACTGCCTCCATAGTATGGCAACCCTAACTTTTGTTTTATTCCATAAAATTATAATATACATAGATTTTTATAAAACTTCAGCTTTGTCGTACGGAAATTATTACTTTCTAGCAGTTTCAATGAAATTATACGGAAATATTGCCCAAAAACTGAAATTTTGTTCAAAACACAAATAGGCGCATTTAGCCCGCACGGTTTGAGGTTCGACATTTTAGACAACACTTACAATAAAATCATTTTCTTGGAAACAAAAGAAAATTTTAACATGAAAATTACTCCAATGTATAGAAAACAGATTCCTGCACACGTGCATATAGTTTGTAACGGTTCTCGAATTTTGCTGATCGTCCGATTGATCAACTGCCTTCACTTAGCGCCAAACGAGCCGAGACAATCGTACTCGTATGTGAAGCAGCAATTTCCGTTCGTGCCCGGCTAGACTCCTCAAGGCGAGTCCTTCAAAAATAATCAACCCGAACCAATCGCTATCCAAGACCCAATTACTCCCGAATTAACGGAAAAAATATTCCAACGGGACCAACCAAAAACGCGTCGCAAAACTAGCAATAATTTTCCTTTCTCTCTTCGATCGACAAACAGCTGAAAATTAGAAGTTACAAAATTTATTTTCCTGCTTCCTAGGCCTTAACATTTTCTTTTGGGATCCCACCTATCGAATTCGAACTGTATTACCGGCGCACCGGCGAATATTTTTAGATTTAGCCAAGTGTACAAAAATACTTCAGATGTGGTGCTTCTCTATCGACCGCAGCTATTTACAGACACAATACAGAAAGATCTGACCTTAATTGAGCAGCAAGATATCTCCTGGTGACTGCTACGCTGGATGCTGTCAGTTCTCTCCGAGGGTGACGGTGTGTCTCGGCTAACTGCGAGGTCTGGTTGACTGTGCTTCGCCAACAGTTTGCACCACGGGATTCGGGCTCCTGAAGATCACGAGGCAATTGACGACCTGATGACCGTAAGTGGACAGACGTGTCCACCTGGGCCCGTGAATGCGCGGGAGGTTGATCACTGACCCTAGGGTAACGGGACCAATCCCTGGAGAGTGGCAATCTGGCTGACCGTCACTTCCTGCACCCACCAGTAGCACCTTCGCTTGAAGGATATTCCTTCAAGTATAGCCAATTACCAAACCGACATGGAGATCAGAATTCAAATAGATTAAGCTACTTTTTCGACAAATTACCTTATTGGATGAAAACCGATGAATCTTCACCCTGCTGGATGATCTGGGTTCGATTCCAGCACCTGACCCTAGATTTTTTTGTACATTAGTTTTTTCACAAAGTATTAATTTTCTTATGACTCACGATTTCCTAACCGCAACAAATCTCGCCAGGTCGTCGACGAGGACAACCGGTTTCGGTTCCTGCCACTAAAGAAGTAATTTTTACAGAATCTGAATTTAAGCGGGACTTTTGGCTACTCACGTGGAGTTTGGACGCAGATCGCCCGAACCGAATAAATAGAGTGACGTTGATGTCGTGGCTTTTGTCACTCAACCGTATTTTTTCTCGATTGGTTTCTGTAACTATATATTGATTTTAATTAGCACCGCAATCAAAATAGTTTTCTAAAAACCCGTAGCTCACTTTGTGAATTTCAGTATTGATCACTTATCACAGTTTGGAGTCGCACAAATTACTTTTGGCTAATCTTACACTTGACTAACGTGTCAACTGCCTGCCGAACAAATCGAGAAAGACAAATTATTGGCAAATGAAGGTTCTTGACCCCCGGAAAGTCTAATTTTAACCGTAGCCCACTAATACATGAAATGTATAAATACATTAAAAGTATTATCCGATCCATCATCATCGGAGTTGGCCATAATTTCCGTTAACCCGGTGAACTGGATGATTGGACGGCGATCAGTTATTAAATTGTGGTTCTAACTCCCACCACTAGGGGCGCAAATACTAACTACGACGGAACTGAACTTTCTGCTTATAAATTGAGCAACTATGTCTCGACTTGAATGTTCCAAGGAGAAAGTTTGCCAATCAAACGTAGAGAAAGCTCTAATGTTTGCCGCAAAAAAATTTACAACAAACCTTAAAACATTCTATCATTTTGTAACAATGTTACATTACACCCCTACTAACGCAAAAAAAAATAAGACGTAGGAATATATTTTTTTTTTTCTAAATATATACATGTCATAAAATTTAAAATAAAAACTTTTAACGACTTACATTTAAGCACAGCTCCATTAGAATTAAGACCAAAATACTTCTTTTTCGATACTTTTTGATTCGATCAACTTGGCCAATCGTTTCGATTGCTCACGGAACAACAAACACATTTGTATATCGATCTGTAAATCGACATTTCTATTTTTAGACTTTTAATCTTTTTCCTTTTTCTTTCTTCTCTTTTACTTTTTCTTCTTCCTCTGTTTTCCATAAACAACTAACCCAGCGTACCACATCCATCTTTCATTTCTTGTACCACTTTTCATTTACACTATTTAATTTGGTTCAACGACCAAAACTTCTTGGCACTCCAAGAACATCAACCCACCCTCTGCTTTAAAAGCTAATCCAGATCACAATCCGGCGAACGCAACGAAAAATACTGAAGCTTTGCTTCCTTGCCTAGTTACTACTTGGCTACAAAAAAAAAATCCGTGAGGTTCTACCTCCGCGAACCGATCCAAACTGAAACTAATACAGTTTCTCGCTCAGATCACCACCCGAACAAAGTGCTACTATTTCCATAAACTACTCCTCCAATTTCTCATCCTTCTATATCAAAAAGTGGTACAACCCTTGGTACGCTCCTATACCTATCAAACCGTTCTCACATCTATTGCTTCACCGCGACCTAGGCCAAATTTCCGGGCCAAAACAAACGACACAATTTCTATGGATTTGATCGCCGGTTTGCCTTGAAATCTGCCTGGTCGAATACTACATCTACTATCACTACTACTCCGCGACGCGAACCAATTCTCGAAACAGAATCAACGACACCGACAACATCAGTCTCGTCGTGGTTTTGTCTCGAGAAGTGTTCGGTCGAAACTTAATAAAAAAAATTCGTAAAGTTAAGTGTTTAATTTAATATAATATTCTAAAAATTAGTGCCGGTCTTCCACTTACGCAGTTGCTGACAAATACACAACCGAATTATTACTCACAGGTCATGAAAAATACCTGTTTTTGTAAAAAAATGTTGGGCACAAGTGTGTTTAATTTTTTTTTTTTGAGTTTCAGGCTATTGGGGCTATTGTGTATGTACACGAGGATTGCTTGGGCTATTTCAAGTTCACGGTCGAAGATGGAACAGCTGATGATGATGATCGCACAGACTGTCTATGATGATACTTTTATTATTCCTGATGTGGAATTTTCCCTGATATAGAATCAGGTCATTGACCTAATGATTTCGATCAGCTGTTCGATGGTTGGTAAGGATTTTTTCTATTTGTTTCATTTTTCTACAATTCTTTCCAAATTTAGATTCGCTATTGGTGCTTTCAAACCAATTTTTCTAAATTCTAATTTTTCATTGGTGCTTTCAAACCAATCCAATTTTGTTCTGGTCTTACATTCAACTGTTGGTGCTTTCAAACCAACCATTTTATTATTCATAAATGACAATTTCGTATTTGTTTAAATCTTAATTTCATTAATTAACTAAGATACGCGATTCTTGTTGGTGCTTTCAAACCAACCATTCGAATGAACGCTAATTGTAATCTAAAATTATCCCAAAATAACTGTTGGTGCTTTCAAACCAACCAATCAATTAAAACGCTAATTTTAAACTAAAAATATCTAAAACAAATGTTGGTGCTTTCAAACCAACCAATCAATCATTGCTTGATTACCGACTATATATTATTTTTACTTTGTAACTGATGCTGATTTCATTCCCAAATGGTTTTTTGATTTTGGTTTTGTACATAGCTGTTAAATTTTAGAAAATAATGTTGATGCTTTCAAATCAACCCTTCAATCATAGCTTGATGATTGGAAACCTATTCATTTGATTTTTTTTGTAAGTGCTTCTAGAGTGTTCAAAATACTTGTTGGTGCTTTCAAACCAACCCTTCAATCCTCCTTTGATGATTGGAACATAGTAAAATTCAAAGTTTAGATTTGGATCCCAAATGGTGTTTTTTTTTTGTTTGTTCTTGTGTATTATTACATAGCTATTAAAAATGTTTCATTTTTAAAACAGACTGTTGATGCTTTTAAATCAACCCTTCAATCATACTTTGATGATTGGAACCTAGTTCATAAAATTAAAAATTCAGATTTTGATACCAACTGGTGTTTTTTTTTTGTTCTTGTGTTGTATTTCATAGCTTTTAAATATTTTTAAAACCAATTTTTTTTTCATTATGTTCTGGCAAATTACTACAAATTTTGTTATCGCAAATTCAACATTAAGGGTGAAATTTTTGTACTCTTTCCCATGCTAATATATGATCCTTTCTGTTCAATTTGGTCAACGTTTACTGCCTCTTGCAAACTCGCACTTCCTTCACTTTTGTTACTGTTCCTTCTCAATAGATTCTTAATCTATTTCTCCGGATTCAACATTAAACAGAGAGGCCTTGAATCATATCTCGCATAAAAATTTCCTAAAATTTCCCACATCCACGGTAGGACTTTTCCCATTCACCGTATACAATTTATTTCCGCTGTAAATCAGCTGATCTAAATACTCCCAAATGCTTTCCATTCAAATCTTCCAATTCATAACAATTTGAACCCCTCTTTGCTATTATTTTGGCTGGTGAATATGTTTCCGCCAGTTTAGCATTAAAATTCTTTGCTTTGTTCGACAAAAAGTAATTCTTCTTCATAATGATTTCTCCAACATTGAACTGTGGCAGTTTCGCTTTAGATCTTAAGTTGTAATATTTTCCGTATCGTTCGTATGCTTGTTTTAAATTGTTTCTTACTTGTTCAAATATTTTCTTCATATCATTGTTTAGCTCTTCCGGTTTAACCTCAGTATTTCCACCTCTCTCGCGGATTCTTCCGTATTCTTCGCCTGAACTAATATAGTTTCTTCCATAATTAATAAAGTACGGAGTAAAATCTGTTGAATCATGTACTGCTGTTCTGATTGCCATTCCTATTTTGCTTATGTTCTCATCCCAGCATTTTTGATTTGAACCCTTCAGATACGCGCGAATAGCTGCTACTATAACTCTGTTTACTCGCTCAGTTGGATTATTAGCTGGATGATACGCGGCATTTTTCCAATGAGTAACTTTATACTTCTCTAGTAACGAGGCAAATAATGCGGATTTGAACTGTGGACCGTTGTCCGAAATGAGTATTTCCGGGACTCCGAAAAGCAAAAAGATCATGCTTTCAACAAACTTTACGATTGCTGTTGTTTTGGCATCTCGCATCGGTTGAATGATTACGAATTTGGAGAAGTGATCGGTAATTACCAGTAGAACTGTATTACCATCTCGAGATCGCGGAAAAGGCCCTACAAAATCCATCGAAATAACCTGCCATGGCATTGAGGCAAGTTTCTGCTGACCTATAGGCGGAGTTCTAGCAGTGTTTGGATATTTCGCGCTTTTACAAGTATCACACCCGTTACAATAACGTTTAACGTCCACGCTCATTTTTGGCCAATAATATTGCTCCTGGATTTTCTTTAACGTTTTATTCGCGCCGAAATGAGCCACGCCGTGCTCTGCTTCGATAATCTTCAACTGGTCGGATTTTGGAGGAATGAGCTTCCAAGAAAAACGCGAATCTCTAAGCTTACCATCGTTGACGTATTTGTAAACATTTTCACCCACGACTTTAAAATCCCGATACTTCATTTGATCGACCTCAATATGCTTCTTCAAGTCTTCTAACTGCAGGTCGATCGTCAGTACGTCTACTGGTTTTTCTAGCCTCGATAATGCATCTGCGACAATGTTTAATTTTCCTTTTCTGTATTCTAGGATCATATTGTGTTGTTGGAGTTTCAACGCCCACCGCGCGAGCCTAGCTGAATTTCCCTCCACGCTCACCTGATGCAACCAGCGTAATGATTGGGCATCGGTGACTACTTTGAACTCGGTTCCCTCAACGTAGTGTCGAAACTTTTCGATCGCTAAAATCACCGCCAAGCATTCTCGTTCGGTCGCGGAATATTTCTTTTGGGTTGCTGAAAATTTCTTCGAAAAGAAAGCTAACGGACGACGGATACCTTCTTGATATTGGACAAGCACTGCCCCTGCTGCAACCGCGGACGCGTCGGATTCTATGACGAACTGGAGGTCAAAATCAGGGTTTGCTAAAACTGGAGGTGTGGTGAGTACTGCTTTAATTTTATTAAACGATTCTTCAGTTTCTTTTGTCCAGATAAGTTTAGATTTAGACTTTTTGAGTAGATCAGTTATTGGGGCTAAAATTGTGCTATAACTCGGTATAAACTGCTTATAGAATCCTACCATTCCCATCAGCCGTCTCACCTCTTTTAGAGTAGTCGGAGCTGGGTAGCTTAGAATCGGTTCTAGCTTTGAGCTGTCTATTGATACGCCTTCTTCTGACAATACGTATCCCAGGTACGATACCTTTTTCTGGCAAAAACGCGATTTCTCGATACTTATTGATAAGTTCGCCGACTTGAGCCTAACCGCGATTTTCGAGAGCAATTCGATGTGCTCATCAAAAGATCGTGATGTGACAACAATGTCATCTAAGTAAACGAATACTTGCGGTTCTAAATCGTAGCCCAGTGCGATATTCATCACTTTCGTCTGGCTAATAGGTGCTCCACACAATCCGAAAGGTGTGACCTTAAATCGATACAGGTGTTTACCGGCGCGAAACGAAGTGTAGTCCCGACTTTCAAGAGCTAACGGAATTTGCCAATACGCTTTGGACAAATCGATAATCGAAAAATACGCCGCTTTTTCTATCCTACCTAGTATCAATTGCATGTCTGGGAACGGATATGCTTCCTTTTTCGTGACCTCATTTATTCGTCTACAATCTAGACACAATCTCCACTCTCCTGAAGATTTCTTTACCGGAAGTAACGGGTTACACCAATCCGATGTTGATTCCTCAATCACGTCGAGCTCTACCATTCTCTGAATTTCTCTTTCCATTTCTTTTTGAATCGCGGGTGACCATCGATATCTAGGGGGCTTTTTTGGGGTCTGACCCTCTAAAATTTCAATTTTATGTTGCCATAAGTGAGTCCTACCTAGCTTACCGTCTCCTTTGAGCATGGTGACCACTTTAAATAGTTTCGATTTTTGTTCTTCCGAGAGTTTATGTTCCGTTTCGATCTGTTTTACGTCGTAATCCTTAGGCACTTCTATCGATGGTAGTTCAAGACTTAAGTCGTCTTCAAACTCTGTTTTTATAATTTTCCCGGATTCAGGTTCTAAGATCAAGTTAATTTCTACCGATTCTTCGCTAAAGTAACTTTCAACCATGTTCATTGAAATTGTGTCGATCTGACAAATTTCTAACTTTTTTAGATTTCCTTTTTCTTCGATCGCGGGTGAAATATTGAAGGCTGACCAGAAATCGTTACCTAAGATCAATTTCTTGGCAATATTTGGTACAAAAAGAGTAGGAATCACTTTTGTTTGATTTTGAAATGTGAAAGGAATGTACACACAATGTAGGCAATCATGTGCCGTACCATCGGCCGTTTTGATTTTCATTTTAGTTGCTGTTGTTTTGAAGTTATGCTTTTCTAAAATATTTCTGTCGCTCAGAATACTGACAGCTGCTCCCGAATCTAGCAGACCCTCTACGGTTGAGTTAAAAATTTGTACTTCCAAATAAGGACACTTATTTTCTTTCGTATTAATATTCATAATTCTATTAAATTTTTCGAATACAGGAGTTTCAATCTTGTCTGAAGGGTTACTCCTCAATTCCCTTCGGCTTGGTAGTTTTTTTGATTCCTATTCGCTTGAGAGTAATGACGTTCTGGACACGTTGAAACAACTACGTCTGGTCTTCCACACGTGTGGCAAAATATTCTTTTTGATTTTGTACACTGTCTCCAGAAATGACCGAATTGGCGACAGTTCCAACAAAAAATACTGTTACGCCCCTCCTCTACCGGAGCTTCATTTGGATCTCTTAATCTTTGATTCGTTTCTCGCGAAATAGCATTTACTTCATCTGGCGATTGAACATTCATATGCTGATTTTCAAAATAATTTTCTTCATGTTGAATCTCGTCTACACTGTTTATTCCATATCCCCTATTTCTCATGGTAAATGAACGATAAACTGAGCGATCTAGTTCATAGCATAAGCTGCACAATGATTCTATGGTCAATTGGGACATGTTGATAAACGCTAAATGAGGTCTATACCAATCTTTCATATTTTCAACTAAAATCCCTAGCATCTCTCGATCGTCTAATCCTTTAGACATCTGTTGATTCAACCGTTCTATTTCTCCTACAAATGCGATAAATGTTTCGTTTTGAAGTTGCCTTCGATCGCGGATTTGTCTATCTAGCACTTTGTCCTTGTTTGGAACTTCGAATCTCAATCGAAGATGATATTTTAAAACTGACCATGAAGTAAACTTGTTATTGAACGTGTAGTACCAAATTTCTGCGACTGAATCTTGTTTAAATAAAAAGTTAGCTTTGCTCAACAATTCAGCATCTGAAACCTGATTATTACGCGCGAGAACTTCGACTCTCTTGACGAATTCTTCCACAGATATTCCTCTGGGATCACCGCTAAACTTGATCGGCCATTTATTAATTGGTATTCTGGAGTTATTTCTAGAATCCAAACCACTTTCAGCTAGCCTTGTAAACCCTAGACCATCGGTAGATCTTCTTTGATACGACCCGGTTTCTCTGAAGACATTTCTTTGAAAATCACTACCCTGAACTCGATCGTGTTCCTGTTCGTTCAGTTCTGAGGTTAAATTTTGCCTATCTAGTTGTGAAACATTTTCAAATCTAACGTTACTCTGCATGCCACTACTGGGGTGAAATCTACCTTGCGGCGGAGGCCCAGTCACGTCAGCATTATTTTGAAAATTCGTATGTGACACATTTTGCTGTTGCATACTGATATCGGGGTGAAATCCACCTTGCGGAGGAGGCCCGGTATTATGCGGAAAATTATTCGAACGGAAATTTTCGGGTTCGTTACTTTTTGCATACCTTTCCTGAAACATTGCCATATTGTTCATCAACCGTCTCATCATTCCTTCCATTTGAGTTGAAAGCACATCTTCAACGATCCTACTAACTTCTGCTCTGAATCTATCGTTAGAATTTATAGTTGGCGTTTCCGGACTAAAACGTAGGTTTTCATTTCCGGTTCGATTGATTGGAGTCGAAACGTTCTGATTTGGATTCGAACTTGTTGCGGATGTTGCAATCGGTTCTGTTACCTGTCGTTCTTTTTCCCGTTGAGTATTTAACTCGGATTGTTGTTGATTCGGTACTAAATTCCTAACCGTCGTATTTTCCGACATCGCGTTTATCTCAGACGACCTAGCCACATGTGGAGGAGGTGGAAATTCGTATTCCGGCACTCTCATAGATCGCATGTTTCTAAGCCCTATCGGTGTCGAAGCCGGTGCCTTCGATCGATCAGCTGGGTCCGCGAAAAATCCAAAAATAAATTCGATTTCTTCTAACAAACTTTCTTTCTCTTTCGTTTGCAATGTATCTACCGCGTTCGACCGGAGAACTCTTGATCTCACGTGTCTCAGCCGAGTTAACAAGGACTGTTTTGGACCTTGCAACTCCAAATCTTGCCTAATAGTGATTAACTTCATTTGGATCGTGGTTAACTCTTCTAGAATCGTTTTTGTCGAAAAAAGCATTTTGGGGGATTGTATTTCTTGCATCTGAATACCTCTAAACATTTCACGTTTTTCTTCAATAGGATAGCCAGAACAATTAAAATTTCTTAATTCCAATTCATAGTCCAGTTCATCTGGGAGTAAGTCTATGGGATTTAAATAAGATCCTAGACCAACTTGATTTGTAGCATAAGCCATTTTGAACAGTAAAAATTCAACTTGGTAATTCTATTTCCAATTCTAATTCCAACCAATTTTTTTCCCAATTGCCAACCAAATAAAATAGCCTCTGAAAAATAAACACACCAAATTCAATTAAATAAAAAAAAATAATCCTAAATTAAAAGAAAAAAAACTTTAAAAAAAAATAATCAAAAATAATTAAAATCAAAATAAAAACTTATGCAAATAAACCTACCTAGTATAAAATTTTAAAAAAAAACCAATTAAACTAATAAAAACTATAAGTAATTGAGAAGAAAGAAAAAGAAGTCAAAATTCGGAGCATAAAACAAAAATTCAAAATTCCACCAAAAACTAATTATATGTACAAAAATTATTCAAATTCCACTCTGTTGGGCGCCAATGTAACGGTTCTCGAATTTTGCTGATCGTCCGATTGATCAA
This sequence comes from Uranotaenia lowii, assembly GCF_029784155.1. Classification (NCBI taxonomy): domain Eukaryota; kingdom Metazoa; phylum Arthropoda; class Insecta; order Diptera; family Culicidae; genus Uranotaenia; species Uranotaenia lowii. Next base: position 177,149,487 of record NC_073693.1, read on the forward strand.
CTGCCTTCACTTAGCGCCAAACGAGCCGAGACAATCGTACTCGTATGTGAAGCAGCAATTTCCGTTCGTGCCCGGCTAGACTCCTCAAGGCGAGTCCTTCAAAAATAATCAACCCGAACCAATCGCTATCCAAGACCCAATTACTCCCGAATTAACGGAAAAAATATTCCAACGGGACCAACCAAAAACGCGTCGCAAAACTAGCAATAATTTTCCTTTCTCTCTTCGATCGACAAACAGCTGAAAATTAGAAGTTACAAAATTTATTTTCCTGCTTCCTAGGCCTTAACATTTTCTTTTGGGATCCCACCTATCGAATTCGAACTGTATTACCGGCGCACCGGCGAATATTTTTAGATTTAGCCAAGTGTACAAAAATACTTCAGATGTGGTGCTTCTCTATCGACCGCAGCTATTTACAGACACAATACAGAAAGATCTGACCTTAATTGAGCAGCAAGATATCTCCTGGTGACTGCTACGCTGGATGCTGTCAGTTCTCTCCGAGGGTGACGGTGTGTCTCGGCTAACTGCGAGGTCTGGTTGACTGTGCTTCGCCAACAGTTTGCACCACGGGATTCGGGCTCCTGAAGATCACGAGGCAATTGACGACCTGATGACCGTAAGTGGACAGACGTGTCCACCTGGGCCCGTGAATGCGCGGGAGGTTGATCACTGACCCTAGGGTAACGGGACCAATCCCTGGAGAGTGGCAATCTGGCTGACCGTCACTTCCTGCACCCACCAGTAGCACCTTCGCTTGAAGGATATTCCTTCAAGTATAGCCAATTACCAAACCGACATGGAGATCAGAATTCAAATAGATTAAGCTACTTTTTCGACAAATTACCTTATTGGATGAAAACCGATGAATCTTCACCCTGCTGGATGATCTGGGTTCGATTCCAGCACCTGACCCTAGATTTTTTTGTACATTAGTTTTTTCACAAAGTATTAATTTTCTTATGACTCACGATTTCCTAACCGCAACAAATCTCGCCAGGTCGTCGACGAGGACAACCGGTTTCGGTTCCTGCCACTAAAGAAGTAATTTTTACAGAATCTGAATTTAAGCGGGACTTTTGGCTACTCACGTGGAGTTTGGACGCAGATCGCCCGAACCGAATAAATAGAGTGACGTTGATGTCGTGGCTTTTGTCACTCAACCGTATTTTTTCTCGATTGGTTTCTGTAACTATATATTGATTTTAATTAGCACCGCAATCAAAATAGTTTTCTAAAAACCCGTAGCTCACTTTGTGAATTTCAGTATTGATCACTTATCACAGTTTGGAGTCGCACAAATTACTTTTGGCTAATCTTACACTTGACTAACGTGTCAACTGCCTGCCGAACAAATCGAGAAAGACAAATTATTGGCAAATGAAGGTTCTTGACCCCCGGAAAGTCTAATTTTAACCGTAGCCCACTAATACATGAAATGTATAAATACATTAAAAGTATTATCCGATCCATCATCATCGGAGTTGGCCATAATTTCCGTTAACCCGGTGAACTGGATGATTGGACGGCGATCAGTTATTAAATTGTGGTTCTAACTCCCACCACTAGGGGCGCAAATACTAACTACGACGGAACTGAACTTTCTGCTTATAAATTGAGCAACTATGTCTCGACTTGAATGTTCCAAGGAGAAAGTTTGCCAATCAAACGTAGAGAAAGCTCTAATGTTTGCCGCAAAAAAATTTACAACAAACCTTAAAACATTCTATCATTTTGTAACAATGTTACAAGTTTTTGTACACATATTCGATGTGATATTTCATTAAATCAGTGTTCTGCTTAATAGGCGCATATAGCCCGCTCCTCCCCTAGTCTCGTGGCTGCTGTAGGAATTTGTTATCATCATCGTCAATGTCATCAGTGTAATGAATAGTTATTCCACTCTATAGATTCGCTGAAGCAGCAAAAGTAACGATAAGACATGTCAGTAAGAAGCTGAAGAAATTTCTTAAATTTCAGAAGTTAAAAATCTTGTTATTTTGAAATGGTATGGGTAATAAAATAAATTTTGAAATCGAAATTCTATTTATGATGAATGGAGTACAGGTATTCTCGGGAAACGAGAGGAAAAACTTTGAAGCGGTTGGAATTGGAAAGCATGGTTGATGGGGTGAAAATGGGTAATGTAATGTACGGTCTATAACACTTGAATGAGACAGGAATGAAGCTTGCAGTACGATTTTGCTCTAAAGTTTAGTTCTGTTAGACAAAGAACACTTTCATTTGGTTATAGCTCAGTCCCTAGTAATCAGTCATGCAAAATTTTTACAGCGTTGTATTGCTTGTAAAATCCTGTAAATGTACTACCTTCCCTTTTTTTCAAAACTAAAAAATAATACATTTCCGAGATATTTGAGATGCAAGAGATAAAGAAAAAACTAATTGTGCACAGATTTCTTCAAAATCCATCGTTATGAAATCGACAGCTGACTATAACTGTTGTGTATGTATACCAAAATTTATTATGCTTGCGTGGAGAAAATGCATGAAAAGACAGTCAAAAATGTCCACAAGAGTCAAAAATGTCTACAAAGTTCAAACCAAGTGTTAGAGCGAAGCACATTATCGGAAACTACGGTTAAAGATCATCAGAGAATTCAACGCTTATAGGCTACCATTTAAAAGTATGAATAAGCACAAACCTCAGTGTTAATCACTAAAATTTCCATATATTTTGTTCTTGCAAGGCTAGAAGTGTTGCCCAGCACCTCAACCATGTAAACTAAACTTCAAAGAGAAAATTTTGCTTGTTCCAGAGCTCGTAAACTGTGTAGCTGCTTCCGAGCCAATGCAATAGATATATTTCGATAGACGGCAAAATTTGTGAAATAAGCAATGTTTCACAAGTTAAGGCAGTTGAATTCTGTACCATCTTCGCATCTGATAAGGTCCCTAGCAGAATAAAGTTTGATTTGCTGGTTTTTGGGAAAAATATCATTATTTGGCATAACTCTATACCTGTGAAAAAAAACCTAAAATTGACGTGACAAAAACATTGGATTTCGATGTTTTTAAAAGCCTAAAAAGAGTAGCCTTGTTTGAAAAACTGCACAATTAACGATCTTAACTAATCGATTTCACTTTTAAATGAGTCTTGTGATCAGGCTTCGGACGACTCCTGAGGTGTCACTCATAAGTGCAAGAGCATAGCTTCACAAAGAGGAGTGGAACCCACACTCTTGTGAGCGCTAGACCGCACACACTCTGCTCAGCTTCCCGGAAAATAAATCTTCGACACTCACTTACATGAGTGATGTGTGCTCCGTCAGTGTAGCTCTTAGAGCTCGCTCTTAGGGAAATGAAGTGTGTTTTAGGAAACCGTCCTTCCAATCATGTGTGTAGCAAAAAAAAGACCTTCTATAATGGAATTCTTTACGCAGCGCTTTGAAAGCAAAGCGTGCAAGCGCTTGGTGCCGAGGTTCAAATTTCAATGGTTTCATGAAATTTATGTAATGTAAATCTACTTAATTACATATATCTACATTATTATGCCAATAGATGAATGGGGAAAATTTCATTATCAAATAAAAAAAACTTGTACGTACATTTTGATGACTATTTGATGCCATATGACTTAGAAATTGCATACAACACTGCACTGCTATTTTTTTCAGATCTCTGGGGGAATCATATGGAATGTTTAAGAATTTCACAACTCGCTGAAAATCAAAAAAAATCTTTTTTCCATAAGGGTCCGAAAATATCTATATATAAAACACAACACAACGACAAATAACACCGAGTTTCAATCAAAATGGAAAATTGATCTCAAAGATAAAAACAAAAATCTTTCGAATAACAAAATGAGCAAAATTTTAAAAATAAAAAAGACTTATAAACGTTACGAAATACCTTAAGTTGGTCTTATTTTTAATTTTCGTCATTTCTGTAGTTTTTACCTTATAATCATAAATGAAGTTTTGCATTTTGGTTTTAATCTTTGTGTTATCTATTCATCTTGTTGAATTAATGACAAATTCAGGATAAAATTGATAAAAACTTGGGTAATTTTTGAGAAAGTTTTAATAAAATTAGTAGGCATCTACGTTGCACTGAGTTCATATGAAGTCATTTTCGAATAACTAAAACCCGTAGGTCTCAACAAATTCGTTGTAGAATTTTAAAGTAACGATTACAAGAGTAAATTTATATATTCAGGTTTGTATGAAAAAAAATTACATTTTGTTCAAAATAAGAAATATATTTCTCTCCTAACTCTTAAGCCTTAGCCGAGCCATATTATCGTTTTTCCGATTTTCAAATTCTCTAAAGGGAATTTTCCGCTGAATAACTATAACAATGCTCTTCAAATGTACCCTGAAATATTTAACAAAGCATCTTATAAATGGTTAAAAAGTAAATTTTGAAATACTTAAATTGTCTCCATTTCAAACAGGTTCGAGCAATTTAACACTTTACGCATTGTTAGATTTAAAAGCATGCTGTACACAGTACTAAGCTTTTAAATCACGTGATACTATTTGCGTAAGGATGGCAGCCAAATGGGTCAAGTCGAATTTCGAAAACTGCTCATAAACATTTTGTGGATAGGCCCAAAAAACTGACCTCGCAAAATTTCAATTCATTTGGACTTATTTTGGGGTGCCTCACAGCGCTCAAATTTATGGTTTGTTTCCCTCAAAATCTCCTAGGGGAGGACCAAAGGAAATCAGTAGAAATCGATATTTTAATTTTGATGCCAAAAGACTTGAAAATCTTGAAAAAAATTTACTTCAAAATTTTAAAAATCACGTAATTTGGTTTGTATTTAAAATTTATTTCTATTAGTAAAAATGTAATTTAAAAATCCCAAAATATCTGTTTTTTCCAAGGCTTGCAAACAAACAGCTCTCATGATAAAACGAAAAAGCATTTACAAGCAAACGGGTTGTTGAATGTGAAAGAGTTATTTTTTCACTTTGTATATGTATAGTTAAAGTACTATATTTATAGTCATTTGGTGATAAATTTTTGATTTAAAAAAAGGACTTTTTCAAGAGTAAGCCCGTATTGGACAAATGGATAGGAACCCTATCACATGGTTAACTTTGAATGAAAATGGAAATAGTGGGAGGGCCTAGAAGAATGTGTGAAGGTAAAATTTCGTTTGTATTTGTAGCTCAAACTATTTAGCAATTATTTTATTTTTTCCCCTAAATGTATGCACCATAATAGTTCTTTTTTCGATTATAAATGTTTAAAAGCAAGGTAAAATTTATAAACAAGCATTTGTTAATATTATAAATGTTATTTTTTATCCTTTATGATCAAGAAAACTCGTTAAAACCGTCATCAACTTGTTTCTGGAAAACATTTTGGGCATTCTTTACTAGTATATGCTTGTGTTGGTATTGGTATTGATTTTATTTCATGAATCCAAAACAAATCTTGTTAATAACAACCTCGCTCGACACTAGCTAGCGGACTGTAAAACTAACTTTCAATGTTCAATCAGCACCACTATACTGCAGATCACTTATGCTACCTTTCCCACCGTGGGGGAGCAATTTAGTTTCACCCGGTGAAGAACATTCGGATAGGTTCTAGGCGTGACTCGTTTGGTTTTATAACAGCCGGCTAGCTCGGTCGACTATTAAGCTCAGGATCGGCACTGGTTCCCTTACAGAGGCAGACTTACGACCGAAGTTAACACACACGAGAACAGGGGCAGAGCACTCAAACAAAAGGGGCTTTCAGATAGGCTTGAGGAAACGGATTTTACATTTTAATTATTTATTGGGGTAACATGTTTTAGGACAGGTTTTGGGAGAGTTTTGCATGGTAGTTGACGTTGACGAGGACAGCTCCTACCTTTTGAACCGGGTGATGGTGTGATAGCCTGGGAGGTGACCGGCCACGTGGTAACCACGAGGTTGATGGGACCTGCCCTGGTGTAGCTTGGGTTGGGCCTGGGCGACGTGGGCCGGGTCTGATGTAGCTTGGGTCGTCTTGGGCAGCAGCCGTGGAATCTAGGCTGGGTTCCGGAACTTGAGCGGGGCTCGGTGGCGGGATTACGACCGGATCTATCGAACCTCTAGGTTGCACCTTCCCTGATGACGGATAATCAAAGCCGGATGTTCCAGATCCGGTGCCTCCTACCGCTGCTTGTCCGGGGTTCAGCCCTCGGAAGTGGCTGTGCTGCTTTTCTGGTCCTGGTGTAGCTTGGAGTGCCGCGGATGACTTGGATGCGGACAACGAAAGGAACCCACGTGACTCTGGGGAACCTTTCCTTAGAACCGAGGAACCGATAAATTTTTGCGACTGTCTTGGTCCGTGGTCAGAACTGATCTCCCTCCTTTTCTCGTCTTCTCCAGTGTTGCCAGCTCGTTTGATATTTTGAGCTACTCCGCCTTATCAAACTGACCCATGCAGCACAAGGAAGGACAGGGATATTGGAGATGGATTCTGGGGATTTTATACACTGAGAAAGGAATGCTAAATACTAAATTGCCTATCACGACAACAACAAAAAAACCCTTGTTACATGTTTGGTAACAATTACCTCCTCGTCAGGAGAAAAAAAATAATAAGGCTTATTATTATTTTTTTTTTGTCCAAGCTGAGCTAATAGAAAAGAAAGTTGCTTAGTCCGGATCCGTAATAATATTTAATGTGGCCACACAGTTAGAGCTAATATATTGAATAAATTAAAGTGAAATTAATTATGCTAACTTTTTTTATTTTAATAATTGGAGATAAGGAATTAAGTGAAAATTCCCTGAATAAAGTAATCCTGTTAACATTAATCTAAAGTAAAATAAAGTTACATAATAATACTCGGGAATATACTAAATTGTAAGTGTTAATGTGTTTATGTACTAGATATGACGAATGATTTGGGTACCCATCATTCTTTTTTTTTTTTTAATATTAACTACAGTATTTCCTATTTAACCAGCTAGAATCTTATTTTTATAACAAATTCTTTCTTTTACGAAAAACATTATAAATGAAGTCTTTCTCTTTTTTTCTGAATTGCTATTTTCAAGGGGATTCATAATTTGCTCTGAATCTCATATAGCAATACATTATTTCCTATCCCTCATCACGAGTAAATTTTACTGTATTTTACCCGGAGTGCTTTGAGCGTGTATATTTTGAAAACTGAGCGCACAAATAGAGTCGTGGGAATCCAAAACAAAACACGCGAAACAACAAGCATTCGTGACGCGATGTTGCGAAATTTTCGCTCCAGTAGGAGTTCTTTCTTATTTATTTACCTAAAGAGGAGGAACGAGAAGATGAAACTCAAAGCGGGATCGAAACAGATCCGAAATTTGTTTTGTTGTGACTATAGGTAGGTGCAAAACATTGTTTACGTAGTAAGTGTTATCCCTTTTTGCTTTCGTTTAAGAATCGGCAGAAGGCGGAAAATAAACATCAATCTACGTAATGAAATGATTCGCTATCATCATCGAACGGCTAGAACGATCATCTTCCTCTGTAATGTCTAGATGAGATCGATAAGTTATACAATGACTACGTCGCCGAAATCCAACTTATGAGCTGGCAGCGGTCTATGTGGACTACAGAGTACAGTTTAACCAGAGGAAGGAATCTAACGGGTTCTGAAAAATGTTGTACCCCTAATGCTTTTATTCAAACATTCCTCAAGATGTTGTCCGTCCAAAATAAACCGATCATAGAAGTGGATAGACATTTTCTGTTTGTTGAAAGAGATTCCAGAATTTCAAATCTAAGCAGCTTTTAGGTGGTCGGTTGGCCAAACGCCAAGAGATTTACCATCCAGATCTACAATTTCATACGAGGAAGTTCCCTGTTTTCGCAAAATTCTAGCAGGTAAGTATTGGGGTCCGTATTTCGCATTATAGTGCTCAAGCGCGTTTGATTGTTTCATGTTTCGACGATACACTAAGTCGCCAGGACTGAAGCCTTTCGATTTTCGGTTGTGACGAAGATTGTAAGTTTTGCTACTTTTCTGATGAGCGATTTCTAGATTCTTTTTGACTATTTCTTGAATTTGTCGACACAAATTCTCCTGTGAAGGTAATTGTCTGTTTGATTCAATTGCTTCTAAATAACGCTCATGATCTGTCCCTTTAAGGAACATTTCATACCCGTGTGTAATGAAATAGGGTGTCATTTTTGTAGCGGAGTGGATTGAGGTGTTGAGCGCCGTTTCAATTTCAGTAAGCTTAGTATCCCAGAGTCTCTGGTCACCTCTTGCGTAGGTTCGAATAGCGGCATTGACTGTTCTATTAACTCTTTCGACAGGGTTCGCCTGAGAATGGTATCTAGAATTCAGCCAGTGTCGTATGTCGAACCTACTCAAGAGGGACTTGAACTCTTTAGAAAGAAAGCAGGAACCATTATCGGTAATTACTACTTCCGGTATCGAATTTCTTAGAAACCATTGATCTCGCAAGGCGACACAAAATACTGAGCTATCTATTTTTCTAAATGGGAGTAGCATTACCCACTTGCTGAACAGATCAACAATTGAGAGGATATATTGGTTCTGTTTTTTGCTTCGAGGCAAAGGTCCCACGAAATCCAACGCTATTATTTGCCAAGGGTGGGTGGTTATACGCTGTTCTCCCATAGGAGGAGCCATGGCGGTGGTAGGAAATTTTGTTTCTTTGCAGGTACCACAGGTACTCACGTAATCTCGTACTTGTTTAGTCATCCCGGGCCAAAAGTAACGTTGTTGGATTCGAGACAAAGTACGATCAAATCCTGGATGCATGAACTCGTCATGATGTTGCTGTACGATTTTAAGTCGTGCTTCCGGAGCGGGAATTTCCTTCCACGAATAAATTTTGTCTTGCAGTTTATCTGGCTGGGCCACGTACTTTAGTAGAACGCCGTCCCGAACCTGGAAATCGACAAACTCGTCAGGCTGATTAAAGACTTTCTCTAGCATGTCGTTGTACCAATCAGCATCCCCGGCAGATGACACCATAGCAACACTGCGAGACAAGGCGTCTGGGACAATGTTGTCCCGACCCTTACGATGTATGATCGTCATGTTGTGGTGCTGCAAAGCTAGGCACCACCTGGAACATCTAGAAGCCGTTTTCCATTTTGCGGTCATGATGTGAGTTAAAGCGCTCGAGTCTGTGATGAGAGTGAAATGACTCCCTTCTACAAATCCTCGGAACGCGTCGATACATAATAGTGCGGCAAGGGCTTCCTTCTCACATGCGTGATAGTTACGCTGCGGTGTTGTGAGTTTATGAGAATGGTATGCAATGATGCGTTCATGTCCGTCTTGTTCCTGAGTGAGAATGCCGGCGACCGCCACGTCACTGGCATCCGTTTGTATAGTGAATTCCTTCTCAAAATCAGGTGCAGACAAGATAGGTGCTGAGATAAGTTTTTCTTTTATTTCATTGAAGGCTTCCTCAGCGGCCTGTGTCCAGACCAGAACCTTTGATTTAGTTTTTAACAAATCTGACAGTGCAGAGGTTACGCCACTAAAATTCTCTATGAATCGCCGATAGTAGTTGGCCATTCCTAGGAACCTACGTAGCTTAGTTATGGTACATGGCCGTTCATATTCCACAATGGCCTTAATCTTCTCGGGATTAGGGCGGAGCCCGTTCGTGGATAGTAGGTACCCTAGGAATGGCAACTCTTCCACACAAAACTGCGATTTATCAATATTGATTGAGAGATTTCCTTCTTTCAACCTTCTTGCCACCTCCTCGAGAAGCCGGATATGCTCGTCGAACGTCTCCGATACGATGATGATATCATCAAGGTATACGAAGACGTTCGGCTCGAGTTCTCCGTGGCCCAGAATCTTATCCATCAAGCGAACTAAAGTTGCTGGACTGTTAACCAGCCCATAGCAACATCGGGTAAACTGAAACATCCCACGGCCTTGTACGCTGAAGGCCGTAAAACGTCTCGAAGATTTCTCCAGAGGAATCTGAAGAAACGCCTCGGTTAAGTCAATCGTGCTCAGGTACCGGGCTCGTGGGAGCTGTCCTAGGATCCGAGCAGGATGTGGAAGGGGATAGGCATCCCGTACCGTTCGCTCGTTGATCTTACGCGCATCAAGGCAGAGGCGTACCTTGCCTGATGGCTTAATAACTGGGACCACGTTCGAAGACCAGTCAGATTGAGCGCGTTCGATAATGCCCACCTTCAGCATACGCTTCAGCTCTGCTCCCACTTTCTCTTGCACTTTAGGCGAAAGTGCATACGGATATTGGCGGATAGGTGCTTTCCCTTTCCACTCGTCAGCGATCTCGATTCGATGCTCGGCGAACGGGGTTTCGGTGAGACTATCAGGCTGGGCAACTAAAAACTTCAGTTTAGTTTTTTCTAGAGAATTAATCTGTATTTGGGTTAATTTCAGATTGTTTGTTTCTTCAGATGGAACGTGGTGGGTTTCACTTTCCACTAGAAGGCAGTTTTTTATGGTTGGCTGGACTTCGAAGCATTCCCAGAAATCCATTCCAAGGATGCAATCCACAGAAAGATTCTGGACAACGAGGGTTGGCACTATTTTAATATAGCCGTTGAATTCGTAGGGTACATCTAATTTTCCAAAAATATTCAATTCGGTACCGTTCGCGGATCGAACAATTATCTTTTGAGAAAGAGGATTGATTTTAAGGTTATGAAAGTTCTTAAATAGTTTTTTACTCACAAGGGTGAGCTGACTTCCAGAGTCTAGAAGGCCTTTACAATTGACTCCGTATACCTTAATGTCCGCGTAGGGTCGATTGTCGCCTAATATAGGAAAGGAAATGTAGTGAACTTGGGATAAATCCGGAGAGTACGCATTTTCTCGAACCGTTTCCCAAAACTCGGAAGGAGTGGTGTCAAGAGGAAACGAATTTATACGCTGGGGCTGGACGATCGGCGATTTTCGACCGTCTGTAACCCGTTTTTTTGCAGTAAGGGCAATATTGTGTTTCAAAACCTTTGAAACCACATACCATGCATAGAAGACCCTTGAAATTTCGACATTCCTCAATTGCATGAGACGTCTGCCTGCAATACAGGCATTCATAGGAACGTGGGGGACGATGGGAAAGAATCAGTGATTCCAGGGTCCTGCTTGGTTTTGACCCACTGGCCTCTCTCTCGTCGTCTTCCGGTTTATATTTGGGTTTTTCTGATTTTCCAGGCTTACTAGTCGGCTCGTTTTTTTTCTTGTCCCTGAAAGCTTCTTCTTTTGACTTTTCACGACTGAAGTCTTTCCTCCCTGATGGGTTTTGTGGGCGGTTACCTGATGCTCGATTTTCAAACCTAAATTTGGTTCTTTCCGGTCGATCGATGGTGACCATATTTGCTGATTTCTCTGACCCAAATACTTTAGCATATAACGAAAAGTTCGACGCATCAATGGTTCTACCCGCTTCAAGAAGATCCATAAGGCTGTAAATTGGTTGCCAGAGTAACGATTTTTTGTAATCGATTCTCATATTACGTCTCAGAACATCTAATTTCTCTTGGTCGCTCAGGGGACAATTCATGGAACGGAACATGCTTTCCATCTCATGGTAGTAGTCCTGGAATGTTTCGTTCCGTTGTTGTCGCCGTGAATAAATCCTGTTACGAACCAGAGAGTCTAACTCCGGGTGCACGAAAGTTTTTTTCAGCTCACGTATAAGGTGATTCCAATCGTTCAACTGGCCAGCTGATCTCATGGACATGTACCAATGCAGCGCTGGTCCAGTGAACAAGTGGAAAGCCGAATCGAAGAGTGATTCTGTGGAGGTATGCTCAGCTAGAGCGAGTTGGGCAACGAGCTCCAAGAACTCATTTAGCTTGAGACCCTGGTCATTCCCCGCATATTTCTCTAGTTTCCACTTTGAAACAGCTAGGGATTTGTACGTGTTTCGATGACTAACCTGATCGGGGATTTGTTGTCCCGGGATAGGGTTCGTGTTAGGTAGTCTAGTGGTCCCAAGCGAAGGAATCAACTCCGGAATCCTTGGCGGCGCTTGTGTGGGATTAAAATTGGTCGACGACTGCTTCGAAACGGGATATGGAAAAGAAACAGGCGTTTCTGGCACCGAGTGCGGATTCGTACCCTGGATTTCTGACGTCAGATTTTGATTTGCATTTGAAGGCATTGAAGCATACGCATATGCCATCAGTTTCTGGTGGGCGCTCGGAATCGTTGACGTCACCGGGGGAAAAGCAATTGATGCGGGGGTGTATAGTGACTGCTGACATCCAGTGAAACTTGACATAGGCGGAGCCTGTGGGTATAATGTGTTCCTGTTAGGGAACACACTGGGAATTGGCCACTGAGGATGCCCTCCAGCCCCTGGATACGCTGCTGAGGATGGTATTGGATTGTTCCAGTAGGTGGACGGTTTTGATAGGGTGTGTTCAGTTAAAGGTCTTGGGATGTAACTGTAGGCAGAGCTAGCTGGTTGCCCCTGGTGTGGAAATTGGGACGACCAGTTAAGCATCCCGGGCATTGGTGCTCCGGATGACGCTGGTCTAAACTCACTGGGGTACGGCAAATGGGGTGGGTAAAAATTGGTTAAGTATCCGGCGGAAAACGAGCTCGTAGGAGGAAAATCTCTATTTAAATTACTACACCTATTATCTCTGGGAGAAGGATGTCCCACTGGGGCACCAACGGAGGTGAATGCCCCATGTCCGGTCGAAATCGGAGCTTCGGATCGTATACCTGTGCTAGGCGTCGTACCTGTGGTGTAGATAGGATTATTAGACCCTATTAATGGAAACGGTTGACCACCAGAAGAAAAGTCATATGATCTATGAGTATCAGAAGTTGAGATTCCAGCAGTGGAATAATTTCCAGAGTACTGTGTAGCTTTCGGTATTGTACCGGTACATGTACTAATGTTTTGAGACTCGTTTTCATTGGGGTTCGAAATAAGTTTTTCTTGATGTTTCGCATGAAACCTCCGTAACTGATAGAGCTCATGTTCGAGAGTCAGTAACGCTTCTCTCATGTCTGACGGTTCTGAATGATTATGATTAATGAGTCCTAATCTTTTCATAGCACTAACCACGTCCTGATCATCGCTGACCAATGGTGACATTACTGGGTTATTTTGTGAGTCCGTTCGGGGGATAATTTTAAGATTCTCTCCGCGTGTGCTAATGTTTATCGGATCAGGATGATCAGGATCCCTAAAGATTTCTGTCAGATCTTGAGAATCCAACGGATTCTCTCCAACGATGTTGGAATCAACGAAAAATCTATTTAAAAACTCTAAACTTTTACTTAGTAAGCTGTTCAATTCATTTGTTGTCTCCACGTCCGCGCGAGTTTTAAGCAACTTGACGCGACACGCAATGTGCAACAAAGTCGATCGAAAAGATGGATTCAATTTTTGCACTCCTGAATTAATTAGCTTTTCAATATCACGTAGCTTCTCCGTAACTTCGATGATGTGCTGACCTGTACTTCCGCTTATAACTTTAGCTGTCTCTGGATATTCGCTTTTCTCTCGTTTAATTAGTTCTCGGAGCGCTCTCCGCCTCCTAACAAGAGGCTCAGGTTTGTCAAAAATGATTTTCCTGACCTCTAGCTCAAAATTCAACTCCTCTTCGGTCAAATGATCGACTCGAATTTCGAAGAATTTCCAGTCGACATTATCCTCCGTAATTGCCATTGCGACAGTTGGATGATTATTTGCCATCTTTTTAATTTTTTTTTCCAAAATACTGAGAAAGACTTAATGATTCACTGTAGCTGATTGTCTTAGGAAATTTACTTTTACAATTAACCAAAACTGAGAATATTCCAAATGCAACTAAGTTATTCTAAACTGAGTGATTCTGTGGCTGAAAAAGGATAGTTATGAAAAAAAATAACGGACGTAGCAAACAATCTAATTCCACAAGCTCAACGCAGACAATCAATCACGAATAACGAGGAGTTCGTGAGTCTCCCTAAGCAAGAGAAAAAAAATATTCACGATTGTGAATATTTTTTTAAAATTCAGTTGGATCGCCAAATATAACAGCCGGCTAGCTCGGTCGACTATTAAGCTCAGGATCGGCACTGGTTCCCTTACAGAGGCAGACTTACGACCGAAGTTAACACACACGAGAACAGGGGCAGAGCACTCAAACAAAAGGGGCTTTCAGATAGGCTTGAGGAAACGGATTTTACATTTTAATTATTTATTGGGGTAACATGTTTTAGGACAGGTTTTGGGAGAGTTTTGCATGGTAGTTGACGTTGACGAGGACAGCTCCTACCTTTTGAACCGGGTGATGGTGTGATAGCCTGGGAGGTGACCGGCCACGTGGTAACCACGAGGTTGATGGGACCTGCCCTGGTGTAGCTTGGGTTGGGCCTGGGCGACGTGGACCGGGTCTGATGTAGCTTGGGTCGTCTTGGGCAGCAGCCGTGGAATCTAGGCTGGGTTCCGGAACTTGAGCGGGGCTCGGTGACGGGATTACGACCGGATCTATCGAACCTCTAGGTTGCACCTTCCCTGATGACGGATAATCAAAGCCGGATGTTCCAGATCCGGTGCCTCCTACCACTGCTTGTCCGGGGTTCAGCCCTCGGAAGTGGCTGTGCTGCTTTTCTGGTCCTGGTGTAGCTTGGAGTGCCGCGGATGACTTGGATGCGGACAACGAAAGGAACCCACGTGACTCTGGGGAACCTTTCCTTAGAACCGAGGAACCGATAAATTTTTGCGACTGTCTTGGTCCGTGGTCAGAACTGATCTCCCTCCTTTTCTCGTCTTCTCCAGTGTTGCCAGCTCGTTTGATATTTTGAGCTACTCCGCCTTATCAAACTGACCCATGCAGCACAAGGAAGGACAGGGATATTGGAGATGGATTCTGGGGATTTTATACACTGAGAAAGGAATGCTAAATACTAAATTGCCTATCACGACAACAACAAAAAAACCCTTGTTACATGTTTGGTAACAGTTTGTTGTTTGATAGAGACTTATATTTTACCAAAGTGTATTATATTATATTATTTTCATTAATTCCGGGTTGATGTTATTATCTTTTTGATTTATTTTCGAAAAAAAGCAGCTAGATACGAACCAAAGCGAACAGCACCATCAATTAATTACTTAGGCGCACATTGTGTACACCTTAGGAGGAATCTTTAGGTGACGCTCTTATAGAGTGCTCATTTCAATTTTGAGTGTTATGTGAGTGACGAAAAACGCTCTCTGTGTGTATAGTCACTCCGCTCCAATCGACCACTCTTGCTCCGCTCACAACAAAATTTAAAGAGCGGAGCTGATTGTTACACCGCTCTTGTTGGGCTCTGAAAAGAGTCCGAAGCCTGCTTGTGATAATTCCCGAATCCTATCACTTTTGTTGAAGATTTCGATGTATCACCGTGGGTGTTTTTTTTTCACCGAAAAACTTCAAGAGCTCTCAAAACGAGAAACTAAACTGAAAATTGCATCTTTAAGTTGAGGAAAAGGTCGTTCAACATATTGAGAAGCCGGAATAGGTCTCATCGGTGAAAGAGGGAATTATTTTTAGACCCGGAGCTAACAGGAGCCACATCAGCCGATAAGAAACAGAAAATTCTACATCATGTGCCGAAAGCGAACAGTTACAACTCGTATCCTTTACAAATTGGTTTTGGTTGTTTATTTAGCAGCACATTTTTTGAAGCACTTATTTTTTCTTTTATAAATTGTTTGGTTTAATCTTTTTTATATTGTTATATTTTAGTGAGGATCCAGTGAATCATTTCAGTTGAAAGTACGTTTTTTAATAGAATTGCTTTTTTTTATAACTATTTGAAAATATACCTTATGGTGGATGAAACTGGTGATTTTTTAATAAAATTATATTTTAAAAATCAAATTTACACTGCGCAACAGCTGTTTCTTTTTGTTTCATTGATAAACCATGCACTGTTTAAATGATACATATAGTTAATTTACTATTTAATGCTACTTTTCAAAAACCTTGAGTAAGAAAAAGATATAAACTTTCAAACATTTTAAATTCGATTTGTTTTATTAGTTATTTTTCATGTGTACAAAATGTGCTGCTCTATAGTCTGTTTGATTAATTTAAGTTTGATATATTTTTTAGATCGTTGAAAGGTAAGTATTTGAAATTTTTTTATTATCAATTTCAACTTCTCATTGTATAATAGTGGTTAAAGAAACCAAATGAAGACAAACGCATGAGTAAGAAATAAGTGAGAAATATGTACATGGAGAATCGCTCATCACGGAAACTTTCATGCGTGTTTCCTCAAAATAGCTTTCATGCATTCGTACCTCTTTGTCTCTAAGAACTTGAAACACTTATCGCTTACTCAACATAAAAGAGTTATTAACATTTTTAACAAATAGAGGCACATTTTTCGATGATGAACATAATTGGTTGGTTTTTGATTTTCAAATTTAAAATGGTCTCCTTTTTTTTGAGTCTATCATAGCAGTTTGATCATTCAACTATAATACTAGTCATAGGAGATTGTCGAATGGTAAGCGGTAGTTGTAAGATGAACTTTATGAAGCTCGTTAAAAACTGTAAGAATGTAATGGGAAAAGATTTGCGTGGTTAAGCATCTCCCGGAAGTAACGGAAAAGGCGTTTGTTATTGTTTTTTTGGGAATCATGCACCAGAATTGATGGTACGGCCAATTTCTTATGAATTTTTAAAATCGTAGATTAGATTCTTTAAAAAAGTATTCAAAGAAAAAGTTTCAAATATTTATTTTGTACCAAATACAGTTAAAGCTATGAATTGTCATCAGACATAGAGAATTGCAGACAAACACTAAAAGTTGGATGTTTAAAATTAATTGAATAATGTAGGAATCAGAAATTGTGCAGGTTGAGAACTTCATGTTAATTGAAATATTGATAGCACGGTTAATATATTCGAATACTGTGATCTTCGTTTGTGCGTTTGAGCATTTTATTTAGCATCATTTTTTAGGTTGTTGTTTTTTATATCATTAAAGCTATTAAGAAAATGCCTTATGATCCTGATACAAACTTTGTGGGGTTTTGAATCATACTTCAAGTCTTTTTGAAGTATTTTTTAGTAGTTTTTTTTTGTATTAAAGCTCAAACGTTTGTTGCTTGAGTTGGGAAAAACTATGAGAGCATATTTAAGTTTGATAGACAATAAGCATCAAAATTTTCATTCGAAATAAAAAGCAATAAGAAACAAGAATTTTTAGAGTCCCTATATAGTTTATTTTTGTCGCTGTTAAACTTAACATACTCATGCCTTTCTATGAACTAAAAGGAGTTCGGAAAATAATTTTTGTGGTTCATCATAACACTAGTCAAAAGTGTCTCCCGATCAATTCCTTAAACCCCTATCCAAACCAAAATTGTTTTGCTAGGATGCAGAGGTGACCTCGGTCCTAAAGCACTGATGAACTGATGTCAAACTAAGCCTTGAAAAGTCTATCTAGAAACAGTGCCATCTGTTGCGCCGTTCAAAAGTTACAAATCAAGCAATAGATGGCACTGTTTTTCGTCACTTTTTAACGGCTTCTTTAAAAGAGAGCACTGGAAATTTTACACAAGTTTTTGAAGATTTTTTGTTCGAGCTTGTACATCAGTTCATCACTGTCTAAAGTACAAAATAGATCTTTCATCCTTTTCTCTTTCTTCTTATCTATCCATTGACTACTAGGACGTGGCCGGCGCCGTTATTGACGTTAAAAGAGAGAGCATCAGTTTTGTGCAGTGTGAATGAGCTGCTAGTCCCAAGCACCATTCATTTGACCTCTGAACAATATTGATGGCCTCGGTCAATCACGGAGTAGCAACCATTGGCGATGTGGAACTTGTTCTACTGAGCCACGCCAGCGATCGTGGAACTCGAAGTGATTGTTATCATAATATGTTTTTGGAACAAGCAATTCATAAATTTTCTATAACCGTGCATTTCGAGTTCTACGGTTCAAGGTGGATGTGAGTAGTTAATCAAGCAAAGCTAAGCTGAGATTTCGATGTATCACCCCCTGATTTTAATCGGGCGGATTTTAATACTTAATATGAACCGTGTTCTATTTGAAGCTGACTGGTCTGAAATCCAAAGTTGTACTGACGTTGATGTGGCTGTTTGTATATTTGAAGCAATCCTGGATGACGCTTTTGATAAATCCGTACACCTGGTGCGGCCTTCTCTTCGACCCCCTTGGACTAATGCTCACTTGAAGCGGTTGAAACAGACACGATCGAAATTGCTACGGAAGTTTAGCAACTCCAGGTGACAATCAAAATTAACGCGGCTACTAAATGTTACCGGATATACAATCGACTTTGCACTCGCCGTTATGTGCATCGTACACAAAGTAAACTTCGTCGCAATCCAAAAAAGTTCTGGAAATTTGTAAACTCCAAACGGAAACAGTCTGGGCTTCCAGCTGTACTTCAATTAAATGATCGTATTGCCATGTCAACTGACGAAAAATGCTACCTTTTGGGACGCACTTCGCCAGTGTTTTTTCTGTCGAATCACCAACCGCTGGTCAATTGAACGCCGCAGTAACACGATTACCCATCGATGTGCTAGATGTTAGAGGCAATAATTAATCTGAAAAACTTCACGATAACCGGACAGGATGGCACACCGGCGTGCGTACTGAAAAAGTGTCGCTCTTTACTGGTGAAACCTCTGACAAGCATTTTTACTCAGTCTCTAGAATAGCAAAAAAATCCTAGCATCTGGAAAGAAATCGTTAATGAGCCCAGTATACAGGTGGCAAAAATGATGTTCTTAACTACCGTGGTGTCACATCGCTAGCTGCTCGAAAGTATTTGAGAGGATTGTCAACGATGTCATGTTTTCGGCATGCCGGAACTGGATCTCTGAGAACCAGCATGGTTTTTTTTTCTAAACGCTCTGTAACTTCAAACCTGATGGTTTTACATCCATTTGATTCTGTACACCACGATATTCTTCTGAAAAAAAAAATGCATCGATTGGGATTTTCCGAACGATTGTGTGCTGGATCAGAAGCTACCTACAAGATCGTCGATGGCAGTGAAAATTGGTTCA
Source organism: Uranotaenia lowii (assembly GCF_029784155.1). Taxonomy (NCBI): domain Eukaryota; kingdom Metazoa; phylum Arthropoda; class Insecta; order Diptera; family Culicidae; genus Uranotaenia; species Uranotaenia lowii. The sequence goes on from NC_073693.1 coordinate 177,168,450, forward strand.
GCTGAATCCTCTGACTTCATTCCAAAGTCTGGGGCAACGCAGCAATTTGGGTCCTTTGTTGTTTACGCTGTTTTGTAACGATATCAACTTGTTGCTCATTGGATGTGGAGTTCTCCTGTATGCGGACGACTTAAACATTATTTTAGTCATAAACAGTAAAGCTGACTGTTATGAATTACAACGCTTCTTGGACATGGTTGTAAACTGGTGCGCCAATAATTTACTAGTTTTGAGCCATACGAAGTGCTGTATTATCACGTTTGGGCGTAGGAAAAATCCTTTCATTCATAGTTACGATAGCAGTTGCATCGTGTTGAAGAGATAAAGGATCTTGGCGTTTTGTTGGACAGCCAAATGAATTTTAAGCGGCAATACTCTGTGGTACTCGAAAAGCAAACCGATCAACTCTGCTTGCGAGCTCTGTATTGTTGCCTAGTGCGATCAACATAGGAATCTGTGAACTTAGTATGGTGGCCTTTTGAAGCTTCATGGACAGCGCGTTTTGAAGCATTTCAACGTCGGTTTGCTCGTTATGCTCTTCGTAAGCTACCTTGGATGAATTCTTTTAACCTATCGCCATACGCTCATCGTTGTGCTCTGCTTGGACTTCATACGCTGTCGGATCGTCGTTCCATCGGTCAATCGCTGTTTGTGGCAAAGATTCTTCGGAACGAAATTGACTGGCGAGTAATATTTTTGCTCCAGAAAGAACCCTACGTAATAGAAACTTGCTCTCTCTGGAACCTAGAAGCACGCGATATGGCAGTAACGACCCTCTCCGACGCCGTGTAGAATCTGATTTAATTGACCAACTAAGAAATTAGAGAAATTATCATGTAATGTACAAATAATATTAAGTAGATCATCAAGACACCTAAGCATGTCAGATGATTTTATATCGAATAAACAAATCTATATATATAAAAATGAATTTCTGTCTGTCTGTCTGTCTGTCTGTCTGTTCCCTATAGACTCGAAAACTACTGAACCGATTTGCGTGAAACTTGGCAGGTGGGGGTATTGGAAGCAGGGGAAGGTTCCTATTGTAGTTTGAGACCCCTCCCTCTCTCATGAAGGGAGAGAGGGGCCTCCCAAACAAAAGACAATTTTTTGCATAACTCGAGAACCCATCAAGCAAATGGTATCATATTTGGCATGGGATGGTATTTGGAAACGAGGAATATTTCTATGAATATTTGGTACCCCTCCCTCCTTCCAGTGGCGTGATAGGAAGGGGGGAGGGGGGCTACCTTACAATTTTTCATATAACTCGAGAACTAATCAAGATATTGGATCCAAATTTGGTACGGGAAGGTATTTGGATACGAAAAATATTTCAATGATTATTTGAGACCCCTCCCTCTTTCCAGTTGAAAGGGGGAGGGGCCTCTTTCATATTTTTTTAAATAGTTCAAAAACTAATAAAGCAAATGGAACCATATTTGGCATGGGAGGGTATTTGGAAACGAAAAATATTTCTATGATTATTTGAGAACCCTCCCTCTTTCCAGTAGGGAGATATAAAGGGGGGAGGGGCCTCTTTTATAGTTTTTAACATAACTAAGAAAGTAATTAAGCAAATGGAACCAAGCTTGGCATGGGCGGGTATTTGGGAACGTGACATGTTCTGTTTGAGATCCCTTCCTTCTTACAGCGGGGAGGAAGGAAAGAGGGAGGGGAGTTTCATACAACTTTTACTGCATAACTCAAGAACTACAACAGTAAATGGAACCAAATTTGGCATGGAACGATATTTGGGTACGAGAAATGCTTCTATGAATATTTGGTATCCTCCACTCTTTCGAAGAGGTGGATGAAAAGGGGGAGGCGAGGTCTCCCTTACAATTTTCAGTATAACTGGAGAGCTGATCAAGCAAATTGAATCATATTTGAAATGTGAGTGTATTAGGATACGATAAATGTATCTATTATAAATTGAAGCCGTACCTTTTGAGCGGTAAGATATAAAGGAAGAAGGGGGGGTTTCCATTTTTTTTTGCATAACTCGAGAATTAATCGAGCAAATGAAACCAAATTTGGCATCAACAAGTATTTGAGTACGAAAAATACTTTTATGAATATTAAGTTATCACCCCTCTACTGAAGAGAACGGAAAGGGGGATGGTACTCCCTTTCAAGTTTATACATAACTCAAAAATTTACTACGTAAGTAAAACCAAATTTGGCATGGCATGGAATAAAGCAAGGGAAGAGGGAAGCTTACATTTAACTTTTATTTTACAAAATCCTAGAAATGGACAAAACTTAACATGGAAAATCATTTTGGTATGACTCCATGATTATTTGACACATCATCCTCCTTTCAGTGAGAAGGTACATGGAAGGAGGGAGGTGAGCCCAATACAATTTTGTTAGCATATGTTCTCCATTTATGCTTACGAAGCCAACAAATGGAAACAAATATGGCATGGAAAGGTACTTGGTTACGAGATATATGATTCTACGATTGTTATAGACTCTTACGATTTACAGTGTAGAGAGGGGAAGAAAGGAAGGGGCTCCATATAAATTTTGTTGTAAAGCTTAAATACTTATCAACCAATGGAACTATATTTGATATAAGAGGATTTTTTGGAACGAAAAAAATGGGTATGATTATTAAAGATCACGATCTCCATTCAGCAGGGGCTTAAAGGAAGAACAGGGAGGGGCTCTCTTATCAGTTTTTTAACATAAATCCAGAACATATCAAGCAAAAACAACCATACTTTATAAGTTAGATTATTTGCGAACGATTTATTTGGGACCTTTCTTTTTTAGGGCGAAACTTAAGGAAACAGATGAAAATGATCAGATCTTTAAAACAAATTTATATATCAAGATTCAAAATATAAGTTATGATTTGTGTTGCAATTTGAAACTCCAGCTGAAGCTCTCATTTTATAGTGGTTGCTTATTAATTTTGTCATTATTTGATTCAAAATAATACCAAAAACAATAAAAAATGTGAATGATTTCTGAAAATATCATTTGATTCTGATAGGTGTAGCAAAGCACATCGGGTCAGCTAGTAAACAAATAAACAAATGAACAAATTCCACTATGTTTTTATCTGATTTTGACAGCTGAAATTTAAGTTAAAAAATGTGTTTAAGTGGCACGAAAATAACCAATATTTGGTAAATAAGAAACAGCTGAATCCGCCAAATTGTCTTAAATTTTTGTCAAAACAGAAGTACTGTCAACTAGGGCATCATGCAACACTTTTCAACTTCAATGGCTTTTTAAAACTTAATGTTAACAGATAATCATACCGCTTGTGCATCAAACGTTTTAACGTTGATAACATCTTGTTTTAATAAACATGCATTTAAGAAAAATATTTTTTATCCCTTAAGTTAAAAACAGTGATCGCGATAGGCGCCTTTGAGTATGCAAACAAAATTTAATATGCACAAAATTTAGGAATAGTACAAGAATATTGAAAAGAACATTTATAATTGTTATGTAAGTCACATAACTTCCAAGATATTGGCAGAATTTGATTGAATTGAAATATCTTGGTGCCACCTCAGATGATACGAAATATGTGTAGTAGAACCCCGCTTATCCGTGTTCCAGTTTTTGTTTTGTACGGGATTTTCATCCTCTGGGGTGATGCATCCCTAATCCGAACTCCAGGCACCATTTTCACACAAAATCCATGGAAAAGGTATTATATCGTCGCAAAATATTGTTAAGCTATTAAATCGACGTTTTTTGTAAGGTTAAGGTTTAAACTTGCGAGAAACGTCGGATAAATAGAAGAATAAAATCCATATTAAAACCGAGCTAAGCGCCTGGATGATATGCAATACTAGAGCAAAAGGATAGGGTTTGTCGATATGGTATTTTCTTAAAATAAGATTTCTTCTGAGTGTAGATCAATGCGTCGAATAATACAAAAGCAAACTAAGTTGGTGATTATTTCAAAATTTCAACCCAATATTTATGCAATCTCCAACGAATTTATTGGGATCAATTTAAACACCTTCCCCTTAGACCCTCCCCTCACTGGTGCTACCACTGACTGATGTTTACGCTTGGCTCCTAGTCACTAGGATACGTGTTGAGCAACTTCCACCGGGCATCGAATCAAATAACGGGAAATCTCACAGCCGTGAAAAGTGCTTGTGGGTGGTGGTGGGTGGCAAAAGCGTAGCGATTTTTTTTGCCTTCTTGTTTCCCCCCACGGTACACGATTTCATCGAATCAACTGCGAGAGTGTTGTTTGATGTTAGAGTAGGTAGTGCATGAAAAACTCAGAGAGTTAATGAATGAATGAATGAATGCATGATTGGAAACGAGAGACTGTGAGAGGAAATTCTGTTCTGGAGTGTTTGAACATGTGCTGCAATAAAAACGATGCTGCGGAGCAAGCTGACGACAATGGGTCAGAAGGTGGACAAGTTTGCGAAACCGTTTTTTTTCGATTTATAATTGAATAATACATTTATGTTATGAATCCACTGGTGTAAGTTTGCAAACAGTTTACTTTACATTACTTTTATTTATAAATATAAATTTACAAAAATATATTCAACTACATTCTACTTATTTCAAACAAAAAAACTTATTGTGCAGATAGTGCTGCTTCTGTAAAAAGCCGGTTGTGCAATGTGTTATTACTTTCGAATTCTTAAAGAGAAATTCTTTCAAAGGCATTGAACATTTCTTTATTTATAAAATTTAGAAATTAAATTACTTTTTAACTGATTTAATAACACTCTGCAATAAACAGGTTGAAATCCACAAAATCATAAAGAAAAACATTTGAACCCGTATTGCCTTAACGGAACGATTTAACGATGGTAGGATTGTTAGTAATTTGACACGATGTGCAATTTTACACTTCTGAAGAACTTTTTTTTTCTTCTGTCTCCTCAGTTGATAAAAGGAGAACTGAGTGGGGTTTCCTTTTTCGCTCTTGTTGCACGATTTTTCTTCTGTTTTTTTTCCTTCTCCCTAACCGATCTCTAACCGATAACCGTATACCTATCTACCACCGGAGGAGCAGAAAAAGTAGCAACAGCGTTTTGGCAACCAGCATCCGTATCGTCGTCCTTGCTTGCATCCCAACCAACTTCGGCTCCACCACCACCCACCATAATCATCGTCATCATCATCATCTTCAGCTCCATCATCGGTATCAGCATCACTGGCAGAATCCTTGCTTGGTTTGGTCTTAGTTGTTCCACTCGGTTATCTTCAGTCTGATTTTTGAAGTTCGTTGTAGCAGACGTTTTTCCAAGGAGTAAGCTTCCGGAACCGGAACCGTGTACCAACAAAACCGTTTGTCAGTGAGAAGAGGTTGCCCCCAACCTTCTTCTTCACTTCTCGCGTGTGTTGTCCTTCCTGTTGGAGTTTCTCAATAAGTGGAGTGTTTCTGGGACAACTTATCTTTGTCCCCGGTTCGAATTCGTCTTAAAGGTTGACGCGGGAAACGAGCAGAAGTAAAAAAAGCGGCTGCTTTCCACCCGAGACGAGTTTGCAAGTAATTTACTCAAGTGCTGAGGAACTTATTGTTCTTGTGAAATCTCCCAAGTGGATTTAGCAGATTTCCGCTGCCGATTGGCATCCGCCAACAGAATTCCTTTACGATTATGACAATTGCTGCTCGGTCGTGTCCGTGACGAGTGCCAGGGAAACTATGAAGTGATATCGTTGGAGTTTAATTGCAATCATTCGTCCAGCCATCGACTGTTGGAATAAATATGAATTCCGTTATCCTTAAAGCACTTTGCTCGAGCTAGAGTGGATATTTCTTGGCAGAGGAGTGAGTGCCATGCAATTACTGGTGCTGAAGTGAAATCACTGTCAAGCGTTTAAATTGAATTCTCTCATGCTTCAGCAGTAAAGAAGCGCCGGCGAATGCGGTGTATTTGGATATTGGATGGAGTGTGAAAATTACCCTTGTCAGCAAGAATACCCAGGCAAAATATTGAAATTGAAAGCGGATATAATTCGTTCCAATGCAGAGCTGGTGGGATATCGGGTATGTCAAGTGGAGTGTGATGGATTGTAAGAAAAGTGCAAAATGAACCGGAAATAGAAAAGTGCCACCAGGAAGTGGAAGTGAAAGCAAAATTGATGATAACCAGTTGAAGTGATTTTACCCTTTGTATGCTTGAATAATAATAAGATTGAAGGGATCAGATAGCGTTGAAAGTGGTTAAGTGAATACTAGGTATAAAATAAGTAAACCGTTTATGGTAGATTATTACGTACCCGAAGTTGATAAGGTAATTTGTTAGTTATTTTTTACAATTTTTAATAACGTGTTACTAATATCAAACATTGTGCTGAGACAACGATATTTACTGGAAACAGAATGTGTATTTTCTAATGTTCCTGCTTTTTATTTAAAAAAAAATTGACTTTCAAACTTAACACTTGTACGCTAAGAGCCGATATGATCAATGTGCAGTATTTAACATATGCCATCACTCACCGTCAGCTAGAATGTTTGTCAACAGTACGCATCAAATCTTGTGTAGAGCGCATTGTAGTGTAGAGCAACACAATTAGAAGTCACAAACAAACGTTTTTCTCATGTTTTTCTTTTGGTTTACTGAACTCTATGTCGAACAGTTCAAATGCGGTTCAACTGTTGAAATGTGCATTCTTTTTATTTTGATTTTTTGAACTCTTACTTTAAAGATATATTCATGAAAAGAGTTTCAGTTTTTTTTTAAAATTATAATGAAATAATTGACTTTCCATGAAAAATGTTGCGCCCAAAAGTAATGCAACCAAGAGTAAATCTTTCAACTAGAACTGCGAAAAATACAATGAATTTTTTCAAAGGTACTCTGTTCTAGGAAAAAAAAAATCTTTTTTTTTGTTTTGTTAAATTCTATTTTGTTTTGTAAAGTTTAATAACATACACTAAAAATGTTTAGTAGAATTTGATTTTTGAAAAAAAATAATTAAATTTTGTACCTTAAAATTGAAATAAAATTACTTTCATACCCGTCAATTGCTAAAGTGACTTAAATTGCTGAAAAACTATTTCTGTTTAACCGTACCAGGTGGTAGGATATTTTAATGTGTAAAGGGTGAATCGCGTGTAAATCGGTGAAATCGTTTATTTAAAAAATCAAATTAAATTTCTTTTCAAGTTTAATTAGTACAACATTCAGGAAAAATATTCAGTTAGGCTTCCGCATTTCCAAATCCGAATTGCCGGGCCTTACGCTTAACCCCTGCCATCAGATTTTGTACAGCAACCTTGTCCACATTCTTCGCCGCAGAAAGCCAGTTTGCCTTAAACTGCTGCTCGTCCTTAGCAGTTTTATTGGTCTTCTTTAGATTCCGCTTCACAATAGCCCAGTACTTCTCAATTGGGCGGAGCTCTGGCGTGTTGGGAGGGTTCTTGTCCTAAGGAACCACCTGCACGTTGTTGGCGGCGTACCACTCCATGGCCTTTCTACCATAATGGCAAGATGCCAAATCCGGCCAAAACAGTACGGAACAACCTTGTTTCTTCAGGAAAGGCAGCAGACGTTTATTCAAACACTCTATCACGTAAATTTCTTGGTTGACAGTTCCGGAAGCTATGAAAATGCTGCTTTTCATGCCACGCGAACTTTGACAGTTTCATGTGCTTGAAAATATCTGCTACCTTACACCTTCCTTTTGCCGTATAAAACTCCTGTCCCGGAAGCTGCTTGTAGTCGGCTTTGATGTAGGTTTCGTCGTCCATTACCACGCAGTCAAACTTCGTCAGCATCGTCGTGTACAGCCTACGGGATCGCACTTTGGCCTTCGTATTTTGTTTATCATCGCGATTTGGAGTCACTAGCTTCTTGTAAGTCGATAGTCCGGCTCGTTTTTTGGCTCGATGCATGGTTGTAGACGATACACCAAGCTTATTTGCGGTATCTCGGAGAGAGAGGTTAGGGTTTCGATTGAAACTATCGGCAACTCTTTTTGTCGTCTCAGCGGCTTCCGGTTTTCGATTTCCCCCCGATTTAGACTTCCTGGTTGTCGTCAAACGTTCCCCAAACACTTTAATTACATTTGTAACGGTTGATTTGGCAACTTTTAGCGATTTTGCCAGCTTTGCGTGCGAGTAGCTCGGATTTTCGCAATGCGCGAGCGAATACGCTGCTGTTCTTACTTGGACGACATTTTGACAACTGAAGAGTGAATTTCAAAATCAGAATAGGAGCAACATTCTACACACATACACACTTTCAAAATGAGGGGTGATCAGGTTTTTTAAATGCAAAATTGAAAAAAATACGCCAAGTTGATATTGACTAAATTTTGACCGTATCACCCTTTACTCATAATAATTCTCATTGAAAAATGACGGACTACCTCAATGATTTGTGCTACAAACTTTATATTGGTTTGAATATCCCTGAGTGTTCTTCCTGAAGGGATGGTAAACACCGAAGAACTCTGTTTTATTTAACGGTTTTTTGTTAGTTTTCGCGACTTTACATATACACTGAAAAGTTTGAATAACTCTTGAATAGCTCTAAGTGAATATCCGATTCGAAATCAATCTGATAAAAGCACATTTTGTGTAGAAATAGCATCACGTGTATTCAAATATGTCTGGGTTCAGATGCAAAAAATGTAATCCCTGTTTCCCTGTCGTTTCCACACGCTGAAATATGTATTTTATAAACCTGGGGCACTATGCAACAGTTTTCAACATCAATAGCTTCTAAAAACTTAATGCCCCAGATAATTATACCGCTTGTACATCAAAACTTTAAAGATTGATGGGACATCAAATTGACCTAGTCAGAAAAGTAGTTGTTTCACCAGCATTTTGAAATAAAAAAAACATGCGATTTTCACCCAGCTAGGAAAAAGGGGTAAGTTGTAACTAATTTTGTTTTTTCAATGAAAAATCAAATGAAAACGTTCAAAAATTTACAGTTTTTGATATATTTGTGATGTCATAACGCATGAAGCACCAATGGCAGTAATTTTTGGTTTTTTTCGAAATGAATTTCACATTTTTCCTGTTTAATATGTTTCTACTTTCTAAAATCATAAACTAAATGTTTGGATGGATGAAATATTGAAATTAACAAACGCGTGATGCAGAACAATCTTATTTCAGTATATGGAAACGAAATGCATCAAAATGTAAATTAAAGATTCACCTTTAAAACTTTAATTTTCATTTTGATGCATTTTACCCCAGACTGATAACTGAATTATAGAAATATTTATTCAAAAAAAAATTTGGTGTTGTTCGAAAAATATGTTTACCCCAAAAGTGTTGGTATAGTATAATAAAAGCCAAAAGCAATAAAAAGTTTGTAGGTGATCTCATTGAGTCAATCCGTCATACTGGGTTAAGTTTTTTACCGAATCAAAAAATGTAAAAATTTGTACATCTATTGATCGATTTTTTTAAATTTTTTACCAAATTAGTGATAAACTTATGGAAATTTATCTTGTTGATCACCTCTTCCCTGATGATAAAAGTTCAAGGCATGAATCATCCACATAAGATGAAAATCACAGAAAGAAAAAAAGAAAGATCTAAGTTCCATTAGTTTTCGGTAAATAATTTTTAAAAGGTTCTTAGTCTAAACTGGTGCCTAAATTCGGGGGTAGAAACAATTAACCAAAATTTTCGATGCCATTTACAGGTTACATTGCGGTCAAAATAGGGAGTCACAGTATTTTGAAATTATGAGCTGTAGAGATTTTTCGATTTCGACCATTCGGATAGAAAATCTCAAAAATTGTAGAGGTCTGTTTTATCAATATGTAGGAAAGAATGAGGATACTTGATCCCTGGGGATACTTGATTCCTTAGCTATATCTCGAAACTGGAATGTCTTACAAAGATCAAATGTTCTAGAAAAATGTGCCAAAATGAGCAAAATAACAATACTTGTAGTTTAAAAATTTTCAACAAAATAATTGTTTGAGTAATTGAACTTTGTTTGAATAATTTCACAAAATGTAACTTGAAGATCTTTTTTCATCATTTTAAAATGTTCCTTACGTGGGAAAATTATGAAAAAAATATTTGTTCCAATGTATCAATCGTTCGAGCATAAAATGAACTTCATAATGCCATATTTTCAAAGCAATGGAAAACTCTCAACTTTTTTCAGAAAAAGTTTTCTAAAATGTTGATTATGGGTACAATTGATCCCCTAGAGTTGGGTACAATTGATCCCCCTTCCAAACGGCATATTCTTCTTCTGAATGGATCGTTATGATTGCTGATTACGAAATTACTAATATTTATCCAAAAACTAATATTTATCAAACAATTGTCTGAAGAAAAGAGCAAAAATAATTAATTTTCTCCTAATTATAAATAAAATAGCGCCTTTAAGTATGCAATGTTATTAGCGTTGAGACAAAGCTATAGAATTTTCTTCTTATGTCTGCTATAAATTGTGAAATCAGAACAAATGAAGAAATGTTGATGGTGGTGCCTAACTCCAGGGAAAAAAAATTCAAATAAAATTTCGATTTATATTTAAACTTCCTGCGAAAGCTGGAAGCCATATTCTTCTAGGATCATCTTAACAGAAAATTTTTCTCAGTTCTTAATTATTTTCCACAATCTGTGGGGATTTTAAAATTTTTATAGACATTAGATTTTATGAAGTTGTTGCACATATTATGCAAAGACTACGAAAGGGATTCAACTTTTAAAAAATTGCTTTATTATTTTGTTTCTACCGTCATACATTTTTAGTCGTTATAAACAGTGATCGTGATAAGCGCCTTTGAGTATGCAAACAATAAACAATATGCACAAAATTAAGGTATAGTACAAGAATATTTAAAAAAAAAGAATATTTATAATTTTCATGTAAGTCACAAAATCTACAAGACATTAACAGTATTTCGTTAACTTGAAACATCTCGGAGCCATCTCAGATACGAACGAACGAACACACACATATAGGATCTCAGTGAATCTTCATGTTTCTTTGAAGAGATCTAAATTCTACTTAAGACTAAGCGTACATCTTTCAAGGATATAATGGCTAGCATTTTAATAATGCTAACACCATCACCCACAGAAAGAGTACTATGTTTGCCGTGACCAAGACTTGATATCATGACCTCCGGCTTAGAAGACTTGAACGCTATCCTCTAGGCCACGGTCGGCGGCGCAGATAGCACAAAATATGTACAGAAGAACCCCGTCCATCCCAGTCACCATTTTCATCCAAAATCCATGTGGAAATGTGTTTCATCATCGCGATTTATTGCTAAGCTTTTGACGTTTTTGGCAAGTTTGAAATCTTAGGTTCCACAAACGCGTACTTTGAAAAAAGTCCACTAATTAAAAGTTTGATTTTAAAAAATTGTAGGTCCTAAAATTTTTCCAAAATTTATAAAGTTAATTTTTTTTTAATTTTATTTTGATTGTAGACTACAGGTAAAAAATGAAAAATGAACCAAACATAAATAAATATTTAAAACCAACAAGCCATTAAAAATATCCTAAATTGTGATTTTTATTAACGATAGTACCGTGAATAGCTCTTCAAACACATACTTTGCTATGCAAAGTTTAAGTGCACAAAAATCCGCAACTTTTGACGGCGTTGGTTTAAAAAAACACACATGCTTGGTACACATTTTGATCAGTTGAATAAAAAAATTTTGAACCCGAACAAGTTTGATTCATTTTTTTTAATTTTTAGAATTTAGATTTGTTTTAAAATCAAATGTTTAAAAAGTGGACTTTTTTCTAAGATCGCGTTTGCGGAACTTCTAAACATGATTTTTATCAGTTGGCCCTAACAAAAGTTTGTTCTCCACAACCTAATCTACCATTTCGAGGGTGATGATTTCTGACATAAGGCAATTTTGGGACACTCCAATGGACGTGTCCTATTTGACCCCAAGATTAGTGAACCAAAGAATGTTTTAATCCTTATAGGTAAAACGCCTTCATGTAGGTAACGAAATTAATTTCTCGGAAAATATTGCGGCAAATATGATGGTTAATGATTTTTTCGAATCGAATATTGGTGCACCTTTCGTATTATAATTTGGAAGTCAGCAAATAAAAACAATGACATTTCGTTTTGATAATCGGGTTTTCTCGAAAGTTAACAACATTCAAAATTTAAGCGTAAAACACGTGGTCTTGAGCGCATTTTACCGAATATTTATAAGAAATTTTCTTACTTTGCAAGTATTAATAAATAAATAAATAAAAATAAATAAAGATAAATAAATATGATTGCTTTAAGTTAAAAATTGTGGGAAGTTAGTAAAAAATAGCAAAATATTTATAGTCATTCGGAAGTGCATACGAGGGGATAAACAAAAAGCTGCCGTTTTATTAGACTGCGTGGGATGGTTTACCGTGAAACCTTTTATGTTAACTATGAAAAATACAAGTTTTACACAGATTCGATTAACCTTTTGTTTCTAAGAATAAATGTCGTTCTAGTGAATTTTTCACCTATGTAATAATAGAAATGATGTTTAGCCACAATATAAATGAAGAAAAACATCATTCGAAGACATAGGTTAGCATACTTTTAAGAAATAATGGCATGGGCCATCTTACCCTTGTGCGTTTTTTAAAGTTTTTTCTTATTCTCCAGCATTTGAAGATACTAGCCATCATAAAGGGTGATACGGTCAAAATTTGCTCAGTATCAACGTAACGTATTTCTTTCAATTTTGCATTTCAAAAACCTGAACACCCTTCATTTTGAAGGTTGCTCCTATTTTGCAGCGTATCAAAATTTAGCTCGCGCATCGCGAAAATCCGAGCTACTCGCACACAAAGCTGGCAAAATCGCTAAAAGTTGCCAAATCAACCATTACAAATGTAATTAAAGTGTTTGGGGAACGTTTGTCGACAGCCAGGAAGTCTGGATCGGGGGGAAATCGAAAACCGGAAGCCGCTGAGACGACAAAGAGAGTTGCCGATAGTTTCATGCGAAACCCTAACCTCTCTCTCCGAGATGCCGCAAATAAGCTGGGAGTATCGTCTACAACCGTGCATCGAGCCAAAAAACGAGCCGGTCTATCGACTTACAAAAAGGTCACTACCTCCAAATCGCGATGGTAAACAAAATACGACGGCCAAAGCGCGATCCCGGAGGCTGTACACGATGATGCTGACGAAGTTTGACTGTGGTAATGGACGACGAAACCTAAAGCCGACTACAAGCAGCTTCCGGGACAGAAGTTTTATACGGCAAAAGGAAGGTGAAAGGTAGCAGATATTTTCAAGCACATGAAACTGTCAAAGTTCGCGTGGCATGAAAAGCAGCATTTTCATAGCTTCCGGAACTGTCAACCAAGAAATTTACGTGATAGAGTGTTTGAATAAACGTCTGCTGCCTTTCCTGAAGAAACAAGGTTGTTCCGTACTGTTTTGGCCGGATTTGGCATCTTGCCATTACGGTAAAAAGGCCATGGAGTGGTACGCCGCCAACAACGTGCAGGTGGATCCCAAGGACAAGAACCCTCCCAACACGCCAGAGCACCGCCCAATTGAGAAATACTGGGCTATTGTCAAGCGGAACCTAAAGAAAACCAAAAAACTGCTAAGGACGAGCAGCAGTTCAAGGCAAACTGGCTTTCTGCGGCGAAGAAGGTGGACAAGGTTGCTGTACAAAATCTGATGGCAGCGGTTAAGCGTAAGGGCCGGCAATTCGGATTTGGAAAAGTGGAAGCCTAACTGAATATTTTTCCTGAATTTTGTACTAATTAAACTTGAAAAAGAAATTTAATTTGATTTTTTAAATAAACGATTTCACCGATTTACTAGCGTTTTCCCTTGACCAAATTTTGACCGTATCACCCTTTATCCTTGGAACGCCTTTCTTCTAAGGTGTAATTAATGTGATCCCAAATGTGTTTGTTAAATTTCCCAAATTTGTAAATTCAAAATAACTGATTATTCCATCAATGTTCAAATCGATTTTAATATTTTAGGTATTAAACATATCTGTGCAAGTCAAATTAGGTAAATGTTGTTTGTTAAATCGATCTAAGGCTCAGTTTTCCTTTAGGGATATGATAGCAATTTTGGAAGTCGGATAGCAAATTGCCAGACGAAGCGAAGGTTAACCCTTAAACTATCAAGACTTCATTACCTGTAAAATTAAGATTTAAACTCAACCAGCGACGAAAGCGAGCTCTGATTATTTTATCCTGGAAGCCCAAATAATTTATAGGAACATTTATTCAATAGCCATAATTCGATCAGTGCAATTTATGCAGATACGGTCGGAAAACGTGCACTTGCACCAGATTCCGACATTATCGATAAACTGTGCAGCATGCATTTCCCGTCTGCAGAAAATGGTGCTTCGACACCAGCAGCTGGGATAATTTTCCCAAAGAGAGGGAGGATGTGTTTGTGTTCCTTGCCATGCAACAGACAGGCCGAGTGTGGTGGGCGTGGAGTTTCTTACGATGCCGGTGAATGGTTCAGGCGGAAAGTTTCCCAGATCAAAAGCAAACGAGCTTATGGCAGCCAAAGGTTACGGAACGTTAATGCAGATTGTACGTGATGTTTTAGTTACACTACTTACGTAAAATCATCCATCGTGAGCTGCTTCAGTAGTGGCTGGCACACTAAAACCTACCGGCGCGGCGAAAGCAATTAGAGAAACCGATAACATCGTTCTTTGGTAATTTCGTTATTTATCGGATATTTACGGAACAGGTTGCGGAGGTCGCTAAATGAAAATCATGGCGGATAATTGTTTTTATTGGAATATTAAATCAGAGCCATTGACGTTGGGAATGGAAGAGTAATTGCACGTTGATGATAAGCCCAATGAATATTTAGAATGATTTGCTCTCACACTATATTATTTGATGAAAATTTTCTAGCACCTAGTTTTTTTTTTGTCTAATTTTTTAGAAGATGTTTCAAATGTACCGTTGTACTGTAATGCTAATTTAAAGTTTCATTCCATAACCGAAATTTCTTCGACTTCTGAAGAAAGACAAAAAAAACTTCTTTCATCAAATTGTACATTTCGAGTGGTTACCGTGCTTCGGCAAAAGCGCGAAAACACGTCGAGGGTGGGTGGAACGAAATGCGGCATTCGCTTTGCAAATTCTCCAGGAAGTGTGTTCGCTTTGAAAATACTTTGTTCGCAAAGTATTACGCCTGTCGGTTTCCGCCATTGCCAATTCGCAGCCACAGTTTGGCGTGATAAACGGTTATAATTTTAATTTGCCTTATCTCGCTTTGCATGCTGCCGAAAAGTTCCTCGAGGCAGATGTTCTTATCCTGCCAGCAAAAGGCGAAGGAGAAGAACCAGATCGAACGATGTACCTACCAGAAAAAAATTGGTTCTGGCAAGTACGTACTTTGGCGCATGCTGCCAGGGTGTTATTCGAGACGGTACTGAACCAGACATTGCCCTGTTAAAGGCTTTCGAGGAATCGCGGCTTCGTCCCTGGTCTAGAGAGTGACCCAGCTGTGAAAGTCGCGGTTGCTCTTTCAAGTGTTGTTTGTTGGGTTTAATTTCATAATTCTTTCGGAATGTTTGAACGATTACGACATTTCACCAAGAAAAACCGTCTAGGATGATTTGACGTGGCAAACGAAATCTCCATACCTGTGAATTGATTTGTGAAAATTGGATTTGGCGAATTATATTTGTTCTACAGTACTTAGATTTGCAAGCTATTTGAGTGTTGTTATTCCATCATAAGAAGAACGTATTAGGTATATGTAGGTTTTAAGAAGAAGGCTCGCATTTCGGCTGTGTCGACCTGAGATGCGAAAATTCTCCCGTCACGCTTGACTGAACTAGCGATTTTCCCTCAACAAAACGGCTCGAAACCAAGGTTTCTGAAAAAAAATCTTGTTTTTGCTAAAAACTATTACCGTAAAACGGGGTAAAATTGATCACCGTAGTAGCTTTGATCAACATGAAATTTTCCACATAATCATCGATAACTAAGTCTGAAGTTAAAATATATTTAAACTTTTTTCTACGTTTGAAAGCTTACATATTGAGTTTCAAATTGGAAAAAACTTGGTTTGTTTTTGAAAATTTCAAATGTAAGTAAAAATATTTTTCAAAATCTTGAAATAACTATTTTTTCGAAGGCTCGCAAACAATCACCTTTTCTAATGAAATCAAAGCGCTTAGAAGCAGCAGGTTGGTTTATGGATCAGTTCAACTTTTTTCCTTAGTAAATTTATTGTTTTGGTGTAGTTTTTTGTTGAATGTTGAGGTTAATGTTTTTGATATTTAAAAAAAATAGAGACGTTTTTCAAGAGTAAGTCAGTCTAGGAAAAAAGGCTAGAAACCCTATCAAATGGTAAAGTTTGAAGGAAAAAAATATAGAGGAATAGTGCGAGGGCCTATGGAACTGAATGAAGAAAAAATGCATTTCTTTTTATAGTTAAAATTTTATAGATTATGTAAAAAAATTTAGCCCCTTCATTTATGCAGCATCATGGTCCATCTTTCGATTTTAATTGTAGTTCGGCCTTAACACACGAACTGCCTAAGTATCAATTACTAGCATTTGTAAATATTATGAAGGTGTTGTGTATTCTATATGATCAAGAAAAAACGTCAAAATAGAGACTGATCAATGTTACTCCAAAGCATCA
Organism: Uranotaenia lowii; assembly: GCF_029784155.1. NCBI lineage: Eukaryota > Metazoa > Arthropoda > Insecta > Diptera > Culicidae > Uranotaenia > Uranotaenia lowii. Next base: position 177,185,017 of record NC_073693.1, read on the forward strand.
CATTCTAAACAAAGACGAAATCGATTTTAAAGTTTGATACGATCAAAATTTGGTCAATATCAACTTGACGTATTTCTTTCAATTTTGCATTGAAAAAACTTAAACACCCCTCATTTTGAAAAGTGTGTGTGTGTGTAGAATGTTGTTCCTATTTTGATTTTGGAATTCACTCTTCAGTTGTCAAAATGCCGTCCAAAGAAGAACAGCAGCGTATCAAAATTTTGCTCGCGCATCGCTAAAATCCAAGCTGCTCGCACGCAAAGCTGGCAAAATCGCTAAAAGTTGCCAAATCAACCGTTACAAATGTATTTAAAGTGTTTGGGGAGCGTTTGTCGACAGCCAGAAAGTCTGGATCGGGGGGAAATCGAAAATCGGAAGCCGCTGAGACGACAAAGAGAGTTGTCAGTAGTTTCAAGCGAAACCCTAACCTCTCTCTCCGAGATGCCGCAAATAAGCTGGGTGTATCGTCTACAACCGTGCATCGAGCCAAAAATCGAGCCGGACTATCGACTTACAAGAAGATAGTGACTCCAAATCGCGATGATAAACGAAATACGACGGCCAAAGCGCGATCCCGGAGGCTGTACACGACGATGCTGACGAAGTTTGACTGCGTGGTAATGGACGACGAAACCTACGTCAAAGCCGACTATAAGCAGCTTCCGGACAGGAGTTTTATACGGCAAAAGAAAGGGGAAAGATAGCAGAAATTTTCAAGCACATGAAACTGTTAAAGTTCGCGAAGAAATATCTGGTTTGGCAAGCCATCTGTACCTGTGGCTTGAAAAGCAGCATTTTCATAGCTTCCGGGACTGTCAACCAAGAAATTTACGTGAAAGAGTGTTTGAATAAACGTCTGCTGCCTTTCCTGAAGAAACACGGTTGTTCCGTACTGTTTTGGCTGGATTTGGCATCTTGCCATTATGGTAAAAAGGCCATGGAGTGGAACGCCGCCAACAACATGCAGGTGGATCCCAAGGACAAGAACCCTCCCAACACGCCAGAGCTCCGCCCAATTGAGAAATACTGGGCTATTGTCAAGCGGAACCTAAAGAAGACCAAAAAAACTGCTAAGGACGAGCAGCAGTTCAAGGCAAACTGGCTTTCTGCGGCGAAGAAGGTGGACAAGGTGGCTCGGTGGTCGAGTGGTTAGCGTGGTAAGACGGTAATCGCTAGGTCCACTGACGGCATGGGTTCGATTCCCATCTCGGTACTGGGTGTTATATGTTAATCTTAAGTTGTCCACGTCATGTATTTAGTCTGTAAAGCCTAAATCGGCTAAGACGGTGTATGTTCAAAATCTGATGGCAGCGGTTAAGCGTAAGGCCCGGCAATTCAGATTTGGAAAAGCGGAAGCCTAACTGAATATTTTTCCTGAATTTTATATGGGAGAGTGGGGAATCATAGGCCACTTTTTTTCGTTGTTCCATAACTTCTTTATTATAAAAGATAAAATGAAAATAAAAAATGGTATGGTTTTCTACATTTTCAAGATATCATAAGTTTTTTTTTTTAATTTTTAATAAGTTATTTTCCCCAAATTCTGACTGTTTGAAAAAAAGCAATATTTTTTGGATTTTTAAAAATGGTGGGGAATCGTGGACCACCAAATCCAAATTGACCAAATAACATGCAAAGTTTATGAGTTGACCCAAAACTGTGATTTCCTAATTCATTTCGTTAATTTAAAGCACTTTCAGATGATGAAATAAAAAAGATAGCTGTGTATGATCGCATAGATTCCAAAACCTGGCTCGCGAACGTTTTGGCAAAATTTCTTATTTAGGATGGACAAAATATTTTTCATAGCTCTTCATTTGGCATAAGAAAACGTTACAGATAGGTAAAAATTATTTTAAGTTCTGAATGTGTATTAAAACATAAAAATATAGGTGATTCAAGATGTGTGGCCCACGATTCCCCACAAGCTATGATTTGCAAATTGGTTGCATTTGTGTGACTTATTGATGTTTCATCAAAAATTCCTTTTCCATGTGAAAGATCATGACAAAACTAAGATCATAAGCGTATGAGCATATTTTTGATATGCACTTTAGGTTCCCCATCGATGAAATTAGCGGGTGTTTTCTTTAATTATGTAAGTAAATTTTTCTAACTTTTTTAAGCTTGATAAATAAATGAAGCATATGATGCGTATTTCAGTCAACAACATATAGGAATAGATGCTCACGCAAAGCGACGACGATGACAGTTGATTTGAGATTTTTATCTCAACACACATCTGAGATATTAAAAGTGGCCCATGTTTCCCCATAGCCCACGATACCCCACTCTCCCCTACTAATTAAACTTGAAAAAGAAATTTAATTTGTTTTTTTAAATAAACGATTTCACCGATTTACACGCGTTTTCCCTTGACCAAATTTTGACCGTATCACCCTTTATTTAAGTGTTTTATTGTTTTTTGGGATTGTCATGAATATTTCTATCCGACGATGTATAAATATGTAGGGTTCCAACCAATGAAAGTTTTGATCACTATCTCGGATCTTCCGATAGAAAAAAATCTTACTTACAAACAAAAAGACATCAAACTTTGGCTTTGCTTCGCTGTATTTAATTTCTCAATGATTCGATTTTCTACACTTGGTCATAACTTGGTCTCCAAAAATCAAAGTTCTCAGTAAATGTAAATGATAAGTATATTTGAAATGTGCGCTTCGGGTCACTTTTCGTGGAAAAATTTCACGAAACTAATAAATTTTCATAGCATTTATGATTTCTTCAAGAAGCCATTTTAGATTTTATGAGGAAGATGTGTGAAAAGTGTTTGGTTAAACTCTTAAAATCTTTAATATAGAAATTCCAGAGAAATACATTTAATAAATTTGATTTTTGTTGCATCAAAACAGTTTGGAATGCTTTACAAAAATGAATTTAAGCTAAAAATATAAAAGTTCAAACCATATATTAGCTCGTAATCAGTAAGTTAATTAGTAGGAAAATATAATGGATATGTACTTTGTAAAAACTTTAAACTTATTTTGTTTATTAATAAGAATATTCTTCAGAAGTCAAGACTTATTTCTTTCTCGCAGGGATAAGTATTCGCTTTTACGCCCCTGGGCTTGGATTAATTGGATCAGGCTCAAATATGTTTGGTAAGAATTTAAACGTAGATCTGAGGAAAATCAAGCGCATTCAATTGGAATGACGTGAACAACATCCAAGCTGTCTACAGTGAAGAAGAAGTACAGTACAATTTCTTCTCATGCCGAGTTTAGTTTCCAAACTCAATTTCCGCCCAACTTTGGCTTCCGTGTGACTTGTTTAAACATTTTTTCTACCAAAACTTTTCCGCATTTTCTACACCGAGCGTGAAGAAATGCATTGAGAGCAAAGTAGCTCCTAGTGAAATACATTTTTTCTCTTATTTTGAAGAATCGCAAGAAGGGAAGAAAGACGAATAAGATTTTGCAGTTAGAGTAAATTTGATCAAAGTTGAATGGAAAAGTAGAACTAATGTTTGCGTTGAACTGAAACTGTACTTCGTTGCCAAGGAGAAGAAAGTCTTCGGCTCGAGAGGCCTTATCTCTGTTGCTACACGTGAGCGATGATGGTGGTAGATGTTTCTGGGTGGTGGGATCCGAGCTTTGCGGAACATCGATAGATATATATCCTCATAGCCTGGTGAGAAGGAAGGATGGTTTTTGCTTGCGGCGTAGAATGCTATTGGTGGAAAATACTTCGAGGGCAACATTCTTTTTAGGCACTTGGCTACACTGAGTGGCAATTTGCATAGTTTGATTGTGGAGTTTTTTTTTAAATTAGCTTACCTCCCAATTTCTGCACAAACTTTGAAACTTTAAAATGGTTATAAGTTTCATTCTTTAATGTGTTTAGAAAAATTCTTACATGTAGTTACAAAAAAGAAATTCTGCCGCTTATTCTTTTTATCGCGAAAACTGTTACAGATAAAATGTCACTTTAGGTTTATGGTTTTTATAGCCTAAGCTTTGAAAAGACGTACATGTTTCAAAAGTAGGGGAGATGAGGGCATAATGGCCACCTTAAGGAAAATGCTTATTTAACCATAGAGAACAGCTGTAATATGTGAATTACATCATTGTTTCGTGTTCCGACACTCAAATAGTCTATTGTCTAATTGGATGAAACTTGAAAAAGTAGATAAAAACGTTTAAAAATGCATTTTAAAAAATTTTGCCGAAAGCTGAAAACCAGTCACTGTAGAGGCATAATGAGAAACCCCCCGAGGCAGTATGAGCACCATTAATGAAGGCATAATGAGCATTTTCTGCCGGGGAATCTAGCAGCGAATTCGACTCGATGAAGTCAATTGAGTAATAGAGCTACAGCTCAACTTGTATCGTCTGATGATTTGGCCTATTGGTTAGATGTCGGAGAGATAATCAGTAGGCTCGAGTTCGATTCCCGGTGGAGGTGATTTTTTTTTTCTTCATTTATCATTTATGATCATGATTGCACTAAACGGTGAGGCGTAGATTCATCAAACAAAGCAAAAACAAAATAATCTAGGTCTGTTTGTAGAATTCAAAGAATTAACACATGTTCATACATTATGTTTCTGGTGTTTTGTTTGACGGATGATGCTTTGATGCTATTAGCCGTATAATGTAACGTTAAAAAAAATCAATCATGAATGGTATGTGCAAAAAAAATCCCCTTGAACAGGAATCGAACTCGAGTCTACTGATTACCTCTCCGACATCTAACCAATAGGCCAAATCGTCAGACGATACAAGTTAAGCTGTAGCTCTATTATTCAGTTGACTTCATCGAGTTGAATTCCGGCAGAAAATGCTCAATATGCCTTCATTGAAAGTGCTCTGTTCGCCTCTAGTGAACAAATTAAAGTAAAAACGCGTTTTACAATTGATTAAAGTGAAAAATCAAAAATTTTATGATGCTGAAAATTTAGAAACAATGTGTAGATCATGTTGCAGTGCGTACATTTCAGATCAAGATGATTTAAAGGTCATAAAAGCTTATTTGGTGGTGCTCAAAAATTATAATATTTTCGTCACTTGAGAACCTAGCTGGTTATTATTTAATATTTCTGTAAATATGAAAAGGATATTTATTTTTTGGTGAAAAATTAATATTATAGGTAGTACGAAACAAGTCCTCATGAAAATTTGTTTAAGAAAATACGTACTTATGTATAAAAATGGACTTCTCATTATGCCTCGGGTGCTCGTTATGCCCTCATCTCCCCTATAATTGTTTTTACATTGTTTAAGATTAATCGATAAAAAAAGTTTGTCTTATCAGTTTCAAACCAGTTAAAAAATGGTTTTCTGTTCAACAAAAGTAATGGCTTCACTTGGGCAACCAAATAAAATGAGTTCGTTTACAGCCACTGAATTGATAAAAATACTCTTCTTGGAACATCCTCAACTTCGAACAGGGATGTAAATAAATATTATCCAAACTCCGTAATACTCATCAAAGCTGACGGTGGCATCGAGATAATAAATGAATTTATACACCCGGCAGCGTTGGTCGAATTCAAACTAGGCCAAAGTTTTTCCACACATTTGCGTCTTCATGTGGTGTTGGACGGCCAATGGAAAGTAGATGTCACCCCCGAATTTATGCATCAGTTCCATATTCAATATGACGACATACCTACACACACGCACACA